>NC_050450.1:76762811-77118920 GCF_903995425.1 Onychomys torridus | reverse complement strand
AGAGTTTTTGAGGTTGGTGGAGGCTTAAGACAAAAACCTTTGCTCCGTGCCAGGGATTAAGTGTTGGGGAGTACTAGTTAGTCATGTGCAGTTAGAGTTGTTCCCCGATTCTGCTCATTGACATCCCTAGGGATATCCCCTGCAGACACACAAGCCTGGGACATAACCGAATGCATTTTCTTTGTAAGGGAATCGGGAGTAGAGTGGAGAGCAGGAGGGCTCCTCTAATGTGTACACATAGTAGACAGCTCATATTTATCATCCCTTGAAAGGTCTTTGTGGACTCTTCCAACAGAAATGCTACGGCATTTCTCAAAGGTGTGACCTTGAGCTTGGAGAGACTGGCGAGACACTGACTTTTTACAAAAGAGCTTCACAAGGGGCTGGGGATGTAGCCAGGTTGGTAGAGTGCTGGTCTCCCATGCAAGAGGCCCTGGGTTTGATCCCCAGCCTGGGCACATCATCCAGGGTTGTCATGCACATCTGTAACACCAGCGCTCCAGAGGTAAAAATGGGGGGGACAGGGGAGAGATGAAAACTCTTAGGATTTGGTTATTTTCTTCCATCAAGTGGGCTCTGGAAATAGAACTCAGGACTTCAAGCTTGGCATCAGGTGCCTTTACCCTCTGAGCCATCCCATCAGGCCTACCCAGCCGGCTTTGTTTGTTTGTTTGGTTTGGTTTTTCAAGACAGGGTTTCTCTGTGTAGCCCTGACAGTCCTGGAACTCACCCTGTAGACCAGACTGGCCTCAAACTCAGAGATCCTCCTGCCTCTGCTTCCTGAGTACTGGGATTAAAGGCATACATCATGACCGCCAGCTACACAGCCAACTTTTAACACGGGTGCTGGAGTTCCAAACTCAAGTCATCAAGCCTGAACAGCAAATGTCCTTACCCCTTTTACCTTAAGCTATCTCTCTAGGCCTCTATTTGTAACTTTTCCCTCTCTTTTCTCGCTTGTTTCCTTCTCTTCTTTAAAGTATCCCCCACTTTAAGCCAAGTATGGTGGTAATCATAGCACTAAGGAGACTAATATGAAAAATCACAAATTTGAGCCAGCCTGAGTTACCTAGTAAGAACTGATCTAAAGCGAAGCAAAAACAAAACATCCCCAAACATGTGCATAAATGTGTGTGCATTCCCTTTTTACATAACTTTACATACCTGCATTTCCTACCTATTCTCCTTTTAACTTCAAGCTCGCGCATCCAACTCAGCTGCTATTTGCAAAAACAGCCCAAAGTTAATGGGTCCCAAATAAACCAAATGCCTGTCTAACAGCACTTTTCCTGTTCTTGGTTCCCACAGAAACTCAAGCCAGAAGGACTGTCATTCCACGTTGCGCTTTCCTTAACAACATGAGTGAGTCTTGTCCCTCTACTTCCATCCCCCTCAGAGTCCCCGAGTGCCAGGTCGTTCCTTGTCTCGAATCAATGGCCACAGCTTCTTGCTCATTCCCAAGCAATGGTCAGTTCTTAATACGGTATTTTTTTCTATATTTTGTTTTTAAAATGTGCATTTAAAGCACCATGTTGCCTTTGTAATGCCAACATTCGGGGAGGTGGAGGCAGGAGGATCAGGAGTTCAAGGTCAGTCTCAGCTACCTTTGCAGGTTTAAGCCAGTGCAGGTTACACTAGACAGTCTCAGAATATATATATTCCTATCAGACTGTCTGAAGATATTTTATTTTCCAAAGTTGTTGGACTCACGGTGACCACTTCTTCGAAGGCAAACTTTGCAAAAACCCGAACCATTTAGAGGAAAGTCACTTCGACATCACTAAATCTGCGAAAATGGGAAAGCAACGTGCATTCGAGTGCTACACAGTATCCATATTACTGAGCAATCTTAATGGCCACCTATTATCCTCGCAATGCTACGTTATACTCGCAAGGTTACGGGAAAGCTAAAATCCGAGACAAGGGGAGCCTTGTCCCTCACCAGCTTCTCTGGCTTCTTCCAGAGGATACACACTATCCGAAGGCAGGAACCTGCCAGACACCTGGGAAGAAGCAGAGACCCCACGCAAGCCAAGTTCACTGTGCCGGGCACGGAGACACCGGTAACCCACCCCGGCCCGAGCGCGGGACGCACGGCCATCTCCTCCGCCCGCCGTGACTACAGCTCCTCTCGCGAGAGCACCAGCCGGGCGGGCCCGAGCGGCGCCGGGATCTCAGCCGAGCGCTCCAGACCGCGCCCCTCTTGGCGCAGATGGGAGAGGCGCGCGCGCAAGCAGGGGGAGGGAGCGGCCGGTGTCGCGCACGCGCAGGAGGTCGAGCGAGCCGGGAGTGGGGGGGGGGGGGAGAATGCGGGGGCCCGAGGGCGAGGGGCGGGGCTTTGCGTCGCGCCGCGGGCACGTCGTTGCGCGTCCTCAGTATTTAATGTCTCTGTGTTCGCCCGGCCTGGGCTAGCACGTGGGGGAGCGGCCGAAGCGGGGTGCAGCGCTGCAGGGCAGGGCCGCGGGGCTAGGTGGGGGCCAGGGGGCGGTGGCGGGAGGACTGTGTACCTAGACGGTCGCCCGGGAGCAGGTAAGTAGCGGCTGGCGCGGGCACCCGCCTGCCGGGCCCGGAGGGAGAGCGAGTTGGGGTGATGGGGAGCCTGGGGTGCAGGTGCCGGGTGCGACGCGCGCGCCAGGTGCTCCGGGGACGGAGCGGTGTGTGCACGGGGCCCGCTGTGAAGCTGGCGGGTCTGTGCCTCAGTGACCCGGGCGCCCTTTGGTCCTCCTCCTTCCCGGTCGAGCAGTCTGCCCCGCGGGCCGCTGCTGACAGATCGCGTGCGCTTAGCTTGGGGCGCAGCTCTGAGCCGCGGCTCCCCCTCCCATCCCCGGCACGTCACTGGCCTCTAGGATGGGGATGAGGGCGTAATCTCCCGGGCGTCCCGGTGCGCCTCAACTTTCCCAGGGCTGGCTCACCCTTCTGGGTAGCGATCCCGAGCGCGTCCCACCCAAGGTCGCCCAGCCTCGCTCTCGTTTACTTTTCAAAGGTCGTGTGTACCCAGTTTGAGCGTGGAGAAGAGGCAGCGGGGCGGTCTCTGTCCAGGACCTGGTGCCCAATTCGGGAGAATAGGTCCTTGGGGACCGATCCCTTTCTTGGCTGAGGGATCGGAGTTGGAATTGGTCACTTTCAGAGCCTCATCTAACTTCTGGGCCCGGTTGATTCGTTTTGGGTTGGCCCGGTGGTGGTGGCAAACCCACAAGGTTCTTGAGTTCAGTGCCATGAACTATTGGAGCGAGCTCTGCGGTCGCAGCGGGGAGGATGGGATGCGAGACAGGTCCCAAGCCTATTGGCGGTGGAGGGACCATAAGAACCGAGTTAGGATCCGGAGGTCGAGACTTGGGTATCTTAAAGGGGATTAGGGCTTGTGGCCACAAAAGCCTGTCCTGAAAGGTGGAGAACCTCTAGCTCCAGGTGCCCGCTGACTTCTGGCAGGGGTCGGGGGGGGGGGGGGAAGTCCAGTGTCACTTGTCACGCTCCATCTTCCTTCCCGTCCCAGGTTGGTGAACTGGAGGGACTTTGCAGGAGTCATGGTGGGGCGGGGGTGGCCATAGGTAAAAATGTACTTGGAGAGACCTCTGGACGCTTAACAGGCCGACATTCCGGTGTCAACTACTCTCGTGCCCTAGGTTAGGGCTTTTCCTGTTTCCTTTCCGCGGGAGGGAAGGCGCTGATGGTATTGTGCTGTGCAGAAGAGACCTCTGGGAAGCCCTGTATATAACGGGACCTTTCTCCCCCAGGAAATGGCTCGTAACTTTCTACCATTGGGCTGTGGTTAACACAAACCCGGTGGACTTCGCTCCAGGTGGGAGTGGAGGCTTCTCAAACCCAGTAGGTTAGGGTGTATGTGTAGGGCAATTAGTGAGGTTAAACTGCCGATCTTTCCCCGACTGAGGTGGAGGCTGCTTGGGGTTTAAATTTAATTCCTGCAGTGAAATTAGGGCCGCTGGACCTGATGTAACCATCGCTGTTGGTTTACCACCTCCCTCTATACCCAAGTATTGAAGTTGCTTTCCAGAACACAGTTCACGAAAAGCTATTGCTCCAGGAAATTAACCTTACATACTCGTTTAACTGCAGAATCCTTCCCAAATTAGTGACTGTGGGGTGTTTTGTTTTGTTTTAAACTTATTTATTTATTTATTTATTTATTTATTTATTTATTTTTAAAGAAAGTGAGGCATAGAGTCTTAGGTTTACCTACCTATTCCTCTCTTAAAGGTACAGAGCATCTAGGGACTCTGTGAAGGAGTTGTTCTCATATCGGATTCTTCTGTTATTGGCATTTAAGTGGTTCTTCACCTGTAGATTATTTAGGATTTTTTTTTTTCCCAGAGCCTAAGGAACAAGCGAGGTTATGTTTGGGAGCTTTTTGGACTTGAGCTTTCTTTCACCTCTAACCTGTTTTGTAGGTTCTGGTTAATTCCTGGGTATAGTCTTGTGAAATATGGAAAATGGCCTTGGGTTAGAGGAGGTCCTCATACCCTACAGGTATGCAAATCACTAAAGCTTCAGTTCTTTTGCTAATTCAGTAGGCCTTGTTCTGTGGAGTGTGCTATCTAACCCAGTGGGTGAGACCTGGTCTGGATCTAGTGGTTTGTGTTTACATGGAACTCCTCATCGGAGTCTCTCCTATCTCCCAGCTGTTTGTAGAAATTGCGTTCACACTTGGCCACTGCAGGGTGACAGCCGAGATACAGCTATCTGATGTACGTTGCTTGCTCAGATGCTGAAAGTGATGTGTCGGGTTGCTGAACATCAATACTTTAAAGCAATAACGTCTTGCTAACCAGTAAGCCAGATTATACTTGGACCTGATCCAGAGACTGGTCATAGCCATAGTTTATGGAGGAAGGTGGTTTTAATTTCCAGTTTTTCCTTTCTCATCCTAAGTATGGATGGTGATCATATTTGAGACTGGGGACTATGCCTGGTATATGGCAGGCACTTAAGTATAGTATCCCTCACTCACAAGGAATCCCTCTGTCTGGCTCAGTCATTTAATTATTTAAATATAAAAACACTCCCACCCCCCACCCCCTCAGCCTCTGACCTAGTAACTTGCTTAGAAGGAAAGAGAAGACAAATTGGTTTCTCCATGCTTTGCCACCTAGCCTCCTGGGTCAACACGTCTTGATCAAACTGGCATTTTAAAGCATCGGAGTTCATGTGCCTGGAGAGCTGTCCCGTTTTCCGTGGCCACTCCTTTCTAATCTTCCATGTGAGTCTGCCATGCCTGGGCCTCTCTGCAGCCCAGTCTTTTCCTGTCTGGGGGAAGTTTGTGTCTGGCATTTGTTTCTTTGAATAGCCATCCTAGGAACTTCATTATGGGGAGGTGCATGGGTTCTGTGGGCCCCATGCCCCGCTGAAATCATCTTACGATGTTTGAAAGTTGCTGATCTCTATAGTGGGGTGTGTTTAAGTGCTAAATCTGGCTTCATAGGGCAAGTTTTGATTCTCCTTCCTGGTGTAGTCAGTCTCTCGGTCCTTCTCAAGTACTTGGGATTGAACATAGGGGCCTTATGCATGGTAAGTACTGTGTCTTTGAACTTTAGCCCCAAGTGTTCTTTTTCTTTTTTTGAGACCCGCTATGTAACTAAGGCCAGCCTAAACTCACAAGTCCTCCGACTTCAGCCTTCCAAGTGCGGGATTACAAGCATACAGCATCACTGTTCACCTTTATTTCCCTCCTGATGGTGCATGCCATTCTGTCCAAGTCCCTGCCATTTGGAGGCTCTTGCAGTTCATGTTTATAAATGTTCTGTTCCCTGTCCTGTATACTGACCACTTGTGTTCACTGAGCCTTGTCATTGAGGCCCATTTGCATCAGGAGCAAAGCAAGGCAACAAGGTGACTTCCGGAGGGGAAGCATGGGGTGCTCAGGGTAGAGGAAGGCCTGTCGCTGCTGGCCTTAGCTGGCAAGAGTTCAGGGCTTGCCATAGCTCTTCAAGCTCTGATCAGCCTGCTGGCCCTCTAGGGTCTATTTTTTTTTTTTTTTTTTAAATTGGTAAAAAAAAGACTTGGTGAAGGAAAGGCATTAAAGGTATTCTGAGTGTGCGCTGGAGAGAGAGAGAGCGGGTAGTCTCAGGCTTATACCTAAAAAGTATACTGATTATGCCCTGGGAGTTAGGGCAGGGTGGGTACCTGGGGGCTGCTAGAGGAATGTGGTTGGGCTGCCACGCTGGTCAGCGCAAAGTCACAAACATTCCGTTACCATAAAAAGTTTTGGCTGGTGCAGGTCTAGAATATTCTTTGTCCTACTCTAAAATCTTAGTTGCCGCACCTGTAAATCTCTATTAAAAAACATCATGTTTGGGTTTTAGGGTTTTGTTGTTGTTGTTGTTATTGTTTTTTTCGAGACAGGGTTTCTCTGTGTAGCTTTGTGCCTTTCCTGGAACTCGCTTGGTAGCCCAGGCTGGCCTCGAACTCACAGAGATCGGCTTGGCTCTGCCTCCCAAGTCCTGGGATTAAAGGTGTGCGCCACCACTGCCCGGCCAGGTTTTAGTATTAAGAATTCACAAACCCAATTGCTTTGGTGACAGTTTTTCTTTTCATGGAATGTTAAGAAGCAAGTTCTGGTCTGCAGTGGGGATGGGGGTGGTCCCTTAGGAAAGAGATTGAGAAATGAATTTAGTGAGAGGCCTGGGGGCATGAGTGAGCATGGAGCAGAGCGACCAGACTTGAAGCCCTTATTTTTATTTAGAGCGTTGCTCATTACTTTAAAGGATCTTACTGGTTCTCTAAGACCTATCTGTGTTCCTTGTCCTTGGTCTCCAAATGTCATATGTCACCAGAAGAACCTGTGTGAAGCCTCTCTGCTAAAGCAGTTTGAATTTTTATCCTGTGCCTATAATACATTTTTTTCTGAGACAGGGTCTGTCTGTGTATCTCAGGGGTATACTGTATCGCCCCAGCTGGCCTCAGATGATTGTGAGAACCTTCCAAGTGCTGGGATGACAGAGAGCTACTGTGTCTGGCTTCCTAGCAGTCCATCTTGATGTTAAGAGGTGTACCTTTACAGAGTCGATGGGAAAATAGTGGCTCTGGTGTTGATCCTGAAATGTTAGTGTGGGATGAATCTGTGGGGAGTGGACCGACGTTTGCTTACCCCACCTAGGGGTCACATGGTAGACCAAAGTGTGGATGCCATCGAAGTCCAGCTTAGTGAACCAATGAGTTTTATTGGGGTGAGGGGTTATTTATAGGAGCAGAAATTACTCAAAGACAGTATCAGCTGTATTACCAAGGCCCACCCCAGCATGGGTGACAGCTCGCAGAAGCTGGGGACCTGGATCTCTCTGCACAGCCTGCAGGCAGCTCAACAGGTTGGAGAGAATCCTTTCCAAGTGCCTCTGGTCTAGACCTCTTGGGTGCAGCGCGGCTGCTTTCTGCTTCTTCCAGGCAGCTGCTCTGGTCTGAATCTTTGCAGCTCTTCTCAGGCTTCTTTGTAGCTCAGCTTTTTCCCCTCTGAGAGGGACTCTCAGCTTTTATAATTTACTCTGACTGGGAGGAGCCTAGTAAATCTATTCCATTTCAGGGAATTCTTGAAGCTAATTTTTAGTAGTTTATATCCCTGTTTAAGTAGCTGCCCTGTAGGATAGGATGTTTTGATCTGGGAAGAAACTTAACCATCTGGTCCTGGGTCTGCTTTGTTCGAACCTTCCCGAAGTGGCCTTGAACTTAATGTTACAGATGTGCAGCTTGGATTTGGTGAGCACTTCTTAGAATATTAGTTTAGTTATTGAAGTGGAGTCTTACTGTGTTGTCATGGCTGGTCCCAGGCTCCTGGGCTCAAGGGATTTCCCTCCACAGCTTCCCAAGTAGCCAAGACTACCTGTGCCTATCGCTGTAACTATCTAGGTCTTTTTTATTTTTATTTTTAAACCATGCTGTCTTTATCTGTTCATCCCTGAGGTTAAGTATCTCTAGTTTGAAACTGAGACCCCCCCAAAGAGGGTAGGTAAGGTGACCCCAGGACACCCCCAGTTTTGGATCTGAGTCGATGTGGTTTTTACTTCTCCATACTGGTCTGTCCTTGAGACTGTACTTACTTCTCCATTATCACCTCCTCTTCATCCACAGTGTGAAGCTGTAGTTTTCAAGAATGAAAAGTTTGTCCCACAGACTGAGCCTGTTAAGCAGTTTGAGCCAGTTAAGCCTCATTACAACCCTGCGGAGCTCTTCAGGTCCTGTTTCAGATCTTATTCTTTTAACTCTTTACAAAGCCCTGTCATCATTAGGGAAATGCACCTTTGACATGCACAAGTAATTACTGAATAGGAGCCTCAGGGTCTGGGAAACCGAGCAGGATGCAAGACAACCTTGAAGTCACTCATTCCTTGGCTAATAATAACAGTGCCTGTCAGACCTCACATGGAGGTCATGAGACCATCCTCTGGCCCTCGGTAGGCTATTACCCAAGAGAGGAGGAGACAGCAAGATCGGTCCAAGGCAGCCCCCAGACCCTCTCTCCAGCCTTGGTCTGGCTTTGAGAGAGTGTGGTGTGCCTCTGTGAGGGTGAGAGATGGCACTCCATTTGGAGGCAGCTCCTGTCCGCCGGTCTTTCTTCTTGTCACTCCAGCAGGAGCAGGAGTGACTTCTGACTTGTCCAGCTGCCCTGGAGAGAGACCAGTTCTGGAGAATAACCTCCCAGCTTTGTCCTTTGGCTTCGGTGTGACCCACTCCACCAAGCTTGTGGTTATTTTTAGCAGGTGGCATCCTTCAGGAGAGTCAAGTGCATGTGGCTTTAAGTGCCCAGGCAGGTCCTAGGGGGCCACTGCTACCTAATCGGGGAAGGAGAAGACTAAAGGCACCCTTAGAAATTGCTGGAGCCTCTGAGCACTGGCCCACCAAGAGGTCTCTGAGGTTGTCTTTTCTATTCTGGGTTTGGGGCAGGACCAGGCAGGCATGTGACTGAGGCCATCAGTGAGCTAGGGAGATGGGTCAGGTACTGTCTTAGGAAATGAGGCCCCTCGATACCCTGGCAGTGAATTTCCCACCTATCCCCACCTTTTTAGTGAAGTTGCTGAAATGTAAGGGCTGGTCACTAAATAGCATAAAAGTCTGAAACTGTGTTGACTGGAGGTCCAATTACTGCTGTCTTCGGCTCTCCTCAAAATCCAAGCACAGGAGGTGTCAAGTGGTCCCAGTAGGGAGGGGTGTGTGTGTGTGTGTGTGTGCGCGTGTGTATGTATGTGTGTATATGTATGTGTGCGTGCGTGTGTATGTATGTGTGTGTGCGTGTGTATGTATGTGTGTGTGCGTGTGTGTGTATGTATGTGTGTGTGCGTGTGTGTGTATGTATGTGTGTGTGCGTGTGTGTGTGTGTGTGTGCGTGTGTGTGTGTGTGTGTGTGTGTGTGTCTAGGTAGGTGGAAGGGGGTGGGAAGGAGGGGTGTGTGTGTGTGTGTATGTGTGTGTGGGGCTGGGTTGGTGGAAGGGGGTGGGAAGGAGGGTGTGTGTGGGGGGGGACGCAGGAACTTTCGTGTGCTAGGCTCTACTCTGGGGCACATCATCAGTCCCATACCCCTACCCCCACTAGAAATTTTTTGCTGGGAGGAAGCCACTGAGACGGAAGAGGGATGAAAAAGAAGTTTGACAAGTTTGCCTGTTCCTCATACTTTTCTTTCCGCTCTCCCCCTTCCTCCTTCCCTCTAACTCAGCTGCCAACTCCAGCCCATCTATCTGTTTCTGATTAAGAAAGCTTCAAGCCATATAAGGCCCTCTGTGGCCTATGGTTTATGTTGGCTGGAGAGCAAGGTTGTTGTTGCAAGGTCCGACTCAAGGACTAGAGAGAACTCATGTGAGGGAGGGTGTGTGTGTGTGTGTGTGTGTGTGTGTGTGTGTACTGTACATGGGCACACCTACCTCCAGGGGCTGGACCCACGTGAGAGCTCTCTAAGCTAATGTGTAGTGTGGCTGCAGGGCTTCCTAGCAAGCATGTGTGCTGAGATTCTGGGTAAAAAACAAGCTGGTTTACCCAGAAAACATATCTGTTATATTTCTAGCCAGGGGCATCATGATTCTGGACTGGATTCTGGAGGCAGTTTATGAATTAAGAACACAGCACCCTGACTCTTGAAAACAGTTGGCCCTCTGGAAGTATGTTCCCACATGTTTTTGAGTCCCGTGGTTCCTTAGCTTCTGTGGGGGATGTGTGCCAGCCATTCCTCTGACCCTATCTTGGCCTCTCTTTGCTGTCTGTCCCTTGAGCTAGCCAAGCTTGTTCCTGCCTGAGGACTTTGGCACATATTTTCTCTGCTTGGGACTTCTCTCCCTTTCCGAACCACCTTCATCCTGGCATGGCTCCCCACTGTTTCAGTTCCGAAGCCCCCATGGTCCTTCTTCCAAGAGGCATAATTCTCTCACCCTTCTACATAGAGCTTCTTATCCCGTAGACTCCAGCTAGCCTTTCTCATCTCAACCACAGGGCCCAGAAAAGACAAGGGAGCATTCCTTAGCCCTCCCATTACTTTTCCATGCATGGGGGTTGTGCCAGGGGTGCCTTAGGCCTCTGTGCTCTCGACCAGTTCAGAGACGACAGGCATATCACATGAAGTTCTTCACTGCATTGTCTAATTATCTGAAAGTTGAGTCTCCATCCCTGCCTCCACCTCTGCTGCTGAGACAACTCTCCCCAGCCCCCAAGGAGCTAGCTCACGGTGGGTATTGATACCTTTATTAAATGATGGGTCCTGCTACCTGGCTACAGGTGGGGAGACTGTTGCCATGGTTCCCAAAAGCTCTCTCAGTGAACATGTTCTCTTCTTGATTTTTACAGCTATGTCAGTTTAGGGGTATCTGAAGCAAAATGCCATCAGTTATGAGAAAAGAGAGCATTACAAGCTTGTACATGAGCTGACACTACTGCATATCTATCTTGGTCAGCAAGAAAGACGTACTGTGTGGTAAGAGAGCATCCCTTGCCACTTGTATGTAGCTTAAGCATGAAATTTTAGCTGGTCATGATGGCATATGCATGTAATCCCAATGCTTGGGAGGCTGAGGCAGGAAGGTTATGATTTAAAGTCAACTTGAGCTACATAGTGAGACTTTGTCTCAAAAACCAAACTAAGGCCCTAGATCAACAGTGAGGTCTGTCTCAGTATAGTTTATGGAGAGAGATTGATTTGTTTATTTATTGTTCTGGGGGTTGGATCCAATACCTTGGCAGGCCACACTGACCTTTTGATTATTCACAAGATTTGAAGGGACAGTCCTTTGCTGGGACTGTAACTCGTTGGTACAGGGCTTGTTCAGAATGCACCAGACAGACCCCGGGTATTAGCCCCAGACAGTCCTTTGTCCTGTGAGAGCACCTTGGAAGCCACCTTGAGCCTTTCCTCCTTCCTTCCTTTTTCTCTCTTTATATTTTTAATTCTGTGTGTATGTGTGCCTGCCTGTGTGAGAGTATCCAAGGAGGCCTGAGGAATGGTGTTCCCTGGCGCTGGACTCACAGGTGGTTGTGAGCCACCTAGTGTGGGTGCTGGGACCTGAAGTCAGGTCCTCTCTAAGAGTGGTACATGCTCAGAACTGCGTGAGCTGGCTTCCAGCTGTCCTGTCAACTTTTACCTGTTGCTAGTCTGCTTGCTTGCTCCCTTGATTCCCCCTCCTTTTCTTCTTCTTTAGAAAATACTGTCTAGTTTTCTACTGTGAAAGAAAGTGAGCAATCTATTCATTCCTACACCTTCTTTCTCTTTTTCTCAGTATAGTAGCATAATTTGATAGTTGCTATTTATAAACATTTTCTGTGGCTACCAAGTTCTGTCTCTCTCTCCCCCTCTCTCCCTTCTTCCCTTCCTCCCCCCTTTTTCCCTGTGTAGCCCAGGCTTGTCTGGTGTTCACCATCCTCCTGTCTCAGCCCCCAGCCCCACCCCAAGTACAGGGATTGTACATATACACCACCATGCCTAGCCTTATTTGCTTTCTAGACTTCTGTGTCTTTGCTAGCTCCCTGCTTTCCTGAGCCTTGGCCATCGAAGCAGGCTTTGTGCCGTTGATGGGAAGGCTTTGGGACTGAGCATATCAGGTCCTCCGAAGAGTTCTGTGTTGCTCTGGGGATATAGCCTTTTCTGTTGGTTCTGCCTCCTCTTCCTCCTGGGAATCCTCTCCATCTGTGTGTTCTTCCTGTCTGGATTTACTCCTATGTCTTGGCAGAACACATCCTTTAGTACCTTGCTGAGAAAGTGTGTGGACGTAGGTGGGTGGCTAGCAAGAAGTATGCTGATGTGCGCAGGCGAGCAGGTACCTCTGAAGGTCTGCGTTGTGGGTATGGGACTCAACGCAGGACTGGCTGTTCAGCAAGGACAACTAAGCTAACAGAGGCTTTACCTTTTGGAAGTTGTGAAGGAGAGAGAGTTCTGGGTTTGAGTCCCCAGGTGGAGAAAGTGGTTCCAGAGTGCAAGCTAGCTCTGCCTGGCTCCTCAGCACCCAGTCTAAAGTCCTCTCCTCCCCACACAAGAACACTAGAACATCCCTGCCTGAGGAAAGTGGCACTGTGTTTTCTGCTTGTTCCTCCAACCACCAGGGACTTTTCCTGTCCTTTGGACCAGTCAGTAGGCAGTGTAAGCAGCTCACTAGGGAAGAGGTCGTGGGTCTTGACCTCCAAAAAACTGGAAAGTTCAAGAGTGTCTCATTCATTTCTGTCCTATGCTGCCTGGTACTTGGAGTTGCCAATAAATATTTATTGAATAAAAATGTTCCTCTTCTACCTGTGTGATTTCTTGATTCCTGGCATTGCATCAACATCTTTGCCTTGTCTCACATACCATCTTTTAGTTTGTGTTTGCTTGGTCTTGAGACAGGGTTTCTAACGGATGATCCTGCTGTCTCAGCCTCTGGAGAGCTGGATTGTGACCTCTAAGTATGTTTCTTGTCAGATCACTGCTCCTAGCTCTGGGGCAGGCCTGGGCGGTGCCTTCTGTGCTGAGGTGGAACTCCAGGGACCAGGAGCACACTCCTGCATCTGCTTTGTCTTCGCCCCCAGAGTCTGACAGAAGTCACTGGCAAAGCCAAGTAATAAGAAAACCTAAGATGAGGGCCAGGATGGACTGGACACAGTCTTTAACAATTGCAAAACCACACCCTACCCAGGGTGAAGCAGCTGGGGAGACCACTGGAGAAGGGCTTGGCAGTTTTCCAACGTCATTGGAGAGGACTGCGGCTAGACCTGTCAGCAGAGGAGGGGCAGATGCTCTGCTCTTGTGTGCTTGGCTCCCTTTGGTACCAAGTTTCCTTTCTTTGACCTTTATTTTTGTTTTCTGTGTGTGGGTGCTTTGCCTGCATCTGTGTATGCACACCATGTCGTACAGTGATTTCAGGAAACAAGAGGCTGTCAGTTCCCCCAGGACTGGAGTCACTGAGGGTTTTGAGCCACTGTGTGGGTGCTGGGAACTGAACCCAGGACCTCTGCAAGAACAGCCAGTGCTCTCAACAGCTGAGCCATCTCTCCAGCCCTTGTTACCAAATTCTCTAAACTGGAAGTTATTTAACTACCGATTGGGCGGGCAAGGAAGACAGCGTGTCTAGAATAGGAGTCTGAGCTCCTAGCTCTTCTTACCTGAGCCTTTTTCTAGACTTTAGTTTTCCTTTTTGGCCAGAGAAGTTTCACCAAGCAGGTCTTCCCCTTAGAAAGTATTCCATGATGTCCTGATAGCTGACCCACCTACACAAGGAGTTAGAGCTACCCATCTGTCTGTCTGCCTGCCTGCATTGGCTTGCTTGCTGTCCAGTGAGACTGTCACAATGAGGGTGTGTAGGGCTAACCCTGGGCAGGCCAGCTAGCCCATTATGAGCTAACTCAGAATCTTGAGGGTGCTCTCATGAGTCACAGCTTGCTCAGCCCCCCCAGGGATGAAGGGAAGACCAGTGCTGGGCTAAGACCGGCACACCTGAGGCATGGCTCCATCACTGTGATCCTGGGCCTCAGCCATGCTGCTGTGGGAGAGTGGTCCCCGCTCACCATCACCCCCCACCTCAGTGGCAAAAGTGCACTCTGCCAGCAAGGTAGGTATTGGCTTCCTGACTCTGGCCTGGAGCTCTCACGTCCTGGGGTTTTCCGGGAAAACCCTCTAGTACTGTGCTGCCTCTGGGCTGTGGCCTCCAGCATGTGGATATTTAAGTTAACTTTATATAAGATTAGAAAGTGAGTTCTTGAGTCACATTTTGTCATATTTCAAGTGTTCAGTAACCTGTGGCTAAGTGGCTGACTGCCAGCGTGGGACAGTCACCACCACATGTGGAGTGCCCTCTGGTGATCTGCCTCACTTTGACCAGGCTGCCACTGCCTTGACTATAAAGGTCACAAACTTATTTTGCCAGGCTTCCTCCCTGGCTCTTTAGGTCGGCTCCGAGGACACCTTCCGGCTCTGTTCAGGGAGTTTGCTCCCCTCTCCTACTCTTAAAGACATCAGAACCGTAACAATGTCATTTCTCCCCCGTATCTGTTGTAACCTATAGAAATCCTGGTCTTAAAAAGAGAATGTACTTATTTTATGTGTGTGAGTGTGTGTGTGTGTGTGTGTGAACACTGCATGTGTGCCTGGTGCTGAGGGAGGCCAGAAGAGGATGTTAGAAACCTTGGAACTGATGGTTATACATCATCTTATGTGTCCTGGAAACCGAACTCATGTCCTCTGGGAGAACAGTAAGTGCCCTTAACCACTGAGCCATCTTCCCACTCTAATCCTGGTCTTCAACAAAGCTTTCCTAGGCTCTACCAATACTTTTGTAAGGGTGTGTGCTTGGGTCTGAGATAGTCATCTCCCTGGACCCTGAGCTTCTGGCAGAAGAACTGCTCCTTATAAGTCACATGCACAGGTCTGAATATGTGAGTAAGCAAGGGAGCAACTGACCTGGAAGTTCAGAAAACGCCGCTGATGGAAACTAGAGGGAACCCTGAGTGCCTGGTCGTCTTCCCCTCAACTCCTACTCCAGGGAACTTGCTTGTGGAAGCCAGCAGCCTGCTGCTGCTGTTCTCCATACAGGACATACAGGAGAGCCTGCTGGACTTTCACTTTGGCTTGCCTGCCCAGGGGAGACCTCTTGAAGGGAAGGCACATTAGCAAGAGTTTGCTGTGCTTTGCTGTGGAGACAGAGCGGCCGGGGCACACACTCTCCTGGTGGACATCAGGAGGGTGTGTAGACAGCTGCCCAGCGCACAGAGTGGTGTGAGTCTCCCCACCAGAGTCAAGCCCACACAGGACTTGGGTTCTTGGCTCCTAAGCTATTGTTTTTATGATTGGCTCCCCTATGGGTTACAGGTAGCCCCTTTCCCAGTAACTGCAGCCAAAACTGACTTAGTCATCAGGGCCAACACTGTTCTGTGCCATCCCCAGAGAATGTTTTCTTGTTTAGAAGGTTCTAGACTGTGGTTACAGGTTTATCAGCTGGTTTGGGAGTGAGGCCGTTCAGAGAAGCCACAGGTACTTCTGGAAAGAGAAGGGATCCTTTTAGAACCTGGAGTGAGCAGATGAATGCGAAGGCCTGCTGGCCGCAGCACGTGCCTGCCTTCAGCTCTGTGTGACTGCTTGGCCACAAGCCAGCATGCATCTATTCCTGGGCAAATGGACCTGCTAAAAATAAGTAGGCAGCAGTTTAATTCCAGCAGATTCAAAATAGCTGAGTGTCCTCCTCACCAGCCTAGGGCAGGGCTGTGAAGCATCCTTGTGGGAGGCTTTCCCTGACTGCAGGCAGCCTGCCTCCTGGGGGAAAAAAGTGGCCTTGGCAGCCTCCTGTTTGCTTCTGAGTGCAGAGTGTGAGGGCTTTGGGACATGCTGTGTTCAGTCCCCTTATATCTTGGGAAGTTCAGCTTTAAAAACCAAATGCCAGCCTAGCGGTGGTGGCGCACGCCTTTAATCCCAGTATTCAGGAGGCAGCCAGGCGGATCTCCGTGAGTTTGAGGCCAGCCTGGTCTACAGAGCGAGATTCAGGACAGGCACCAAAACTATACAGAGAAACAATAACAACAACAACAACAACAAAAAACAAAACAAAAACCCCAAATGTCAGCTGGTAATAGTGCTGCATATCCTTCATTCCAGCACTCAGGAGGCAGAGGCAGGCAGATTTTTTGTGTGTGTGAGTTTGAGGCCTACAGAGTGAGTTCCAGGACAGCCAGGGCTATACAGAGAAACCCTGTCTCTAAAAGCCAAAACCCAAACCCAAACGCCCGGGACAAAGAGCAACTAACAAACTTTGTTAGGGAAGGAAGGTGGTGGGAAGGAAGCCTTGTGAGGCTGAAGGGTGTGTGTGGGTGTGTATGTGTATGCGTATGTGTGTGTATGCATGTGCGTGCGTACACATGCATGCAGGGTCATGCACAGCAGTTCTACTTGGACTGTCAGAGGAGGTTGGTTTATCTTGTGTCACCTCTTTCTTTTTTAAATATGTCACCCCTTACAGACTTGTCAGACCATGTAAATTGGGGGTGGGGATGGGGGAGTGGCTTCTTAAAAATTCCCAAGAAGGCTGTTTGGCTGACATGAGCCTGGCTTGCAGTGAGGAAGAGAGGGGCCATTTTCTTGATTGGTAGGAAGTGGAGTTGGTGGAGGGGCATCAGTTGCTTTGGAGAGCCCCCTGTGGGTGCCTCCTGGTACGAGACATTTAAAAAGGCAGCTAGGTTTGGTAAGTTGCATTCAAGGCCTTTGGGTGTGTAGCTCCTGATCCCAGGGGCTTTATTCTTGTGGAGAATAGATGCTGTCTTGGAAGCAGGAGACAGAGAAACCCTGCTCTGTATAGGGCTCTTGGGGGAACTCCCTCACACATCTTTGATTTTTGCCCGGAAACAGCTCTGGAGAGAGGGACTTTGTCCCGAGCACGCAACCCACCCCCCCCCAGTGCATCTCTGGCCCCAGCCCAGATTGGGCTATGGAACGGTGGGTGTTGTGAATCTCTTCTATTCTTTGTATTGGCTGGTCTCTGGTTAGAAGTGGTCAGTACCACCTAGGAGGCTGGCTGGCACAAGACAGGGAGACCGGATGGGAAATGTCACCACAGCTCTTCTCCTGGGCTGTACTTTCAGCTGAAGTGTACAGCAGACTTCTCTGCACTGGGTAGGGTTGAGGCTTGGAGCCTCAATCTCTGAGAACAAGGCCAGCGGGGAGGGAGCCTTAGGTAGGCAGTGGTCATGATGAGCTCAGAGCAGCAGGAAAGTGCTGGTCCTGGGCATTCTGTCTGAGCTAGGACTAGGGACAGCTAGTGAAGTGATGGAGGGAGGCCATTGCCATGATTGGCCTGGACCTTGGGCAGACTGTGGATCAGCCAGGTGCCAGACTACAGCTAGATTGGAAGGCATGCTGTTGGGCCTTTCCTTATTGTGTAGCTAGCTTCTGGGGTTTGAGGACATAAGAGTGGGGTGACCTACAACTGAGATAGAGGGTGGGACTGTGGGCATCAGTTTAGTTTCAAAGGGGGCAGTTTAGCAGGAATCTTAAAATGTCTTTATTAATAAAATCAAATCTGAGCCAGGAATTGGGGTGAATGCTGGAAGATCAGAGAAGCAGAACAAGCCACAGCTTCCTCACCTCGTCAGTTCCTCAGCTGGTCTTGTTTCCTCAGACTGGAAGCCTCTGAGTCCTCATCCCAATCGATCTCAGCTGAACTGCTGCTCAAAAGCCTGAATGCTTAACCAGCCAAATGCTTCTAGTTTCTGGTCCTCATGCCTTATATATCTTTCTACTTTCTGGGATTAAAGGCATGTGTCACCATGCCTGGCTGTTTCTAATGTGGCCTTGAACTCTCTGAAATGCTAGGATTAAAGGCATGTGCTACCACTGCCTATCATGTTTAATATTGTGGCCATCCTGTTCTCTGACCCCAGGTAAGTTTATTTTGGGGAACACACAATATTTCGGGGAACACAAGACCACCACAGGGCAGAGCTCCTCCCAACTGGACTGGAAGCCATTTCTGTCTTAGGTACCAGGCTATCTATCACACACATCATGATCTTGGTCTTGGCTTTCTCTGTGTTAGAAGGGATAGCTGCTCTCTGAGTGTCTTTCCCATTCCACCGAGTCTTTTTCCTGAGGCCAGAGAACATCTAGAATTTTGTAGGAATTACAAATGTAAGTCCTGCTGGGAAGGGATTTCCTAGTTAGAAAGGAGTCAGACTTAGAAATGTATGGCTGTGTTCAGATTCCAGCACCACTTCCTGTCAGCATGTGCTGTCCCGGCTCTAGGCTGTTCCAACACACCAGTTCAGTCCTAACACACCATTACTTCTATTCCTTTATATGAATGACACTGAGCATGGATCCAGGGAACTTCACTTTGCTGCTGGTTTTTGAGTGTGTGGAAGATGTTACAATGATTCTCAAGCCTGACTGGATACTGGGATCACCTGGGTTTAAAACTGGACAAACCTGGTATTGAATCTTCCCCCTCAGATGCTGATTTAATTGGTTGGGGTGCCACCTTGGCCTCAGGCTCTGGAAAGCTTCCTTGCATCTGGGTGTGGTGGCTCACATTTGTAACTCCAGTGATAACCATAGCAGCTGAGAGGCTGAAGCGAAGAATTGAAAGTCCAAGGCCAGCCTGGGCTGCCAATAAAGTAAAAACTTCCTCTGTGGGGGAACTGGAAAGATGGCTCAGTGCTCAAGAGCACTTGCTGCTCTTGTAGGGGGCTGAGCTTGGTTCCTAGCACCCACAGGTGGCTCACACCACCCATGAGTCAAGTTTCAAGGGATCTGATGCCCTCTTCTGACCTCCGAGGGCATCAGGCACACATACATACATACATTCAGGCAAAACACTTAAAACAAAATAAATCTTTAAAAGGCTTCCTCAGTGATATATGTGAATGAAAAGAAGAAATACAAAGACTTGACTCTTCTGGGTGTGGTGGAGGAGAAAGTTTATTGTAGATAAAAGGGGGAGTGTTGGCAGAGGCAGGGCCATCTGAAGAGTCCAGAGTGGACATGACCAGGCTGGGCTGGGCCATGTGGGAGAAGGAGAGGGGAACTAGATGCAGCAGCCAGGAGACCAAAGGTACAGGAGGGGAGGGTAACCAAAATGTCTGGATTATAGGGAGGAGCCTCTGCGGGAAGGGCGGCCCAGCCCCTGGACTGGAGAGTTCAGGGTACTGGGTAGGCTGTGCCACCCATACACTGAGGGATGCTGAGAGAACCTGGCGGCCAGGTCTGCTTTGATATGTTTAATAGGCAGCTCAGCCTTTGTCCCAGGTTTGAAACTAAACAATATGTGGGTCCAAGTTGGAAAACCATGACTGTAGAGTGCTTTCTGTTTGTAAATAGAAGTTGTAGCAGGTCTACCAAAAAGACCACACTAGTAATGAGTTCGCAGTTGCATTGTGCAAAATCAGTTTGCAGAAACTGCCCTTCTCCTCTAGCCGAAGGCTTAGTCTGAGTCAGTTTTCTTCATTCTGGTGTTTTCTGTCAGTGCACAATTTCTGTAACACCAGCACTGCCGCGGAGTGATTGACTCTACTGTGTATTCAGCCAACAGTCACCTTGGTAGGGGTTCTTAAGGGCCTCTGCCTGTTGACAGGCAGATTTGCTTTATGTTGTTTGCAGGTGGATCATAGGGTATGCTTGTGTTTCCCTGGCTGTTCCTAACGCTCTAAAAGGTAGTATGAACTTCCCCCTGTTCTTGGCTCACACCGCACATCTTCCCTCATGGAGCAACTGACAAGTAAGATAGAAGCTAGGTTCCCATTCCTCAGCTGCGTTACACTGAGTCACTTAGCCACCCAGGTAGCGATAGGTTCCAAACAAGGATGGATGGGTAGGTTGAGGATGAAATGATAAAAGATTGAGCTGTTTGGATCTGAAGCCACAGGTACCACCATGGAAGTTTTCCACACAGGGATGTTTACAAGCCCTGGCCACTGCTCAGCCTTACTCTGCATTTTACAGTCTCCTTGCCTTTAGAGGTCTTTCTGCAATGACCTCTTCCCCTGCACTCCTGTCAGCCCTTCATTGGGGGTAGCTAGGCCTCCTAGTCTCCAGCATTCCTCCTAACCAGAGTGGGCCTAAGTGTTGTTAAAGCACAAATGTGGTTCAGTAGGGCTGCACTTCTAGCAGGTTCTGGGGTGTGGGTAGCGACTGCTCTGTAGATCACACTTGAAGAAACAATAGTTCTAGAATAGCGTTCCCAGCCTCTACTGGATGTTAGAGCCAGCCAGGGCCTGAGGCGTTAACCAAACACACACCTGTGTGCAGCGGTAATGTACTGTGGTGTGCAGTCCCTGTGCTGTCAGGTGGTTATAAGTGTACAGTGCCCACACCCCTAGTTGGTTTGGTTTGTTGGTTTTTGAAAAGTTTCTGCACCCCAATAAGCCTCTCTGCCAGTGCAGCAATCCAAATCAAGTCAAACTAGAAAAAGCCCAGGTTTAATGGGTGAAATGCTCCCAGAGGAGATGGGGAGATCAAAAAACCACGTCTGTTTTCTGGGGGGCAGTTTAGATACCCTGTAGGAGTGATCCTGAGCATCTCTGGGGGGGCTGTGTTTGGTGGACAGGGTTTGGGGAGAGATGAGGGAGGGTGCTGAGGTGGAGCTCCCACCAGAACATTCCAGACTCTGGGTAGATGGGTGCCAGGGGCTGAGGTGCGCTCCCACCAGAACAGTTTTGTTTTTGAAACAGAATCTCACTATGTAGCTGTGGCTCATCTGGAACTCACCATGTAGACCAGGCTGGCCTTGAATCCACAGAGATCTGGCTGCCGCTGCTGCCCAAGTGCTGGGATTCAAGGGGTGCAGCACTGTGCCCAGCCTCCTGTACTGCTGAATTGGCTTCTGTAACACCCCTTTTCCTCTCCTCACTCTCCCTAGGCATAGCTTCTTCACCTCGCCTCCAAGATGGCAATCCAGTTCCGTTCACTCTTCCCCTTGGCTTTGCCTGGAATGCTAGCGCTCCTCGGCTGCTGGTGGTTTTTCTCTCGTAAAAAAGATCGACTCAGCAGCAATGATAAACAGGTGGAGACGCAGAAGCTTGGCCCTGCCATCAAGGACCGACTCCCCAGTGAAGAGGCCTGTCCTAAAGTTCTATCTGTGCCCCTCACGGTTACACAGTTTCCAGAAACGGAACAGCTCTCTGGGGGCAAGTCTTCAACAGAACCCCCAGCCTTGCCAAGGCCACGTCAGGTTCGCCGAAGATCAGAGTCCTCAGGCAGCCTCCCCAGCAACATAGACACAAGGTTGCAGCCATGTAGAGATGACAATTCAAAGGTGGAGCTCTCCCTGATGGGGGACGAAGCCAAATCTATGCCTCTTGGATGCCCCTTTCTCCCAAAAGATGTGCCCTTCCCCGTTGAAGCAGCGGAAGGGTATAAGCAGGAGTCTGCATTGGGCAAAACACCTGGAAGGGGCTGGCTCAGCCAGTGTGCAGCCTCTGGAGAGAAAGCAAGAGAGACAGGCGGAGTCGAGGGGACTGGAGACGCTGTGTCGGGGGAAAATGTACCCGAGGAAGGCCTGTTGTCCCGGGAGTGTGGCTCAGAAGTGGAGAAGAGTGAGATTCCCAAGCCTGGCCCCCTGGGGAGGTGGGGGAGAGGAGGTGAGCAATGGCCCCCCCCAGGTGGCTGAGCTCGTAAAGAAGAAAGAATACGTTGTCGGGAAGTTGCCAAGTAGCTTTGTGGAGCCAGTTCACTCAGAGCTGGTTAAGGATGAGCATGCAGCGTTGGTATCCCAGGTCAGAGGTAGTGATACTTGGGACAGAGACCTGGCTAGAGAACAGGTCAGAGAGGAGACCTTGCCTAAAAATGATGAGATTGAGCAGGCTGCTTTCCAGATTATCTCCCAGGTGATCTTGGAAGCGACTGAAGAGATGCGGGCCACCACGATGGGCAAGACTATGGCACAGGTACATCCGACCTCGGCCGCTCGGCCCCAGGAGCTGAAGGAGACCTGTGTCCCAGCCATCCAGGAAACTGGCCTGGGACAAGATACCCCAGATCCTGCTTCCACTACAACAGGTGCCGCTGCCAGCCCATTAGCAGAAGCCCTGCCACCAAAGACCTATGTGAGCTATGTCAGCAGTCCTCTGTCCAGCCCCACCAAGGAGAAGCCAAAGATCTCTGCACACCACATCTCCCTGGCCCCCTGCCCACCACCAGTTACCCGCCTGAGTCAGTCTCTGGATGGGGCAAGTTCCCCGGGAGGAGATGACACTTTTGTCACCTGTATGTCCAACAACAGGCAGAGTGTCCTTTCAGTGACCTCCTCGGGGCCATGCTCAGATTCTTTGAGTACTTCGGGGCTTGAAGACTCTTGCACAGAGACCATCTCAAGCCCTGGAGGCAAAGATATCACCCCACCACTACCAGACAGTACTGAGCCCTTCAGCAATGGGGTGCTGAAGGAGGAGTTCTCAGACTTGGGGACTGAGGATGGATGGACCATGGATGCAGAAGCAGATCACTCAGGAGGTAGGAGGGTCTTGGTGCTTTCTTGGTGGATCTGGGAGGGCTCCCATTATTTGCTAGGCAAAAGCTACTGGCCACCCTTCCCTTCTGCCACTGGTGCCACAGAGTGATGCTGCCCATCCCCCACTCCGCTATCCAGCCACCTGCACAACTGGGCACCTCAGGTAGCTGGTGGGTACCCAAGAAGTCAGGTGACCACGAGACCCCAAGGCTATGAGAGTTGTCCATGGGTTCGCTAGCCAGGGAAACCCCCACCCTTTAGAAGGGACCAGGACTGGGGGGTCCACCAGTCAGCCTTAGTGTCGTCTTCTCTTTGGACACCCACTCTTTGGTGGGCCTTTGGGGATGAGGCCCCCTTGATGTTACCTCCCAAGCGCCTGGGATGGGTGAGCATCTCTTAATGGTTGACTTCCTTTACTCACGTGCCTGTTCCGTGTCTCCACCTGCTCTCCTCCAGAAGCCCTCGCAGGGTAAGTTCCTCAGGACAGCCGCAGCCCTGCGCACTGGCGGGAGGCGCGCTGCTGTGGTTGTTGCTGTGTGCCCTCCTCCTCTGCAGAGCCTCAGCCGTCCTTTTTCTGTGCAGTTGCAGCTCCGCCCCGGGAAAGAGGGCACTTTGGTAACGAAGGGTGCACTGGGTTTTTCGAGTGCTGAGCCCAGCGTAGACAGTTGAGACCGCTAACTTACAGGTCAGCAGCTCCTGACCCTGCTTTACACCCCCCAGGGGTACTGATTATCTCCCAGTGACTTCCAAGGGGCTCATGGCTTGTTTATCCTAGAGCATCCCCAACCATTCAGTTTCATCCAGTTTGGGCGTTTTTCTTGGGTGTTTTACTACTTTTGTTAGAATCTGGGGGGCACCACACCTTGGATTTTGTCACCCTGAGATACTGTTGATCAAGACCATGATGATTTTACATATGTCTAAAAGAAAGCAAATTCTGCCCATTGTAACTGTGGGAGGCCAGATTGTTGGTTAAGAGGCGGTGCTTGTGGCTGGCTGCCGCCCCTAGCGGCCATGCCGACAGAGGAGAGTGCTGGATGTATCGGTGAAGAGTCATGAGCCATGGTTACCTTTCTAGAGCTTTATTGAGAGAGAAAGGGAGAGAGGGAGAGAGGAGGAGAGAGAGAGAGAAAGACCGCGTGGAGGAGGGAGAATACAGAAGGAGAGTGGAAAGAGAGGGCACAGAGGGCACACCCACTTTTTAGGCTGGGACGCCGTTGAAGGCTAGTGACATAATTAAGGACATAATCCTTACACTATAAGCTGCTTCCCAATGCTGGAGTGCTAAAATGTTAAGAAAAAATTTGCATCTTAAAGTGGGCAAAAGGGAAGGTTTTTAGAAAAATCTCAAGAATAAAGGAGTTTCCATTTGCCTGATGAGCAGCCTTGTTCCAGCTCTGGACAGATTGTAGTAGCTGTGCAGATGCCTGCGGCTTCTGAGACCATAATAAATGGGTGGGAGGCTCAGGGTGGCCCGTTGGTCATAGCCCGAGGATAGGAACTGGTTAAGTAGGTGGGCAAGTGGCGCTGGTGTTCTCAGGTTAGCCTTGACCCTACTTTGGGCTTTGCCCTGGGCTGAAGCTCAGGGGAGACAGGAACAGGACTGCCTGGCTGAGGAAGCTGGAAACTGGCCAGTGACTGCAGCCTGCTGAAGGCCTGCTGTGGTTCTGAGTTACTCCTGGGATCCATTGAGATGCAGGTGTTAACCAGTCCAGTTGTCTTGGACGGAGACCAGGGCTGTGTGGCAGTAAAACCCTGACCAGCCTGATTTGCTTCCAGAAAGCTGGCCAAGCAGCTTTCTTGGGTGCGTAAATGGGTGGGTGGGGTCTTTGCCTAGAGCCAGTGTTGAGGGACACTACTTTGGAGGTGACTCTTCGTCTAGGGTGGAGAGTTCCATTAGGCCTTTGTCTTTTATATCCAGACAGATATGGATTGCTTGGAAAACTGTTATGTCCTGAGTTTGGGGAAACCAGGTGGAAAATAGCCTAATTAGTTGGCTCTCAGGAGTGATCTATTTCAGGCCATTAAGTTGGTATCTCAGCCAGAGCGGAGTCTCTTCACTTGCCCTGGCTGGTCCCTGGTGCTTGTTTGGTCTTCCTTTTCTCCTTTTCCTTTTTTGCAGGGGTTCTTGAGTCATGTCCTAGGGAAGAGTTGAACAGTCTAAGTTGGTGCCAGTCACATCCCCACTGTCCTCCTGGAATAATGAGCTTTGGTTTGTCTCACTTACCCAGGGCTGTTTGAGCCACCCCATAATCAGAGTTTCACAAGCCAAGCCCAGTGGGAAGGGAAGAAGCCCACCAGCCTTTGTCCACACCCGGCCAAGACCAGCGGGCCCTGACTAGAACTGAGAATGGGGCCCTCTGTAGGCTATCACTGTGACTGCCCACCTACCCCTTCCCCGTGCCCCCAGCCTGGGGCCTGGGGCCTGGGGCCTTGGAGACTAGAGACCCTTGGTCTGGGAGGCTGGCACATTGGGAAAGAGAGCAGGGTGGTTGTGACAAGAGCGTCAAGGCCCACTCCTGGGACCGAGTAGGCCTGTGGGTCGTCATTTTGTTAGCCCCCTCCCCACTATACCCTGCATACGCCTCTCCCTGGGTGAAGAGTCTGTCTCTTCCCAGCTTACTATGTGTGTGTCTGTCCCAGCAGCTGTGGCTAGGACGGCTGCCAAAGAAGCACGCGGGACCGCTGAGTGGCAGGCTAAAATTAGGTGGATGGTGCCCTAGGCCTCCGTCCATTGGGTTTTCCTGAGCCTTCTCGTGAGCTGTGAGCTGAGTGGTGTTCGCCGGGCGTGCAGAGGCGTGTGTGTGTGTGTGTGTGTGTGTGTGTGTGTGTGTGTGTGTGCAGGGCCTTCCCGTATTGTGGACTTGGGAAGCTGTGATAGTTAGGGCTGAGCTGGAGTCTGTGTGTGTGTGTGTATATGTACCACTTCCTCCCCTGTAGGTTCTGACGGGAACAGCATGGATTCAGTGGATAGCTGCTGTGGGCTTAAAAAGCCTGACGACCTCGAGAATGTCCAGGCAAGCTCCAACCCTAAGAAGGTTGACCTCATCATCTGGGAGATTGAGGTGCCAAAGGTAAGGTGGTGACTTTCCTTTAGACTGGGTCCTGGGAGAAGTCAGAGCTCCCTTAATGCTAGCTCTAAAGAAGGCCAGTGAATTAGATGGGCCAGGCTGGGCAGCTGCGGGGCAGGCCATCTGACATTCATTCTTCCCTCACCCACATGCTTGGCTAGTCCCCCAGGCTCCTCTGTGTGGGCTGCAGCTCAGATCTTCTTAGAAAAGCTGGCAAACGTCAGCTTGAGGACCGGGCATGAGACCCCTCCCCAGCTCTGCACTGTGAAGTGTCCTAGACAGCTGTGGAGCGTCTAAACTGCTGTAGACAATGGAACGCCTAGAAACAGATAAGCAAAGGGCAGGCAGGCTCTAGCTCCGCCTGGGAGCAGCCGGGAGCATGCTCACCCCTCTCACCTCACACTCTGTGATTGTTAAAGCCAAGGTTGTGGTGTTTTAATTAATACTTCTAAATATTTAACAAGTTCATTTTCCCGCGCCGGTCTTTACAGTTTTAACTGCATTATTCATTGAATGTCTGCTGCTTCCTTGGTCCCCAGTGCCTGAGTGGTTTCTAGCCCCCTGCTGTTAGAACCTAACTTATTAGTGTTTATTACTGGGGCTCAGTAGTGATTGGCAGACTGCTTACTCCCAGGGCACTGGGCTCCGTGCCTGAGCTGGAGACCTGGCTCACTCTGAACCTTGGGTCAAGACTCCTATGCTGACCCCAGGCTGCTGGCTCCCGTGGTAGTTTTCTTCCCCAGTGACCTAGTTAGCAATTCTGCCCTCAGTGGTCACAGAGGGCATGGTGAGTCAGGCTCTGGATGAGTAGGGGCCGGGTCCCTTGCCACCCTCCAGGGCTGGGGTCGTTTAGAATTGTTGCAGAGCTTGTCTTACATGATGCTTAAGTCTGGAGTCTTCTGTTTGCTTGAACTCTGGTGCACTAGGCCCTTGTACATGCTGTCCCTTGGCAGTGGGGTGGGAGCCTGAGTGTCCTCAGGCTTTCGTTGTCCAACCTGCTGTTTCTTTGGCTACTAGTGGACTCAGAGGGGCAGGGATGTGAGAAATTGGAGTTGACCCTTCTAGCAGTGAAAATGTGTGTGTGTGTGTGTGTGTGTGTGTGTGTGTGTGTGTGTGTGTGTGTAGGAGGAATACTGCTTTAATGTCCTGGGTCTCACCCACATGGTTGGGATGAAATGCTGAGTCCCGGGCCAGACTGCCCCTTCAGCTGCTCAGCAGCTGTGTGGTCTTGGGTGGGCCCCAGGGCATGTCCCAGCTCATTTCTCTTCATGTGTAAAATGATCAAGTTGTCTATCCCGTAGGCTCTGTGACTGAACCTAAGTGCTTAGAACAGTTCTGAAAAATAAGTGCTGGCACCAACAGTGTGAGCTTGACTTCACACAAAACAAGCTAGGTCTTTGAGCAGCGATCAAGGAGCTGGCTTCCCATCTACTTCATCTCTCTCTCTCTCCCTGGAAGCACTTAGTGGGTCGACTGATTGGCAAGCAGGGTCGGTACGTGAGTTTTCTGAAGCAGACATCTGGTGCCAAGATCTACATCTCCACCCTGCCTTACACCCAGAACATCCAGATCTGCCACATAGAAGGTCAGTGGGGTGCCGCCCTGTGCTTAGTCCCCTTGCCTGAAGTGTAATTGAGGCAGTAGCTTCAGGTTGCAATTATCCATTTGGAATGGTAGCCTCTGAACAGACACTGTAGGCTTCTAGGTAGAGGGCACACTGGGTGTCTTCCCTTCAGGCTCCTCCAGTTCAGAGGCTTGCTTGCAGGAGCCTGTCCCTCTGCACCACCTCTGTCTGGCCAAGGATAAGGATGGGTGCTCAATAGACAGGGCCAGGGTACTGGGGCACAGTGTCTGTCACCCACATTTCCCTCACAGCACAAGGACCTTCAGGCCAAAGCCACTCATGCCATCTGGCAGCTTCTTTGTGTTGAAAGCATGGGTCAGGTCGACAAAGGTTTAAACTTCATTCCTAAAGCAAAGCCAAGTGTTTGGCACCTTAGAAACCCTGGCACGTGAGAATCCTGTGGAATGGCATGTGGGTGGATCTGTGTTTGCTGCTGCTTTTCTCTTACAGTGCCTGTGTGTCCTGTCCCTTGCCCTTAGGCTCTCAGCATCATGTAGACAAAGCTCTGAACTTGATTGGGAAGAAGTTTAAGGAGCTGAACCTCACCAATATCTATGCTCCACCACTGCCTTCGATGGCGCTGCCTTCCCTACCAATGACGTCTTGGGTGAGCATGCTCGCCAGGATCCTACTTCTTGTCCCTCTCCTAAACTTATCCCGGTAGAGAGACTGTTAGAGCATGGGCCAACAGGCCCACAGTGTGTGCATGCTCAGCTCTGTTGCCGGCTGTCATGTTCTCTGAAGGCAGGGTGGACACTGGCAAGGGGCTGGGGCCTCTTGACCCCACACTGGGAGGGCTATAGATTCCTGCCACTTGGTCATGCTTTCTTTTTTCTAAGCATTTGCCTAAAGAGAACTGAGCCAGGAGACTGGGTGTGGGCTCCTAAAAAGCTGGGGCTGTACCTAGAGTTACTGCCCAGCACCAGAGGCTGTGGGTAGGATCTGCTGAGAAGGAATTTTGGTGAGCTTTAGAAGGGTTGTTAACCTTCTTTCTAGTCAGCTGAGCTGAATAGTGGCCCTGGTGAAGGATTCCCTCCTTCCATCTCCCCAGGAACTGCCTAGAGTGGAGTTGGGAAATGCAGAGTCCCCAGGCTGGAAGCCCTAGCATTCAGCAGAAGAGAAGCTCATGTCTCCAGAGCAATGAGCAGGCATGCCTTGGACCCTCAGTTGGGCCTCTTGTCCTTGGGAGTAGGTGCACAGAGTTCTGTTGCCACAGACATTGACTGCATTCCACAGCTGGGCTGAGCAAGCTACTTCAGGGAAATTGCCTCTTTGGGTTTTGCTTAGGACAGTAGGTGTTTCAGCTGTCTTCCCCCACCAGAGACCCTTGTGCAGTAGTGCAGGGTGGTGCTGTTCCTTTCTTTCACTGTGGGCCTTTTAGGAGTGTGCTGGGCCCCACTCCATGCTTGATGCCTGAATTAGAGGCTTTCCCAGGAGCCTTGAGGTAACCCTTTCTTCTTAAACAATGGAGGAGTAGCCAGTGTAGGAGGTTGCCTTCCCCTGTGTTCTGCTTGCTTAGTGAGACTCTAAGTGCTTGAAGTCAAAGGAAGTTCTTGGGGCCCCAGGCTTGAAGGTGCGATCCAAATCCTCCATGGTGCAGAGCCCTGCTTTGCTTCCTATAACTTAGCATTGGGAAAAATGGTGCTGGAGCCCAAGCCTTTTAGAGAGCCCCATGACCTTTGCTAGAACCTTTCACCTGAGGCCTCAGCAGCTGAGCACACATACAGGCCCCCCACCCAAAGCCAAGAGATGAGGGGACATCTGTGGAGGGAGTATGATCTAGGGGCCAAGTAGAAGGCACAGAGTAAATGGGACATCAGCTCAGCAGACCTTAGCAGCCCTGTACTGAGGTGCCGCTTGCTCTTCAGAGCAGAGGAATGCTTTCAGGCAGTAAGCTCCAAAGGGGTCTGAGGCTGCCCACCCAGTGCTCTCCGGCATGTCCTGAGCAAGCTGCTCACTCTCATATTTGCCTTCCTTAAGTCTTACAGACTCATCAAAAGAAGTGGGAGGGAGGGAAGGCAGACATGCTCCAGGGGATGGACCCTTGCCCAGCTGTGGACCCTTGGATCTTCAGATCCAGCACTACATATACAGTTGGCCTCTGGCTGCCTAGTTTGGACTAGGGGGTCTCCCTATCCTATCCTGAGGTGAGGCTGCCCCTAATGGCAGGTCTCAGTATTACAACTCAACAGCCTACAGAACTTTGCTATCTGGGTGCCATATTGCTACTGATGGCTGTGTCAATCCATAGACTTGCCCTGGGGCCTTGGGCGTATCCCAGACATGAGAAAAACTGACATGGTGCTGGCTGCCTCTTCCTTCTCTAGCTCATGCTGCCTGATGGTATCACCGTGGAAGTCATTGTGGTCAACCAGGTCAATGCGGGGCACCTGTTTGTACAGCAGCACACACACCCCACCTTCCATGCATTACGCAGCCTGGACCAGCAGATGTACCTCTGTTACTCTCAGCCTGGAATCCCCACCTTGCCCACCCCAGTGGAAAGTAAGTGCCGCCTAGAGAATCAAGGAGCGTCCTGGGTTCCAGTCAGGCCAAGACATGTGGGCCAGCTGGGTTGCCCATTCCGCACTCGGTCTGGACCAGAAGACTGTTTGGGACTCCCTCAAATGACGGCATCCCAGAGTTCTTACATTGTCATAGGATCGTGCTGGGTTGAGCTTTGCTGGAGAACTGGAGTGCCATTTTTCTGGGGGACTCAGATCATAGCCCTGACACTTTATGTCTTCTTTTTAATTTTTTAAAATCACATGTATTCATTTTATATGTAAGTATTTTGCCTGCATGTATGGATGTGTACCACCTGTGTGCATGGTGCCCATGGAGGTCAGAAGAGGGCTTCAGGTCCCCTGGAACTGTAGTTAGGGATGGTTGTGAGCCACCATGTAGGTACTAGGAATCAAACCCAGGTTCTCTGCAAGAACAGCCAGTGCTCCTAACCACTGAGCCATCTCTCCAGCCTGGGCTTTGTGTCTTGTAAGTGGTGTGATAACCAGTGCTACCCAGGCTCACCCACCGGAAGTAGAGTGATGTGCCGTCTGTCGTGGAGAGCACTTCGGGTATATGTTTGTCGTCTGTACAGTGGGTTGATGTTGCCGCATGACAGGTGAGGAGACGTCTCTGAAAGGAAGGGACTTGAGCAGATAACACTGGGCTAGCCCGCTCACTACCTTTGTTGCTTTTCTTGGTGGGGCTAGGGGGACTAAATGTCGGAAGGTTCTTCTCACTCTCCTCACAGGCTTTGAGACATGAAGAACATTTGGACGTTCTCTGTAGCAGTTTTGGAAGAATGAGGCTTAGATTTCATCAGATTCTTCATTGCCCAAGGGTGGCCGCACCAGGGCGTCATTGTCTGGATCAGGACCAGTGTAATCGGCTGCTGGAGGTTCTAGGGGTGCTGTTGTGACCCTTCTCCAGTGGATGCCCAGCTTGATGGCTGCCTGGGGACACTCTACATCCTGAGGCAGAGGCTAGGTGGTGTGAGCCACAGACCTAGGATGTTCTTCTGGTCAGGCTTTCCATCAGTTGTTGTGGACAGGAGTAGACCAGACTCTAGGCACTGGCCCACTGAGCTCTGCTGTGCTTGGCAGTTCTTGATTCCTTGGGGACTTTTCCTTAGGCACCGGGGTTGGGAGGTAACTCAGTGAAATGCTTTCCACAGGATGAGTTGATTCCCTATTAAAAAGATGTATCGGTGCGCACGAGTGTGTGTATGCGTGCATGCGTGCGATCCCAGTACTAGGGAGGCAGAGATAGGCAGAATCCCGGGGTTCACTGGCCAGCTATCATTTCAAAAACAACAACAAACAAAAAGGCACAGTGTCGGAGGAATGACAGCGAGGTTATCCTTGCCCTCCATACACATGCACAGACACACACAAAGCAGGCCCTCACCCTGTTGGCTGAGCTTTGTTTCACTTGGCTTCTTTTGGTTCATGTGCTAGTTTCAGAGTCATGCAGTGGATTTCAGAGTCATGGCTCGAAACTGAAGGCCCTTCTGGGTTGGGCAGCTTTGGGAATATGTTAAGCTGGATTTCCCGTGTTCTGGGTTTTCCTTGGTCCGTCTTGAGCTCTGGGAGAGGTTTTGTGGAGGATTCCTATTGTCCTTGTCCGCTGCCCATGGAAATGCATGTCTCTGACCATGTGGGAAGTTGGGGAGCAATGACCAGGGTAGCCCTCGCAGCCCTGCCCTAGGCCAGCCGTGTTCCACACACTTGTCCTCCTGCCCTGCAGTAACGGTTATCTGCGCTGCCCCTGGTGCGGACGGGGCCTGGTGGCGAGCCCAAGTAGTGGCCTCCTATGAGGAGACCAATGAGGTGGAGATTCGCTACGTGGACTATGGTGGATATAAGAGGGTGAAAGTCGACGTGCTCCGGCAAATTAGGTGAGTGGGATTTCTTGGCCAGCCACAAGTCACCCCTGCATGACCTGGGGTGCATGGCTCAGTTCTACCCAGCTTCAGGTGGGTCTGGAATCTTCCTCCTGCTGCCAACTTCGTGTTAACAGAGTCAGGTGTAAAGAAACACGGTGGCCTGCCTGCCTCAGCTACACAGAACTAGAAGGCCGGTCTGTGGGAGAAGCCCCAAGTGTCAGGCATCAAAAGTGATTTGGTGAAGGAAGTCCCTGTGAGCCAGTGCCCTGCGTTAGGTGTGCACGTCATCCTGGCTTGTAGGTTGTTGTGCTGATTAGAAGGTCAATTCAGATACTGGTGGTCCGTGTTAAACTCATCCCTTTCTTGCCTTTCTAGGTCTGACTTTGTGACCCTGCCATTCCAAGGAGCAGAAGTCCTTTTGGACAGTGTGGTCCCACTGTCAGGTAACAGGCAGGGCCTCAAACTGTGGGCTGGGCACTGGTGGGCGCTGGGCTTTCCTGACGCCTCCTCCTTCTCATCTGGAGCCTGTGTCAACGTGGTTGGTGCCACTGTTGGCCTCTGGTTGAGTAGGTCTAGCCTGAGGCCCAGGATCTTGGATTTCTAGCAAGTCCCCAGGCAATGCCAATACTGCTGTGGCCCCTTACCTGGGATCTGCTGATTTGCACCTTACCGGCTGCCAGCTTGAGAGGCTCCAGTGAGGTACTTCAGCATGTGGTCCAGAGAGCCAGGCCGGAGGTCAGCATGCTGCTCAGTACATTGGCCTCTCCTTAGAGCGTGCTGGGGACTGTGCTGACCTGTGACAGGTTCTGAGACCGGAAGCATTGCTGGAGGAAGAGGGCTGGCATTCCTCAGCCTGCCTGTCCTCTGGCATGAGGGGGTGGCGCTTGTCTTCCAGGTAGCTGTGAGAGTCACATGTATGTTGATGTAGGAAGGGGTCAGCTCACAGCTGCTCTGGTTGTGAGTACAAGTGTTTAATCGTCACCCCCTCTCCCATGCAGCCCCTGCAGATCCTGTGCTGTGTAGACACACTACTGTATAGCCAGGCATGCTGCTCCACACTTGTATTCCTAGTACTCAGGCCAGAGCAGGAGGATTGCTGTGAGTTTGAGGCCAGCCTAAGCTACATAGACAACAAGACTCTTAGAAAAAAAAGTAAAATGGAAACATCACACAGTCTAGCCAGAGTCCTGTCAGGAGACTAGCAGGCTCTCTTGTTTCCTTCCTCTCTTTTTTTGCCAGCCTTTCTCCATTCTGTCCATCTAAGCAATCTGGCCAGACCCACCAATAGGCCCTTCTTTATCACAAGATTCTTCCACCACACCTTGCAAGCTCTTGCCTTCCACCCTGCCACTTCCTGCCTTGGCCATGTTCTTGTACATCACAGTAGAAGGCACCTCAGTGTCCTGCCTGTTAGAGGGTGGCTGCCTATACCGGACCAACCGTTTGGATTGGAATGCTGCCTGTGCCATGGTGGGAGCTGGGTTGGCCTTTGGGGATCAGCCTTTGCCTGTAAAGTGGGCACGCCCTCCTGTCTTCTGGGGCATTGCTGGTGTGGTGGAGGTGCACACCCTTGTTCAGCATAGCTGGCCCCCAGATGAGGCCCGTGTGTATCTAAGGCAGCTTTTCTGTCTGCCCTACACCTTGGGGTATGCGTGCAGCCGGGCCTTCTCTGTTCACCCACCGGAAGTCACAGGCATAGGCTCTACTGGCAAGGTGGCTCTCCTAGACCAGTCCTGAAGTCAGCAGCATCTGGAGCAGCCTGCAGGTGACGAGACTGTTTGGCCCCAGTGGGTATCTGAACGCTCTCCCTTTTTCTCCTCTCGAAGATGACGAGCACTTTTCAGCCGAGGCAGACGCGGCCATGAGCGAGATGACAGGCAACACAGCGTTGCTGGCCCAGGTACGTGCTGGGCAGGAGGCTGGCAGAGCAGCCGGGCCGGCAGTAGAGGCTCCTACCTAGTGCAACCAAGTGTCTGGGCTTCTGGGGATCTCACATTTCAATTCCTTCTGTCCTGTGCTCATGAGCCTGGAGTGACTGGCAAGCTTAAAGAAATTCAGAAGCCAAACCCGGCACACTCCAGTAACCCCAGCACTCTGTAGAACTTGTCACGCGCGGTGTAGCCTAAGATGTCTTCTCTGCTCATGCCCCTCCAGGTGACAAGCTACAGTACGAATGGCCTTCCTCTGATTCAGCTATGGAGTGTGGTTGGAGATGAAGTGAGTCTGCCCCTTGCCACCCAGCTGCTGTCAGTAGCAGTGTGCTAACTGGGAACTTGTTCTGGTGTCGTGGACCAGTGTCACCAGGGGACACTGGGTTCCATGGTTGGGAGTAGTGGCATGGAGTGGGTAGAAGCTGGAAGTGCTATTGACGTGGAATGTTGGGGACAGCCTCTTCCAACACCTAGTACCCTTTGTGCCAAGCTGGGGAGACCCTGCTCTAGGCCTTCCAGGATCTCTGTCTATTGCCCCGGCCCTTACTGACGAGGCTCAGGTTTCTTCAAGCTGTTAGAAGCCCGGGCCAAAGTGGCAACAGTGTGTAAGGAAGAACCCTGCTGTAGTTTGCCCCGGCTGATGACGGGGAACGTGGGTAGGAGAACCCGTGCTGTCTCAGACCCAGCCCCGAGCTGCCACGCGCTCTCACGAACACTCTGTTTCCAGGTGGTGCTGATAAACCGGTCGCTGGTGGAGCGAGGCCTTGCACAGTGGGTGGACAGCTACTATGCCAACCTCTGACCTCGGCTCCCTGGGCTACACCAGGCTTTTTTGCACTGTTGAGATTGGGCTTGGCACTCAGGACAGAGATTTAACATCAGAGTAACAAACATTGTTCTCGAGTCTTCTTTCCCCGTTCTGTAGTCCTGCGAAAAAGACGCTTCCTCCCCGAGGAGCTGTGGGTTCTTTTCAAAGCCTTAGCCCAGCTGGAGGCTGTTGGAAGGAAGATCGCTTCACCAGCTTGTCCTGTTCCCATTCCACCCAAACCCCACACACTGCAGCAGGCAGGCCAAGGCGGGTGTGGGGCTGGCTGACAGGGCCTATTCCGTCCTTATTCAGGGAGTGAGACCTGGGCTGACTGGCTGTTAGTGATCCCTGTAGAGCTCATATGGATGAATTGTTGGTGTGTAGCCAGTTTTATGTACTTCCTCCAGGAGTCTAGGAGCTCAGACTTTTTAAACGTAGATGTAAATATGGAGTAGCCATCACACCTGACCTCTAAGAGTCGGGGAGGGGGCGCTAGTATCTTGCCAAGCCTGGTTGTAATTTGTAATCATTTTCTATTTGTGCAAACTCTGTAAATATATGTTTAAAATGTAATATTTTGTACAAGACACACTGGAGAACAAAGGGAACTCAAAACTCTTCCACATTCTTCACCCGGCAATAGAAATCCATCCCACAGAGTGGGACCGCTGCCCCGCTGCTCCAGCCGGGGCTCCTGCGCCTTCCTGTGCACACACAGGAAGCTGTATGAGGAGACTGCCATTTGGGGATTTTTTTTTCTGTACACATTTATTTAAAAAAAAAAAAAAAAAAAGAACTCGTTGAATTATCTTGCAATGGTGTGTTTGACTCTTTTATAGACTGTCTTTAGCATTGTGCAATTTAAGAATAACTTAAGTATCTTGGACTTACATAAATCTTGAATTGTATAAACTATATCTTTGAGTCCATTTTTCTTCAGTTGTGGCAAAGATTTGGGGGTAGGGACAGAGGAGGGTGGTTGTGAGTGGTGTGGTCTGTAGAGGGCCCAGCTATGGCTCTCCAAAGACCCTCATAAAAGAAGACCCCATCTTCTTAGAAGGCATTTTGGCCAGCTCTTACCCTTCATCCTACCTCACTAGGTGGTGGCCAAGCTTCCTCTGGCTTCTACATTCAGAGTACAGGGTCTGGTGTAGGGGAGGATACAGAAGGTGGGGGATAGAGAGGCACAGGGCTCCACAGTCCTTGTGACATCAGAGTGCTTCCCTTGGGGTGGACAGAGTGTTGACAGACCCCTTGGGCCAAAGCCGCAGGGTCTGGGGAGGAGGTGGATTCTTGGGCCCTCAGATCTTAAGGATGGTTCCATAGGACATGGTTGGGAATTGGGGAGGGACAGAAGGTGGGAGGGCCAATCATGAAAGCCATGTACTCTTCAGTCACTCTGCAAAGGAGCAGGTTTCTGGAGTTTTCCAGGCAAGCTCGTCTGAGACTCCTGTTACTTACTAGTGGGATTACATCAAGAAACATCTTCGCAGGAACCAGAAGTGTATGGGAGAAGAGATCGTGATTGCTGGGGATGGAAGGGCTGGGTTGTGATGCCACAGTTCCTTCCAGTTCGATGCAGGGGTTAGTATCCCCTGAACCCAAAGAGGGAGGTATGGCTGGTTACAGCAGAGCCTGGATTCTGGGGTTATTGATGTAGCAAGTACAGCTTTGGTTACCCAGGATCAGCATCCAGCTCCTGAGAATTGAAGTCACTTGTAGCCATCACAGGCTACAATGGGTATAGAGAACTTCCCACAGTGAGCCAAAGGAAAGGTGAGTGCTTTTCCAAGAGCCACCCCCCCCCAAAAAAAAAAAAGAAAAGAAAAGAAAAGATCTTTTTTTTTTCTTTTTGGTTTTTCAAGACAGGATTTCTCTGTAGTCTTGGCTGCTCTGGAACTCACACTGTAGACCAGGCTGGACTTGAACTCAGATCCACCTGACTCTCAAATGCTGGGACTAAAGGTATGTGCCACCACCACATGCCTTTTTTTTTTTTTTTTTTTTTTTTTTTTTTTTTTTTTTTTCGAGACAGGGTTTCTCTGTGTAGCTTTGTGCCTTTCCTGGAACTCACTTGGTAGCCCAGGCTGGTCTCGAACTCACATAGATCCTACCTCCCGAGTGCTGGGATTAAAGGCGTGCACCACCACCGCCCAGCCACCACATGCCTTTAATAATAAGGTCAACATAAAATGTATTTGATCCAGCTGTGATCTTCACTGCACACCTGTGTCTGACACATCTGCTCCTGAGTTTTCATCTGACTCACCTTCAGACTGAATTTTTTGTTGTCAGGACAGAGGAGCCTTCAGTGTGAGAATACATGTGTCGTCTTGACCTGCCAGGCAGCCTTGTTTGCCTGGACATCTCTCATTAGCTGGGTGTCCCTTGCCAGGAATTCTGTCCGCTCCACAACAAAAATGTGCCCTTCAGCTCTTTTTGGACTTAGGGCCCCTTCTGGCCGATGGAGGTAGAGGTGACATGTGTCTCAGGGACCATAGTTACAAGAGCAGTTTGGGCTTTCCTCCTGCTCAGGGTCAGCCATGCTTAGCTAACCCTTGATGGAGGTAGGGGTGAGAAACAGAACTGTCACAAGCCACCAAGATGGGGTTTGTGTGTCATGTGATCTGCTCTAGCTCAGCCCGCTTGATGGTGGTGGTTTAGGCACTTGTCTTAGTCCATGTTCTATGGTTGTGAAGAGATTCCATGACCACAGCAACTCTTATAAAGGAAAACATTTAATTGGGACTGGCTTACAGTTTCACAGATTTGTCCATTATTATCATGGTGGGGGAGGCAGAGGCAGGTGGGTCTCTGTGAATTTGAGGCCAGCCTGGTCTACAAAGCAAGTCCCAGGAAAGGTGCGAAACTACACAGAGAAACCCTGTCTCCAAATATATATATATATACATACATACATACATACATACATACATACATACATACATATACACACACACATATATGTGTATATATACACATGTATATATGTATATATGTGTGTGTGTATATATATATATATATTGTCATGGTGGGAAGCATGGCACCACTCAGGCTGACATGGTGCAGGAGAGGTAGCTGAGAGTTCTACATCCAGATTAGCAGGCAGCAGGAAGAGACACTAAACCACTGGGATTAGCTTGGGCTTTGAACCTGCAAAACCCATTCCTAGTAACTCCAACAAGGCCACATCTCCTAATCCCTGACAAGTAGCTCCACTTCCTAGTGACCAAACATTAAAATCTATGAGCCTATGGGGCCATTCCTATTCAAACAACCACAGCCTCCAACCTTTTCCCCGAAGACAGAACTCTGGCCACAGGGTCATCTGCACCATATTCTGCTTGACTTGGGCAAGTTCCCTGCTCTCTGTTCCCATAATTCTCACTCTGGAGGTGATGGGCTGCGCAGATGGTCCACTGCAAATGGGAGGACCCAAGTTTGGATCCCAGACTCCACATAGAGCTGTATGTTGTAATGTGCACCTGTGATCCCAGTGTGCCCACGATGGGAGGAGGAGACCACAATCCCCAGAGGCTCTTGGGGCAGCTAGCCTGGTGTAGCAATGTGCAAACCTACCTGTCTCGGGGTCCAACACTTGTCCTCTGACCTCCATCCATAAGTGTGCTGTGACATTAGTGTGCTCCTGGACGCACACACCATACAATAGTCACATATATATGTATACACACACACACACACACACACACACACGGTTTTTTTTAGATGGTTTGTGTAATAACTCGGGCTGGTTTTTTTGTTTGTTTGTTTTTGTTTTGTTTTGTTTTGTTTTGTTTTTAGCTGAAGATCAAACACAGGGCTTGCTAGGCAAGCGCTCTACCACTGAGCTAAATCCCCAACCCGACACGGCCTGTTTTGTAGACCAGTTCTGGTGCTTTGTCCTTCAACTCACAGAGATCCACCTGCCTCTACCTCTCAAGTGTTGGGATTAAAGGTGTGTGCCACCACAGCCCAGCTTTTACCTATATATTTTAAATGAAGGTGACTGTTGATGAACTTGCCAGGTTTGATTTGGGGCTAGTCTGTTCCACAGACAAGGACAAACTGAAGATTCCTCTTAATGTAGCGTTACAAAGAGTTCTATAAGCGAGATCTTGGCTGTTTCTTGATAGAGCAGGCCCAGCTGACATCTGGTGGAGACAGACGGCATTGGAGAAGCCCTGGTGCCCTGGGCAAGGGAGGCTGGTATTTCCTACCTGAGCTTGGGATGGAGTTCTTGTCTTCTCTGGTCTCCCTGGCAGGATGACAGCAAAGGCATCTGACTGCTCCTGTGGGTTTCTCCACCAAGTGCCCGTGTATGTACGCCAAGCCTGCTGGGGGCTGCAAAGCTGAGACAAACCCAGAGTCTTCAGGAAGCATCTCTGAGGAAGTGTGCCAGTGATTCTAACAGATGGTGCTAGTCTAAGTAGGGTCCTTCCTTCACTTCTGTATGGGATCCTGGTAATCTCTGGTGAGGTAGGGACTAGGCTCAGAATCTGCTCTCTATGGGTGCTTGGGTGCCAAAATTCCCAAGTAACTGAGCCTTCATAAGCATAAGCCACTATACCTGGTTCTTTATCTTCATTTTAATGATTCAGAGTCTGTTCCTTTGCTCATCATCAAAGTTTGAGTACTTCCCCAGAGCTGTGGAGGTCTATGATGGCTACAGATTTGACTTACCATGAAACCTCCAAATGCTTGCGGCCCACTCTCAGATATGCAGATTGAACTGGTCTGAAATGAAGCAACACACAGTGATAATTCAACATCATTACCTTTGGGGGACTGGAGAGACTGTTCAGCAGTGAAGAATGCTTGCTGCTCTTCCAGAGGACTAGAGTCAGGTTCCTAGCAGCTACACATGGTAACCCCAACCACAGGAGGTCTGATGCCCTCTAGTGGCCTCTGTGGGTACTTACATACACATGCACATATACATACAGACACACAAATAAAATGACATATTTTAAAAGATTATTTGGAGGGCAGGTAGATGGCTTAGTAAAATGATTGTTTGAGCATGTCTGAGGATCTAATCCTCAGTCCACATAAAAAAGCCAGGGTGGGACTTAAAGAGATGGCTCAGTGGTTAAGATCATGTAATGTACTTGTAGAGGTCCTGGGTTCAGTTCCCGGTGCCCACATCAGGCTCGTAATCACATGTAACTCCAGTTCCAGGGTCTCTGATGTCTCTGGCCTCTGAGGGCACTGCACTCACATGCAAGTCCACTCCTGCCCTCCCTGTTATTACCTTTGGAATATAACAAACACATGAAAGTCTGAAGTGTGGAGTGCCTCCCTCTCTCACTTCTGCACATATCCCAGTGACCTTCAGAAGGTGCGGACGGGTTGTTTCTAGGGTCCCAGAGTTCCTTTGTGCCCTGTCCAGTCAATCCCATTCCGTTTCTGTTTGGTTTGTATCCACTCAACAATGTGTGAGTTGGTGCATGTATATATCTCACTCAGAACGTGCTGCAGTTCACTGACCACCCACCCTTCGGCTCATGTTCATTCAAGCTGGTTTTAGGCCATTATGTATAAAAGCTACTATGATGCTTAGTGCTCTTAGTGACTGTGGTAGCTGATGGCAGTGTGACAAATGTAAAGTAGATTGTATCAGAAAAAGCATGATTGCAAAATAGTATCTTGGACACAGTGAGTAAAATAGACAGGCTTTATTTATTTATTTGGTTTTCAATAGAAGATCTCATGTAGCCTAAGCTGGCCTTGAATCCCCTATGTTAGCCATGGATGATCTTGAACTTCTGATCTTTCCACATTGTATTAGTTTGGGTTTTCATTGCTGTGAAGAGACACCATGACTTCAGCAATTCTTATAAAGGAAACATTTATTGGGGCAGCTTGTTTACAGATTCAGAGGTTCAGTCCATGATCATCATGGTGGGGAGCATGGCGGTGTGCAGGCAGATGTGGTGCTGGAGCAGAGAGTGCTACATCTTGCAGGCAACAAGAAGTCAACTGACTGTTACACTAAGGGAAACTTGAGCAAAAGACCTCAAAGGCCGCCCCCACAGTGACACACTTCCTCCAACAAGGCCACACCTCCTGATAGTGCCACTCTCTTTGGAGGCCATTTTCTTTTACACCACCGCACACATTCAGAAGTGCTGAGAACACAGGTATGCAGCACCATGCCTCACTCCGCAGTGCCAGGGATCAAATTTAGGACTTCATTCATGGTAGGCAGGCACTCTACCAATGCAGCCACATGCCCAGTTCCTTCTTTGACTTTAAAAACAAATATTTTATGTGTATGGGTGTGCTTGCCTGCCTGGTACCTGAAGAAGTCATATGAGGACATCAGCAGGTTCCTTGGAACTGGAGTGACAGATGGTCGTGAGCTGCCTTGTAGGTGCTGAGAACTTAAACCTAGATCCCTTGGAAGAACACCCGGTGCTTTTAACAACTGTATCACCTCTCCAGTCCCACCTCCACCCCTTTGATGTTTAAATGGTGGCTAATTGGACATGCATGGTCACATGTGCAGCCCGTGTTGCACATATGTTTCTGTTGGATAGTGAGTGACAGGAGGTCACAGCCCTTTAGTCAGTGGCTCACATTAGAGGCACTGACCATTTGCTTCAGTTTGCTTATAATGCTTGCAAGAGGCTGGGTCCTGGCGCAGGCCCACAGAACCAGTAATTCTTAAGAATGGGATTTTGGGGCTGGAGAGATGGCTCAGTGATTAAGAGCACCGACCGTTCTTCCAAAGGTCCTGAGTTCAGTTCCCAGCAACCACATGGTGGCTCACAACCACCTGTAATGATATCTGGCACCCTCTTCTGGCCTGTAGGGACACATGCAGGCAGAATACTGTACACATAATAAATAAATAAATAAATAAATAAATAAATAAATAAATAAACCTTTAAAAAAAAGAATGGGACTTTGAAAGCCGGGCAGTGGTGGCGCACGCCTTTAATCCCAGCACTCAGGAGGCAGAGCCAGGTGGATCTCTGTGAGTTGGAGGCCAGCCTGGGCTACCAAGTGAGTTCCATGACAGGCACCAAAAACTACACAGAGAAACCCTGTCTTGAAAAACAAAACAAACAAACAAAAAGAGTAGGACTTTGAAACCTACATTTTATTTTTCAGTTCTGGGGCGCGAACACGGGCCTTCACGCGTGCTCTGCCACTAGGCTACATCGCCAGCCCTTTTCACATTTTCGTTTTGAGACAGTTGTCCAAGGCAACCTTGAACTCACTCTGTAGTCCAGGTGGTGGAGGCAGGCCCTGAGCTTGTGACCCTGCCCTTTCCTTTTGTTTATTGTTTTTCCTTTGAGTTTGAGTTTCAAACTCCCTCTATAGAAGGATGACCTTGAACTTCTAACCCTCGCCACTGCCAGGGCTGGGATTACAGGTGTGACCGCTATACCCAGATTACGTGGCGCTGGAGAGCAAACCTAGGGCTCCACATAGGCAAGGCACGTTCTCTACCAACAGAGCCACATCCCTGGGCCTCAGTTTCTTCTGAAGCAGGTATGTTCCCTCTCTGGGTTGAGACAAATGGAATCCTTGGTTACTGCGGTGACTTGGCTTGGAGTTGGAGTTAATTGTTGTGTAATCTGGGTGCTGGTCTGCTTTCTGCCGTGTGTTTGGTGTTATGCCTTAGGTCAAATGTACCTGGAGCACAGTTATCAAAGGTTGTCGCAGTTAAGTTTCTAGACCCACAACACCCAGCCTCCTGTTTCATTTCTACCACGGGCAGAGCATAGTTTGTAATGGTCCTATTCTCCTGTATATTTCGAGGTGATAGAAAAGGGGTCATTTAAACAGTAAAAAGTCTGCCTTAAAAAGTAGAGACAATAAAAGAGAATATGTTTTTGAAGTTTTTGAAGAATTTTGAAGTTTTTGAATCTGCACAGGGCAGATTGCTGCTATTGCGATCTCCAGCCACTAGATGGCGCCACAGCACAAGGTAATGTAGTTATTCCCTCCCTTGGCCTCATCACTATCTGAGAACAGAGGTTCTCCAAGCATGGTCTCATTATTAAACTTATTAGGGATGCAAATTTCCAGCGAGTACCCCAGAACTACTGAATGAGAACTATGCAGCACTCTGTCCAGATGGTTTAGATGCAGACTTAAATTTGAGAGCTGCTATCCTAGAATCAACCTTGGGGTACCTTGGGAAGTATGGCCATAGGAAGCCAAGAATGCTTGTTTGGTGTGTGTGTGGGGGGGGGGGGGATGGTGAGGAAAGGCGTGTGGAGGGTGGAAGAAGGTCATTGATGCAGGTATAATTAATGCCAAGGAGCTGTCCAAAACAGGAAGCTGATGGGGACTGACTGAGGAATAAGGCTATTTTTCTTCCAAATGGGGTAAATTCAAGTGGGGTTGGGGGAGTAGTGGAGAGAAAGGAGGGCTCTCCAAAGGGACCCCCCTCCTTTAGGGAGACAGATCGTGAGCTAGGAGCTGGAACACAGGCTGTCTGAGTTTTGCCGGGACCCCCAGGGCAGTCTGTGTCCTCACTGTGGCCGTTCATCTCAGCCTGTTCTGAAATTGCACCAGCCTACTACTGTGTTAATGGATTGAAATCTTGCAACCCTCCCAAGACAGCCTCGGAAAATGGATGCTCAGAAATCAAAAAGAAGCTTGAGATGGGGGTGGGAAAATCACTAGCGAATTAAAACCTTATTTTTGTCTTTTCGATCCCATCTGTACCCTCGGGGAAGGCCAGTGCAGAATGAATTCATATCTACCTTTTTTTTTTTTTTTTTTGACACTGATAAAAATTCCTTTTGCAGGTCGCTACTGAGGCTTCAAAGGGGTAACATATCATGCAAATAATTTTTTTTCAGCTATGATGTGTACAGTTTTTTAGCTTGATTTATTTTTGATGTCAGCAACAAAATGGAAGTTAGCTCCTTAAAAATGAGTGTGGCTGGCTGAATAAATAAATAATATGCTCTTGGCCAGAACCTGCCAGTGCCTCCTTAATTGCCCATTGATTCTCTAATTCTCTGCACTTTACCATCTACGGAATTAAGAGGCCACAGAGCATGGAGATGTCTTTTGCCACACAAATGAAAGAAGCCGGGGTTTTCAAAGGTAGAGCCCTTCCTGGGAGCCTTGACCCGGCATTAAAAGGCCTGAGTCGTTCAAGGATGAAAGCCTGCTTGTCTCCCATGGATGCTTCTTGAGCTCGTGGGCAGTCACCCTGACTTTCCAGCCATGAATATGTGTGTTGTGTCCAGAAGCAAAGAATGTGAACTCTGGTAGGACACCTATGGCAACAGGGACCCAGTTGTCCGTCCCTCCTGTTGGTCCCTGGAGATTGGGTGGCCTGGCGTGGCCTCCCTCCAGCAAATGCTGGCGCTCAGATCTTTCAGACTAGCCTGATAGACCCAACCACAGACTTGGGGAACTGCCTCCTTTCTGCTAAGGGAGACTCTCCAGGAAGTTCCCTTCTGTCCCGTTTCTGGGATGGACGCTGGGACCAACCAGTCTCCCCTCCCTCAGAAGTCCCTGGACACCATGTGTCCAGCCTCCTCAGCTTCCGGACTCCACTTCTCTCTTTCCTTCAGTTCTGAGTTCCTGCAAGCTACAGAAACCTGAAACCTGTTCTCTCATCTCAGGCTGTCCCCGAGGACCCTTCTCCACAATGCACGCTTCTTTAAGATTCTGCCCTGAAGCGTCCTTCTCCGGGCTTGGCTCGGAACTTGAATCCCAAACACTCACACCCGATTGTAAGACAACACGGGGGGGGGGGGGGGGGGCACAGAATAGGACCCACCAATTGCTTCTCTGTAGAAGTCTCTTAAGAGGGTCCCCATCATCTGCTCCCATGGGCCCTAGGGTGGGGGCACTCCTCCGTTCTCTGGGTCCGTCGGGCTCATCATTTCTCCCACCCTTGGAGACACAATGCCAGTTGCCTTTGCCTGTCCCCCTACCCTAGAGTCTCCATGCGCATCTGCTCAGCTGTTGTTAGTGTTCCCATTAGAACATCCACGCTGGGCTGGGGGCCCTGGCAAGGATGCCCAGGCAGGAGCAAGGACTTTTCACCATTTGCCTTTGGACCCCTCAGCTGCCCCTCCTCTCCGTCCCCATTCCCCTTTCTATCAGCATCTTCCTTGAATTAGAATTCTCACTCTCCCACTTATCAAGTCAGCATCGAGCCTGCCTGTCTCTGCCACTGTCAACATCCCTGCTCCCCCGTCTCCTGTCTCCTGCAACCCGTGCTCACTCCCAGCCGCCCCTCGCTCTCTCTGGCAATTACCATTCCTTCCCTGGCCCACGTCGGAAGTCTTTGTTCGCCTCCCTGAACGTTCAAGTTAATTTCTACTGACTGTTTATTCAGCCTTTGTACTGGCTGGCTTGCTACTTACTCAAGAAACGGGGCCCTCAGAGGCAAAGCACGGGGACGTAGGGGGCTCAGAGCAACAGTTTAGGACAGGAAGTGAGACGCTCCAGAGGAGGATGGGGCTAGACAGGAATCCTCAGGGTCCTGGGGACCAGGACTGGGACCATGAGCATGGGGAGGGAAGGGGAACTGAGAGCAGGGGAGAGGAAGGAAAAGGATGGGGGTGGGTAGAGCAGGGGAGGGGACAGGAGAGCTGGCCTCAGCTCTCAAGCCCCATTTCTTGTGTCTGGGGGCAAGTGTGCATGTAAATATAGAGAGACAGGTGCACCCTCCACTTGCTTAGAGACCTGCTGTGTGGGAGGCCGAAAATGAAACAAACAAGGGCAGCCCTGGCAGCCCTGGCTTGCCCTCCTTGTTAGCCTCTTGTTGCCAAGCACTGGAGAGTTTAGGAGCCGGTTGTGGGCCAGCAAAACATCATGCTCTGGAGGTACAGAGGAAGGGACCCCATGGGGAGGGGCACCGAGGAGGGAGGGCACAAGGGAGCAGGAAAAGAGAAGGCTGGGATGGGTGGTGGATGAGGAGAGGTCTCTGGACCAAGGACCACTCACAGGTCCTGTGCAGCGGCTGGCTGGCTAGGAGACACTGCAGTATGGCCCCTAACTCGAGACTGCTCCCAGGAGCATCCTCAGCTCCAGTCCTTTGAAGCTTTATAAAATTTATTTATTTATTTGTTTGTTTGTTTGTTTGTTTGTTTGTTTTTGAGCTGGGGATCGAACCCAGGGCCTTGCGCTTGCTAGGCGAGCACTCTACCACTGAGCTAAGTCCCCACCCCCCCCCCCCTTTTTTTTATTTTGAGAGACATTTTTGCTTAATTTCCCAGACTGTTCTCAAACAGAAACTCTCCTGCCTCAGCCTCCTGAGGTTTATAGGTGCTTTCAACTGGCTGCAGTCCCTGTCTCCCTGTCTCTCTATATATATAGATGATATAGATATAGATAATAGATGATATAGAGGTAGATGATATAGATAATATGACATAGATATAAATATAGGTAATAGATGATATAGATATAGATAGATGATATAGATATAGATATGATCCTACTGTGTAGGCGTGGCTAGGGTAGAACTTGCTCTGTAGATCAGAATGGCAATGAACACCTCCTCCTCCTCCTCCTCCTCCTCCTCCTCCTCCTCCTCCTCCTCCTCCTCCTCCTCCTCGTTCCTGGATACTTGAATTACCAGAGTATGCTATCATGCCTGGCTACATTCTTGAAAGTGCAGTGGAATGTGTTTGTAGCCTTGGATGACCTTGAATTTTTAATCTTTCTGCCTCAGACTCTGGAGCACTGAGACTACAGGTATGTGCCACCAAATGCCCTGGGTTCCATTCCCAGGCCAAAAAAAGTGATGGATGATGTGTTAAGTTAGGGTTCCTATTGCCATGATGAAACACCATGATCAAAAGCAACTTGGGGAGGAAAGGGTTTATTTGGCTTACACTTGCATGTCATTGTTCATCACTGGAGGATGAACATCAGGACAGGAACTCAAGCAGGGCAGGAACCTGGAGGCAGGAGCTGGTGCAGAGGCCATGAAGGAGTGCTGCTTACTGACTTGCTCTGTGTGACTTGCTCAACCTTTCTTTCTTTCTTTCTTTCTTTCTTTCTTTCTTTCTTTCTTTCTTCTTTCTTTCTCTCTTTTAAGATTTATTTATTTATTATGTATAGTGTTCTGCTGGCATCATATCTCATTATAAATAATTGTGAGCCACCATGTGGTTCCTGGGAATTGAACTCAGGACCTCTGGAAGAGCAGTCAGTGCTCTTAACCTCTGAATCATCTTTCCAGCTTTCTTCCTTCCTTCCTTCCTTCCTTCCTTTCTTTCTTTCTTTCTTTCTTTCTTTCTTTCTTTCTTTCTTTCTTTCTTTCGAAGGGTTCCTTTGTGTAGCTCTAGTTGTCCTGGAACTCACTCTGTAGACCAGGCTGACTTTGAACTCACAGAGATCTGCCTGCCTCTGCTTCCTGAATGGTGGGTTTAAAGGTTTACACCACCACTGCCCAGCTTCAACTTGCTTTCCTATAGAACCCAGGACCATTAGCCCAGGAATGGCACCATCTACATGGACTAGGCCCTCCCAAATCAACCATTAATTAAGAAAATGCCCTACAGGCTTGCCTACAGCCTGATGGAGGCATTTTCTCAATTGAGGCTCCTCCACTCAAGTGACTTTAGCTTGTGTGAAGTTGACATAAAACTATTTAGCAGAGTGAATAAACTTTTTTTTAAAAATTGAGATAGGGTTTCTCTATGCAACCTTGACTGGCCTGGAACTCCTATGTTGACCAGGCTGGCCTGGAATGACTAGAGATCCACCTGTCTCTGACTCCAGAATGCTGGGATTAAAGGCTTTTGCCAACATGCCCAGTGAATATTTTTATAATGGATTTCTTCTTCCTTTCTTCAAAGAAATCTTCCCAAACTCCATTATGAAAAATATACAAAATAAATATTTTATTTGTATAAGTTTCCATGCTTGGGCTAAGGGTGTAGCTCAGTGGTAGAGCACTTGCCTGACATGCATGAAGTTTGACCTCAGCCCATAACAAATAAAAGTTAAAAATCAAGCACATTTGCATGTTGATGTGTATAGGAATTTACCTGTTAAATGAAGGTTATTGAGACGGATGAGAACACAAATTGGATTAAATTCGATGTGATGTCGGGATTGAACCTGAGAAGAGGAGGCCCTCAATGGAAAAGCTGTGAAGACTGAAGAAACAATGGAGTTAGTCCCCTTTTCACAGCTGCCCCGGGGGCTCTCAGTTCTGAGGGCCGAGCTGTGTTACTTACGTTATGTTCAATGGCAGTGTTCGGAGAAAACAGTGCTGAGGAAACTCACTTAGAAGCTGCCATTTTCCTGCAAATAGAAATGACCATGGAGGAAAGCGTTCTCTCCAAGCCTTTATGGCATCCGTGAATAGATTCCACAAACAGACAAATAAAGATCCAAGGCCCTGGCTACGGATGGCAAGGAGCTCCTTCTATTCACCAATTACTGCTACCCTTTGCTTTGACTCCACAATATTGAGAGAAATTTTGCCTCTCACCATCAAGCTGTTGAAAATGGCATCGGATTTGGAGGGCTCCTTGCATTGTGGTCTCAGACCCCCTGAATTCCTAGAAGAACGGAGGGGTGTAGACACTATGTTAGTGCAGTGCAAGTCTGTAGGTCACCATTTGTTAAGGACATGGGGGTGTGGGGTTTTTTGTTGCTGTTGTTAGCAGTTTTAAAATAATTCTAAAAGATGACTTGTTTTTTGATTTTGATTTTGTTTTGAGACAGTCTCACATAGCCCTGGATGGCCATAAACTCACTCTGTAGCTGAGGATGACCTTGAACTCTCCATTCTCCTGTTTGGTCTTCCAAGTGCTGAGATTACAAGTGTCCATCACCCCGCTTCTAAACTAGATCTCTAGCCCCTCTTTAATTTCATAATTAAAAAAATTATTGCTGGGCAGTGGTGGCACATGACTTTAATCCCAGCACTGGTGAGGCAGAGCCAGGCAGATCTTTATGAGTTTGAAGCCAGCCTGGTCTACAGAGCAAGATCATCAAAACTACATAGAGAAACCTGTCTCGAGAAAAAAAAAAATATTATCAGGAGGCAACAATAGGGCTCAGTGGATAGAGGAGCTTATCACCAAGTCTGGAAACCTGAATTCACTCTCTGAAGCCCATCTGGTAGAAGAAGGAGAGAATTGATTTCTGAAAGATGGCCTCTAACTCCACATGTGTATATGAGCACATACACACAAATAAATGCAACTTGAAAATTTTAAATTATGATGGTGATGGGGGCAGGGAGGGGGGAGGCATGTGCAAGCCATGAATGAGTGTGTGGAAGCCAGAGGTCAACTTTCAAGAGCCAGGTCTTTCCTTCCATCATGGGATCTAGGGATCAAACTCAGGATGTCAGGTTTACCCAGCAAGCACCTTTTACCTACTGAGTCACCTCACCTGCCCCTTTTTTAAAATTGTTTTTAAGAGAGTATGGCCTTGATCTTGTGACCCTCCAACTTTAGCTTCATGAGTAGCTGGGGTTACAGGTCTGCGCTACCATGATGGTGTTACCTGGGTGTGCAGTCAGCTAACCTGATGACTTTTTGATCTGTAGATGCACACCCTGCCCACATGCCACGCTCCCCCCTTCTTCTTAGCTCCCGACCTTCCTGTCCATGTTTGGCGATAACTGGACCCAGGTTGTTACCTGTTGTGGCTTGAATGTGAAATGTCCCCAGAGGTCCATGTGTTTGAACACAGGGTCCCCAGCTGGTGGTGATATTTGGGAAGGTTATAGTATCACCAGGGAGTAGTGGTGTACACCTTTAATCCCAGCACTCAGGAGGCAGGGGTAGACAGATCTCTGTGAGTTCGAGGCCAGACTGGTCTACAGAGCAAGTTCCTAGACAACCAGGCTACACAGAGAAAACTTGTCTCAAAAAACCAAAACCAAAAAAAGTGGAGTCTCACTAGAGGAAGTGGGTCACTGGGGGCGGACCTTCAGGTTTTATAGCCCAGCCCCTTTTCCTGCTCTCTCTCTCTCTGCTTCCTGACTGTGTAAGATGTGACTAGCGCCTTGGGCTTCTGCTGCCTGCCTTCCAGCCATGATGGACTGGATGTCCCTTCCTTCCATGAGTTGTTTCTTGTCAGGCATTTGGTCACAGCAATAAAAAAAAGGCACCTAACAGGCTACTTCACAATCTCGGGCAAGTCACTTCTGTACACACGGGTGCTGTTCCAAGTGTCTACAGATATCAACCCTGGGTGGCAGAGCTGTACCCACAAATGCTCTCAGGTTCTGACTCTTATCATCTCAATCAATCTTCCCTCAGGTTTGGGGGAGTTCTCCATTTCCTTACCCAATAGATGGGTACTGGACATGACCATGTGACAGGCATTGATTAGGCACCCAGAATCTGTCGGTGAATAGTAGTAACAACCAACTCCTTTTTGTTTGTTTGTGTGTTTGAGACGGGGTTTCTCTGTGTAACAGCCCTGGCTGTCCTGGAACTCACTCTGTAGACCAGGCTGGCCTCGAACTCACAGAGATCCGCCTGCTTCTGTCTCTACTGGGATTAAAGGCCTGCATCACCATGACCAGCTTCTTTAGCTTTTGATTTTATAGATGGAGACGTTGAAACACAGAGGGACTGAGGCCTTCCCAGGTCTGCACTGTGAACGAAATGGAAAGCCATCTCACCTTGCCGCGAGCCTGGCATTGGAGAAAGGCTCCTCCCACATCTGCCTCCATTCTTGTCCTTGCTCCACAGACACCCAAGCTCCCCGTGTCAACTTTTTAACTTAAACTTGCAACCGGAAAACCACTAGATTGGGAGAGCGAGGGAAATGGATGGCTGGGAAAGTGCTTGCTATATAAGCGTGGGGACCTGGGTCTGGATCCCCAGAAAGCATGTCAAATGCTGGGCATGGTGCACACCTGCAACCCGAGTGTTGCTGAGGGATCCCTGCTGGCCAGCCAGTCCAGCTTCAGATTAAGTGTGAGTCCCTGTCTCAAAAAACAAGGCACATAGCCAGGTATGGTGATGCATGCCTGTAGTCCCAGCACTTAAGAGGCAGAGGCAGGTAGATCTCTATGAATTCAAGTCCAGTCTGGTTTACATAGTGCGTTCCATGCCAGCCAAGGTTACATATTGAGAACACTCTCAATACAACAACAATAATAAAAAATATAGGGAACAGCCGGGCGGTGGTGGCGCACGCCTTTAATCCCAGCACTTAGGAGGCAGAGGCAGGTGGATCTCTGTGAGTTCAAGGCCAGCCTGGGCTACCAAGTGAATTCCAGGAAAGGCACAAAGCTACACAGAGAAACCCTGACTTGAAAAACCAAAAATAAAATAAAATAAAATAAATATGGGGAACAATAGAGGAAGGCACCAGATGCCCACTGCTGGCCTCCATATACATGTACACACGTGTTTGTGCTTTCACACACACACACACACACACACACACACACACACACACACACACACACAAACCAGTTTGTATACAGGGAGCAGCAGATTCTTAAGGAGTGGCTGCTGTCCCTGAATTTCTCCCATCCCTAAACTTGCGTTTTTTTGAGTCTGGAGCTCAGAGTGTTTTGTTCTTGGATCACTTTGTAATAGATTCCCTACTTCAGAGCATGTGACTGCAACCTAGCTCTTAATAAATCAGCCGGGAGCCCGCGCCTGGGAAAGAGCCTCTGCTGTAGATCATTTTTGTTTTCCTCTTGGGGAGAACAACCATGCTACAGCAATAACCCACCACGTATATGTCTCAAAGCCCCATTTATATAGCCATATGGATAAACATATATAAACAGAACTCTGGGATAATAGATTAAGGAGTCTGCTCATCCTTTGAAGACTTATGAGGCTTTCAGGACCAAATGGCGGCCTGATTCAGTAAGAAAAATGGGTCTCCAGGAGAACGTAGCCAAGAATCCGATGAGCCTGTAACCTGGAAGAAAGCCCATGGATGGAGAAGGGCAAAGGGGCTGTAGCAGGGCTGGGCTGGGCAGGGCCACGTAAAGCCAGAACCCTGAGCTATGTGCTCAGCTCATCTGTTTTACTGTGTGACCTTGGGAAAGTCACTTGCCTTTGTCTTTGAGTTCCTTATGTGTAAATGAAAACCTGGACTCCCTGGCTACAAAGCCCGTCTTGGGCTGTCATGTTTAAATGACCCTGAGGTCTGTGGTCATCTTGAGTGGGAGAGATTAGGAGAGCTCAGTTAATTGATGGTTTCTGTAGTTCTCAACTGATCACTGGTATTACTCATGGATCTCCTACCTTCTATAAGCTTCCATAGAAGGGGTTTGTATCCACTATGAGCCAAGTCCTTGGGGTAGACTAAATAACAATAGCAATATCCAGTACTGTTACTTTTGGGGGTCTGAGTGACTGGAGCATGATGCTAGTCACTTGGATCTGCAGACATTGTTTCCTGTACTGGCTAAGAGCCAGTCACCAGCCTGTGAACTCCACAGAGCCAGGCACCAGCCTGTGAACTCCACAGAGTCAGGCACCAGCCTGTGAACTCCACAGATGTCATCTTGGTTTGTCCCTGAGGTGGGAGCCACTGTCCTTCGTGATAGATGACACCAAATTCTAGAGTGGCCCAGACTGCTGTCCCAGGCCACACAACAGTGGTGGTGTGAACCAGCACATGTGAGCAGAGTTTGGCCCCCAAGTCTGTACCCAACATTATAGACTTCTGGTTTGTAAGGGCATGCACTGGGGCTCCCAAGGGTGAATTCAAGCAAGAGCTCACACATGAACAACCAGGCTGCTCCTGGGCGTTCCCCAGCCTGTCCATGTTTTTGGGAATGGTTACAAAGAAAATGTACTCCTGCTGTTGTGGGATTTATTTCAGGTTTTCCAAGACAGCCTTTTTTTTTCCTTGCAAAAGTCTATTTACTGGAGAGCCTTATAGGACCCAAGATAACCAGGCATCAGCCATGCTTCAGTGAACCCCAAATCAAAGATGGACTAGATAACTTGTAGCTGATGTATTACCTTAGAGCATTTCGGGCCCTCTCTGGTGGCTGAGGCCAGGCTTTTGTGAGTTGATGAGAACACATTTCTCCTGAGGTGTAGGGATGCAGCTGGTGTCAGACCTAGGGCTGCAGAGAGAGCAAATGGGATGTGGGGCGTTCATCTCAGGGCCTCTTGCTAGGACTGTGGAGACAGCGAGAGCTTGCTGCCTCCATGACCCACCACCATCACATGGTCAGGCTGTGAACCACACCAAGCACCTGCCATGGTCCAATGCCAGAGCTGAGGGTTGATTGTATTCTCCAAACACCTTCTGGAGGATGGTCCTGCTATTACCTCCATATGACTGGTTAGAAACTGAGGCATGGAGATTAAGTAATTGGTTTCCATGCCTTATCTCATAGGAAACTGAGCTGCACCTGGGTCAGGCTGATTCTGCATGTGTGGCTGTTAACATCATTCTGACACCTGCAGGGTTAGCTGTCACATTTGTAGGAAGTCAAAATGCAAGAACTGTTGTTTACATTTTTTCTTTGAAAATTGAAGTATATGTACGTGCACATGTGGGTCTGCTTGTACATTTGTGAGTGTGTATGTGCTGAGACCAGAGGTCAACACTAGGTGTCATCCTTATTTGCTCTCCAACTCCTGTAAAAAATGTTTATTTATTGTCGGGTGTCTCTGTGTGCACATGCGCACTCCTGCCAGAGCACAAATATCGAGGTCAAAGGGCAATTATGTGGAGTGGTTTCTTTTCTCCCACCTTTAAGGGAAAAAACTTAGGTGTTAAACTTACATTGCCAGGCTTGTAGGACCAATGCATTTACCTGCTGAACTGTCTTGGCCATCCCCACCTATCTCTCACTGAACTTGGTATTCCCTGAATCAGCCAGACTACTAGCCAGTGAGTCTTAGGAGCTCACCACCCTCCTGTCTCTTCCTCCCTAGTGCTGAGATTATAGAAGGGTTGCCCCACCCAGCTTGTTATCTAAATGCTGCAGATCTAAACTCAGGTCTTGACCCTCGCATGGCAAACACTTACAGACTGAGCTATCTCATCACAGTCCTTGTTTAATAATGATTCAGATTTTTATAGAGATTTTATTTATTTTTGTAAAAGTGTGCATCTCTGTGTGTATATGTGCAAGTGAGTGCAGTGCCCATGGAGGCCAGAAGAGGGTGTCAGGTCCCCTAGAACTGGAGTTACAGATGGTTTGAGCTGCCTCATGTGAATGCTGGGATCAGAACTTGGGCCCTCTGAAAGTGTGATATGTGCTTTTAACTTTTATACTATCTCTCCAGACCTTGGGTGATGCATTTTAAAAATATGGCCAGTCGGTGGTGGCACATGCCTTTAATCCCACTCGAGGGAGGCAGAGCCAGGTGGATCTCTGTGAGTTTGAGGCCAGCCTGGGCTACCAAGTGAGTTCCAGGAAAGGTGCAAAGCTACACAGAGAAACCCTGTCTCAAAACAAACAAACAAACAAACAAACAAACAAAAAATGTACCCCTGCAATCACTATCTAGCTCAGGCTATTTCTGATGCTCACATGGTCTTCTCATGTCCCTTCTGAGTACCCATACACCCATAACAACATTATGGCTGCTATTGTTACTGCTAGGTTTTGCCTGATCAAGTGTCATATGAGTGGGGTAATACAGTGTGCCAATAACCCTCCTTTCTTTAAGGACCCTGTTGCCTTGACTAACTTGATTGAATCCATTTTAGTGACCACCCAGCCCATGGGATGACTGTCAGCAGTTACTGCAAACCTCCTGACAGTGGAGGAGAAGCAGCGAGTCTTCCTAGAGGCCCGGAAGCAGGTTCCTGGGGATGATGGAAGACCCACACAACTGCCTAATGTTATTGATGCAGCCTTTCCCCTCACCCGCCCGAACTGGGACTTCATGACCCCAGAAGGTAGGGAGCACCTACGTCTCTTTCGCCAGTTGCTCTTAGGGGTCTCCGGGGGACTGCTAGGCGCCCCACCAATTTGGCTCAGGTTAGAAATATGATCCAGGGAAAAGATGAAACGCCGGCAGCATTCCTGGAAAGACTTAAAGAGGCCTATAGAATGTATACCCCATATGATCCGGAAGATCCAGGACAGGTGCCGAGCGTCATCTTGTCTTTCATCTATCAGTCAAGTCCAGATATAAGGGCCAAGTTACAGAGACTAGAGGGATTGAATTCGTTCAATTTGTCAGATTTATTGAAGGAGGCAGAAAAAGCTTCTAATAAAAGAGAAACTCCCGAAGAGCGGGAGGAGAGAATATGGCAGAGACAGGAAGAAAGAGATAAGAAACGTCATAGGAAAATAACTAAAGTCCTGGCCGCTGTAGTGTCTCAGGGACAGGTCAGGGAGGGAGTTAGGAAGAAAGATCAAAGAAGGACACCCCTTGACAAAGACCAGTGCGAGAGGACATTGGGCTCGTGACTGCCCAAAGAAACCTCGAGGGCCTGGAAAAACTAAGACAGGAGCCACGGACCTCCTCAATCTGGAAGATTAGGGAGGTCAAGGCCAGGAGCCCCCCCCCTGAGCCTAGGATAACTCTCAAGATCGGGGGGCAGCCAGTGACCTTCCTGATGGACACCGGAGCTCAACATTCAGTCCTGACCCACACCGGAGGTTCTCTCAATGACTGCACAGCTTTGGTCCAGGGGGCCACGGGTAGCAGGAGATATCGATAGACCACCGAGAAAAAGGTTCAGCTGACATCTGGACAGCTCAGCATCATACACTGTCCCGGGCACCAAAAGGATGACTCTGTAATAGCGCGGGAAAATCGGCTGGCCGATCTGACGGCCTGGACAATGGCCTTACAACCCCCAGGGGTGACAAGCTGCTGGTCATGCAAGACGACCAACAGCCAAACAGGGACCCCATGCTCTACAGCCCGGAGGACCAGGAACTAGCAAAGAAAATGGGGGTGGAATGGAGCCCCGAACGACAAGCTAACATCATAGATGAAGGCCCGTCTGACTGATGAGGCCTCGAACACTGTATTATTAAATCAGGAACAGGTCCTCCAACAGGTGACTTCCAGCTGCCCTGCTTGTGCCCAAGTCAACCCAGAAAAAAAACCCATCTGAACAGAGGAAGCCGCCTGCGAGGCCACCACCCCGGAGTCCATTGGGAACTTGACTTCACTGAGGTAAAACCCGGGCTATATGGATGCAGATACTTTCTGGTTTTTGTAGACACTTTTTCAGGATGGACGGAGGCCTTCCCTACCAAGAAAGAAACTGCTACCATGGTAACCCAGAAACTCCTGGATGACATCTTTCCCAGGTATGGAATGCCCCAGATATTGGGGTCAGACAATGGGCCCGCCTTCATCTCCCAGGTAAGTCAGAAGATGGCCAGGCTATTGGGGATCGATTGGAAACTCCATTGTGCATACCACCCCCAGAGCTCAGGATAGATAGAACGCATAAATAAAAACATTAAGGAGACTTTGACCAAATTAACGCTCGCAACTGGCACTAGAGATTGGGTGCTCCTACTCCCACTAGCCCTTTACCGAGCCCGGAATACTCCTGGGCCTCACGGCCTAACCCCGTTTGAGATTTTATATGGGACTCCCCCACCAATAATAAACTTCCTTCACCCTGATATCTCCTCTTTTGCCACTAGCCCTACCCTGGAGGCACACCTTCAAGCCCTCCAACTGGTACAAAAGACGGTGTGGAAACCCCAGGCAGATGCCTACTGGGAGCAACTGAATCGCCCGGTGATGTCTCACCCATTCAAGATTGAAAACTCTGTCTGGGTCCACGTGTCACATATGAAGGCCGTCAAAGAACCCGACAAAGCTGAGAACACCAAGACATCTACATGGAAAGTTCAACGCTCCCCAAACCCACTAAAGATAAGACTTACCTATGGGTTCCCCTAATCCCCCTAATAGCCCTCCTAACGTTAGGAGGGGCATCACCAGAGTCCTGCTCATTTTATTATTTGGGCCAGGCATCTTCAACAGATTGGTGCAATTTGTCAAGGATAGGATTTCTGTTGTCCAGGCTTTGGTCCTAACCCAACAATATCAGAGGCTCCGAGAATCAAAGATGGAGCCGACCCCTTATTCTCCATCCTAAAATGAAAGATTCCATTTAAAACAAAAGAAAATGGGGGAATGAAAGGCCCCCCGTCTCAGTAACTTAGCCTAAGAAACGGCCTTGAGAAAGATAATTGGGAAAATAACCTTGAGTCAAGGCAGGAGATATCAAACACCCGGTCTTGGGAGGAACAAACCTTGAGTCAGAACAAGATATCTATAATTGGCTACCTGGCCTTGGAGAACAGACAGCTGCACATTCCTGAAAATTAAAGATAGCCCCCAAGTTCACCCTGGCCTTATTTGAATTAACCAATGGGAACCCTGTAACTATGCTTCTCGCTTCTATAACCGTGCTTCTGCCCCCAGGACTCTATAAGAAGTCCCCCTTCCCCTAGGAAGGCGCGCAAGTCCTCCGAAAGACTTGTCGCCCCAGGTACCTGTGTATTCAAATAAACCCTCTTGCTGTTTGCATCTGATCCGTGGTCTCGGTGTGTTCCTTGGGTTTGGGGGTCTCTCTTGAGGAAAGATCCCCTGTGGGGGACTTTCTTTCAATGCATGCAGGCAAAATACCCACTCATATAAAATAAAATTACTCTTAAAAAAAATCACATCTGCTGGGACAGTTACACTTTTCGATTCATAGTGAAGCTGAACAGAAAGCAGATGTTTCCCATTCTACCCCATCCCCATGTCCTCCCATGCACCATATCTCATCATCAATGTCCACATCAGATTGCCCACATTGGTTACAATTAATGAGCCAACCCATCAGCTGAAGTCCATAGAGTAAACTGAGGTTCATCTTTGAAAGGTGTGTGTGTGTGTGTGTGTGTGTGTGTGTGTGTGTGTGTGTGTGTGTGTGTTATTTTGTTCTGAGACAGGATATATGCAGCCCTGACTGGCCAGGACTCTTTTTTTTTTTTTGGTTTTCGAAGCAAGGTTTCTCTGTAGCTTTGGAGCCTGTCCTGGACTAGTCTGTAGCCCAGGCTGGCCTCAAACTCACAAGAGATCCACCTGCCTCTGCCTCCCGAGTGCTGGGATTACAGGCGTGAACCACCACTGCCCGGCTCAATGACTCTTTATGTAGACCAGGCTGACCTCAAAATTACAGAAATCCTCCTGAGTAGTGGGATTAGAGATGTGGGTCACCATGCTGGGCTCACCCTTGGCTTTGCACTTTTTTCTTGGTGACTTTTAATGACACATAATGACAAGTATCCACCTTTAAAGTATCAGACAGAAAAGTTTCACCATCCTGAAGACCCTGCACTCTTTCCTGTCCCCTCGTCCAGAGCGATTGCTGCTCTTTTCACCATTTCTGTGCAGTTCCTGTTCCTGAATGTCACACAGTTTGGGGTCTTCTTCACCCCAGCTTCTTCTACTTGGGGACATGTCTTCTCACAGTGTGGTCCCTTACTCCTTGTCAGCTCACCACAATATCTGATTGTCAGCTTGTGCCACAGTTATTTACCTGTTCACTTGCTGACTGAGGCTTGGTTGCTTCCCAGTTAGGGCAACCACATACCTACCATGTATCATTCCTTTTGGTGCTTCAGTGATATTCCACTGGATGGATATATTCACCCACTTCACTGATGGCCACTGGGTGACTTCCTCCTTTTGTGAGGAGTGTTGCTGTGAACATCCTTGAAAATTTTTATCTGAGTGAAAGCTGAGCCTACTTTCTGTTCTTTGGGTCAAATGGTAACTCTGTGCTTAATAAATCATATGGTAAACTGCTAGCCTATTTTCCAAAATAATTATCACTTTGCCTTCCCACCAGAAGTAAAGAAGACTTTTAATTTCCCCACATCCTCTACAATGCTTGTTGTTATTGATTGTTTTATCCTGGTTATCCTAGTGGGAGTGGGGTGGCGGGCATCTCACTGTGCAGGGGAGTGGGGTGGGGTGGGGTGGCAGGCATCTCACTGTGCAGGGGAGTGGGGTGGGGTGGGGTGGCAGGCATCTAATCTCACTGTGCGTATTTTGCATTTTCCTGATGATCACAAAATATCTTTCCATGTTGCTCATTTGCCACTTGCTCATCTTCTTAGAAAAAGATCCCTCTGTCTTTGCTTATTTTTAGATTGGGTTATGCTCTTTTATTAATGAGTTGTGAGAGGGTTTTTCTCCCTTCTTTGGTGGGGCTGGAAACAAATCCAGAACCTCACAAGAGTTTTTTTTTTTCTTTCCTTTCCTTTTCTTTTCTTAATTTTTTTCCTTTTTGTTTGTTTGTTTTTGTTTTTGTTTTTGTTTTTGAACAGGGTTTCTCTGTGTAGCCTTGGCTATCCTGGGACTCACTCTGTAGACCAGGCTGGCCTTGAGCTCAGAGCTCTGCCTGCCTCTGCCTCCTGAGCACTGGGATTAAAGGCGTGCACCACCACCACCCAGCACAAACTTTTTCTTAAGCTTATATTGAACTGATTTATTTATTTCATTCCTTCATTGTGGTGCATGAATGGAGGTCAGAGGGGAACTTGTGAGAGCTGGTTTGTTCCTTCCACCGCATGGAACATAGGGGTTGAACTCATGTCATCAGGCTGGGAAAGGAGGTGCATTTATGTGTGGAGCTGTCTTGTTGGCTCAGGAGATGTTTTTAAAATACACATTGTGATGGTTCATCTTCATCATCAGTTTGCCTGGATTTGGAATTACCTAGGAGACACACCCTCGGCTGTTTCCAGAGCGGCTCACCTAAGGGAAGACTAATCCTGGATGTAGGTAATACCATCCCATGGACTGGGGGCCTAGACTGAACAAAAAGCAGACGAGGAGGAAGCCAGCTGAGCACCAGCATTTGCTTCTATTTGCTTCCTGATTGTGGATGCACCTGGTCTGCTTTCTCAGGCTTCCAACACCCATCTTCCTGCCGTGACAAACTCTGTCTCCTCAACACATGAGCCCAAATAAACCCTCCCTGCTCAAATTGCTTTTGTCCAGCATTTTGTCACAGTAGTGAAAAAAAAAAAAACAAACAAAAAACTAATGTGCATGCCCGAGTGTGCACTTAGGATCCAATCCCCTTTTCCCAACCACCCACTCCTACACAGTGCTCACTCCCCTCTGTGACTCCTGTAACATTGGAGAAAGAATGGAAGACTTTTGCTTTAAACTCATCAGCTTCTGGGCAGAGATCTAAAAGACAGCGGAGACCGAAAGAGAGACCCATACACCAATGTTCATATCAGCACCATTGGCAATAGTGCTTAAGACCATTAATGGATGTGTGGATAAGTGAACAGTGAACACACACAGTGGAATAGTATTGAGCTTTAAAAAAAATCATGAAATTTGGGGTTGGAGAGATGGCTTAGTGGTCAAGAGCGCTTGTTTTTGCACATGGTAGTTCACAACCATCTTTAACTCAGTTCCAGGTGATCTTATGCCCTCTTTGAACTCAGCAGGGACCAGGCACACATGTGGTGCACAGATATACATGAAAGTAAACACTCAAACACATAAAAAAGATAAATCTTAAAAGTTTGTTTTAGGGCTGGAGAGATGGCTCAGTGGTTAAGAGCACCAACTGCTCTTCCAGAGGTCCAGAGGTCCTGAGTTCAATTCCCAGCAACCACATGGTGGCTCACAACCACTTGTAATGAGATCTGGTGCCCTCTTCTGGCCTGCAGGGACACATGCAGGCTGAATACTGTATAGATAATAAATAAATAAATCTTTAAAAAAAACCAATGTATAAAAAAATAAGTTTGTTTTAAAAAAATGAAATTTATGGCCTATAGAGATAGCTCAGTCAGTAAAGTGTGTGCCTTGCAAGCCAATGACCTGAGTTCAAGTCCCAGAATTCATGTTAAAAATTTAAAAAACTAGGCATGGTGGCATATATTTCTAATTCCAGTGTTGGTGCCTGGGGCTTGTTGGACAGCTCACTCTCTCTCCCCTTCCCCACTGTCTCTCCCCCCACCCACCAGTGAAAATTCCGGTATTTGCTAACATGGATAACTAATCTTGAGGATTTAGCATTGAGTGAAATAAGCCAGAGACAAAAGATAAATATTCCATGATTCCATTTACATGAGCTACTTAGTCAAATTCATAGAGCCAAGAATTAGCATGAGGGCTGAGGCACCCGTGAGGAGAGATGGGGAAATGAGGGGTCAGGGTTTAATGGATACAGACTTGCAAATGGGGCAGTTGTGCAAATGTAGGAAGTTGTGGAGCTAGAGGATGCTGATGGCTATGCCTCCCTCAGTGAACACACTCAACAACCTGTGACTGTACAGTCACAATGTAAATTTTACACTGTGTGTATTTTATCACAGAAAAAGTGCCAATTACTCAAATGGGAGAAAGCTGGAAATCAAAAAGCAAGGAGGAAGTACTAACGATGTAGCCCAGTTGACAGACTGTCTGCCTAGCATTCACAAGGCCCTGGGTTCAATCCCCAGCACCACATAAACTGGTCGTGAGGGCACACACTGTAATCCCAGCGCTTTGGGGGATGGAGACAGGAAGGTCAAGTTGAAGGCCAGCAGGGCTACACAGTAAGCAGAGCTGTGCAGCCAAAGCTCACCAGGATGTGTGTAGAAACAGGTAGAAGAGGTCAAGAAAATGACATCCAAGGTAGGGAGCCATACGGGAGAGTCCCTCTGAGTTCGGCAGTCGTGTGATTATGGGGAAGAGATCGGGCTTTGGAGTCAGTTTGACCCCATGGAACACTGGGTAAGTTTATCTTCTCACTCCGGACCTTGGCATCTCCATCTGTAAAGTAGAAGAGACCAGGTGCCATGAATGTGCCAAGTGATGCTCAGACCCAGAGAAGCAGGCATAGAGACCAGGGCCCTGGAAGCCCGTGCCCATGCTACCCCATCCTTGCTGTCTGTATGATGCTTGATCTCTCCGGTCCTTAGTTTCCCCATTTTCAAGGGGAAAAAGTGCTTTATGTCTGTCCCTGGTATATACTGTGAAGATGTCAGGTTGTTGACAAAGCATTATGTAAATGGAACAGCCCCATAATGGAGATAAATAAAAAATAAATACTTGACATTATAATGAACCGTTAACACAGGGTACTGTGATTAATTAAAAATGATCCCGCATATTATGCAGCCATTAAAACAGATAATTATGAGGCAAGCAACACCATTTGTGGCAGGTAAGAATGCTTCCAAACCTGTACAAGGATCAGACCTAAGTAAAATTGGGTGTCACATAGACAAAGCCTAGAAAAGACAACAATAATAGAAAAGCAATTATTGAGCAGCAGCATGGAATGGCTCAGAGGTAATTTAAACACATTTCTTTAAAGCCATCAATATGTAGTATTGATAAGAATATGCTTTTTAGAGCTGGGTGTGGTGGTGCACACCTTTTATCCCAGCACTTGGGAGGCAAAGATAGATGGATCTTTGTGAGTTTGCAGCCTGCCTGGTCTACAAAGAGAGTTCCAGGATAGCCAGGGTTACACAGAGAAACTCGGTCTTGAAAAACAAAAAAGAATATGCTTTAAAGAAAATTCATTGTGGTGTGGAATTGTGTGCAGACTGCCTGCATTTGAATTCTGGCTTAGTTGGAGGGCTAAGGAGAGTCACCACAGGAAGGCACAAGGGCTAGCCCTGCAGATCCCTACGCTGCTGGCAAGGCTGTCCTGCCAGCTCTTCTCTGTTCCATCTCCCACTCAGGTGTCAGCACTGGTGCGCCAAGCTCCTCCTGGTATCACCGTAGCAGAAGCAGGGTGCTTCCCAATCTGACACAGATTGCTACATCTCTATTTTACTTATCACACATCAACAGAGCATAGGACATGTAACTGCTTTCTGTGGAATTTTGTATGGATATGTGTGTACATGACATGTGTGTAGATGTGTGTATGCCACAGCCCACATGTGGCTGTCAGAAGACAACCTTAGGGGTTGGTCCTCACCTTCTACTTTGCTGGAGACTGGCTCTCTTCATGGCTACTTGCACCAGGCTAGCTGGCCCTGGAGCTTCAGGAGATGCCCTGGTCTCCACCTCCCATCTCCCGGTAGTGGTGCTGGGATTACAGGGGTGTGCCACTACTGGGCCTGGCTTTCATGTGGGTTCTGGGGGATCCACCCTCAGGTCAACAGGCTTGCACAGCACACACGTTACCTATTGAGCTATCCTCAGCCCTGGATGTATTTATGTCAGGGAGTCTTTTCTTCCAGCGCAATCCCCAGAGCAGCTGCTGCTCACCCTCTGAGCTGCCGTTCCTGAAGTTCCGATCCCTAAGTAAATGCCAACATTTCTTTATTTTACATCTTAAATCTACACACACACTGTCTGCTACATTGGAGAACTCTGCTCACTCATGCCCTCTTCTAGCTCATTTCCCTGATGTAGTCACATCGCTATCTCAGCTATCACTTTTAGAAACAGGCTCACACTTCTGGTCCATCCACTAGCTCCTTCCATGAAGGCTCACTAGAGCCACATTAGAATAGGCAGCAACTGCCTCAGCCTCCTCGCTCTCCCCGCTTCCTTCTCTTCAGGTTTCTGTGCTACACAGTCAACAACCAGTATCCATCTATTTCTCTGTAGATTTTGAAAGTAGACAGGAAAGAAATTGTAGCCATGTTAGCTATGCGCACACACCCTCTCCCGTCAATATTCCATAAACAATATAGTCTAATGGCAACATTGCATTAGGTGCTGTGTGTAATCAAGGGAGAGTCTAGTGTACAGGATGGGCACAGGTTACATGCAATTACGATGCCGTTTGACGTAAGAGACTTGAGCCTTGGTGTATGTGCGCAGCCGTACTGTCTACTTTCCCATTGTCTTGATTGAAAGCACTCTCATTTTGTTTCATAACCCCAATAACATCTTTCAGACTTTGTTTTTAGTGTGTGGATGAGGGGTGTGGTGGTGGGCAGCACACATGTGGGGGTCAGAGGACAACTTACGGGAGTTGGTTCTCTCCTTCCACAGTGGGTTCCAGGGTTGGAACTCAGGTTGCCAGTCTTGCACAGCAAGGGCCTTCTCCCACTGAGCTAGCTCTCAGGTCTTCCCTGCTTGTCTTATAGGTTGTTGAGACTAAGATCAATAAACAGGGTTTACAGTAATGAGACCATGAGCATAGTTCTATCTCACTTAGACTTACTTTTATTTTAAAATTATTTACTATTATTCTGTGTGCACAATGAGTATGTATGGGCATGCATGCCAGAGCATGCCCGTGGAGGTCAGAGGACAGCTTGGAGGGTTCAGTTTCCTCTTTCCACCTTTAGACAGGTTTCCAGGTTTACCTGCAAACCCCTTTATCTGCTGAGCCACCTGGAGGGCCACTAATGTTTGCTTTCTTGTGATACGGTAGTGGTATTCACTCCACCCATGACCTTGGGCTGAACATCTGAAGGAGGCAGCGCTTCTTGGTGTCTTATGTGACCTCTTTAAAGAAAAGGGAGAGGCCCCTTCTCCCTGGTTCCTGGTTCCTGGCGTGAGGGAGCTGCCAGGTGGATTCGCTCCAGTCAGAACAGAGGACGACTTCAGCTGTACTCAGTTCTGTATTCGTGAGTCTATTTCCTCAAATCATATCCTAATAAATTCCCTAATACTCCGTAAGCAGACTCCCATGGATTTCTCGCTTTATGATACTTTTTTGATGTGGAATTTGAAACATTTATGTATTTATTTAAGTTTTCTTGAGACCCAGTTTCTTATAGCCTATGTTGGCTTTGAAAGCAATATGTAGCCAAGCATGACCTTGAACTCCTGATCCTCTTGCCTTTACATCCGGGCTACATGGCTACAGCCGTACACCACTATGTCTAGACACTTTTCTTTTCTTTCTTTCATTTATGTTTTCACTATTTGACTTCATCGTATTTTCATTTTCCCCTAACTTTCCATCCCAGTTGAAATTCTATTGATTTTTGCCTCCCTGCCGAGCCCTGTGTTCTATAACTTTCCATTTTTCAATATAGACAGTCACAGCCATCATTGGGGACCTCCTGCGGTGATGTGAATGAGCAATGTCTCCCATAGGTTCAGACATTTGAATAATTGGTTCCCAGTTTGTGGTGCTGGTTGGGAAGGTGGTGCAGCCTTGCTGAAGGAGGTCACATGTGTGTGTGTGTGTGTGTGTGTGTGTGTGTGTGTACAGCCTCATCACATTTCCAGTTTGTGCTCTCTGCTTGGTGCTGGCCGATGAAGATGTGATCTCTCGGCTTCCTGTTGTATCAGCTGGCTATGGTGTCTCTCCCCATGATCGTGGGCTGTCCCTCTGGAGTCATAAGCTAAAATAAACCCTCTTCCTCTGTAAGTTGCTCTTGGTCAACGGCGTTTCATCACAGCAACAGCAAAGTGACTCATACACTTCCCTTCTCTGCTCTCCTGGGTCCCGTCAGTTTCTGAGATTTGGGCTGCCATTCCTGGTTTTTCTTTCTTATTTTGTTAGAGCCTATCATCAAATAAGATTTTACACAAAGGTGTGCACAGTCAATATTCCTGAGTGTTTTATGATTGGGAATCTAGTCTACATTTTCAACTTGATTGATAGTGGACAGAGGCACTGAGTCCTAGGCTGTATCAAGTCAAATGCCCTTATAGCATGGAAGGCATGAATCTATTGCCTTCTGCTCTGATTTTCCTGTTGAAACACCCCCACCCCCACCACAACGCTGTAGCCCAGGCTGGCCTCAGAGCTTAGAGTTCCAAGCACAGAGCTAATGGCCATGAGCCATTACATTTGCCTTTGTTCATCTCCTTTCTTCCTTCCTTCCTCTTATCCTTCCTTCTTTAAAGAATTTTTTTTAAAAACAGAATTGGGGATTGAATTCAGGTCCTTGCAAATGCTAGATAATTTCTCTACCGCTGAGCTACTTCCCTGGCCCTCTCCCTCAAACTTTATTTGGGGGAGGGACTGGGAATCAAACTCTGGGTCTTGCACATGCCAGGCAAGAGATCTACCACTGAACTCAGCCCCCTCTGTCCTTTTTAGCTGTTTCGATTACCTAAACTGACCTCAAACCTGATGCCTTGATCCCCGCAGTGCCTTGGATTGCAGGCTTGCCCTGTGCCTGGTTTGTTCCTTCTTTGTTTTGATGGCCTATGGTCTCATATGCGGCACAACATGGTCGTAACACTTGACTAAGTAGGAGCCACCATCGTGGTCTTGTTTAATGTTCAGGATCCTGGCCTTCCATGGAAGTTGTCAGGGTGCGCTCAGTATCCTGGGCAACCTATAGTTTCCCAGGGTCGTTCTTAGGTGTAGTCTCAGTTCATTCGGCTTTCTGAGATTTTTCAGTCAGGGGTCTGCGTCTTTGGCTGTTTTGAAAGTGTCTTGTGCCTTCTCTTTGACCATTTTCTCTGCTTTTTTTTCCTTCTTCACAAACTCCTGTTGGTTAGCCAAGAAATTTGATCCTCTAATGTCCCTCATTTGTCGGCTCCTTATTTCTTTTCTCATCTCTTTGTCTTGATACTTTTCAAGTTCAAATATTTAAGTTCAAGAACAATTTCTCTCTCCCGGTTGTGACATCAGAGTCTTCCAGGAAAATGTATTTTCGTTACATTGTTTCTGTAATAACAGAGCGACAGCCATTTCAAACAAGTTTCACTTAAGAGTTTAAGAATTACCATAAAAACAGAAAGCAAAATTGCCTTTAACGAGCGAGACTCTGAAAATGTAAGTACAAAATGAGAGAGGGCTTTTAGAGATGCAGTGAGGGCTGTGGGGTGTGTGTGTGTGTGTGTGTGTGTGTGTGTGTGTGTGTGTGTGTGTGTGTGTTGGGGATTTAGCCAGGAGAAAAGTGAGGTGATGTTAGCTAGCTGGGTCAACAGGACTTCGGTGCATCCTGTGCCCTCTTCCCAGCCAGCTTCATCTCTACTGAGAGGTGGGTAGGGATGTTGAAAGGGATTTTCCTGGTGTAAGGCAGTAAGCCTGTGAACATGGGGGCTGATCTAAGTACGAGGGTCAGGGGAGAAGTAAAGATACTTGGAGAAGGAAGTTTAGACAGTGGTCCAAGGCTGGGTTTGAGTATCAGTGTAGTGTTCGTGGAAGGCCCTGGGTTTGATCCCTAACACTACAGAAAACCAATAATATCAGCCATAAAAGAAGGATGAGGATTTAGTTGGGTGTAGTTGCACATTCCGGTAAAGGCAGAAGGCTCAAGAGTTCAAGGTCAGGTTGGGTTATGTGAGACCTAGCTGCAAAAGCAAGCAAGTAAGCAAACAAACAAAAAAACAAAAGCCAACCAAGCAAAACAAAAAACAAAACCAAAAAAAAAAAAAAAAAAAAAAAAGTACCAGAGGCTTTAAACAGTGTTGGAACAACCAAAGCTGTGTGTAATTAAGAAAATCGGCATCATTAGCACATTCCAAAGTCAAAGCCTTTTCCCCTGTGTGTAGGGTCTTCCTCCAGTGAAGACAAGTCAACATAAAGACCCAAGCAGAAGTTCAAGGCCTCTGTGATCTAGGACTGTGTGTATGATTCCCGCCTGGGAACCTGCCTGTATCTTTGTTTACGCTGAGATGTCCAGAGTGTTCTATTAAGCACCAGAGACCCCATCCCCACCTTAGCTGAGTTTCACTGTGAGAGTGAGTAAGAGGTGGTAAGTATCCATGTGTGTACATTTGGGCCACTGATTCAGCCACCCAGCCACCCACAACTACCCAACTGATGCCTCTTTTGTTTCTTGCTGGAGTTGGAACTCAAGGGCTTGCACGTGCTAGGCAAACATGCTGCCACTGAGACACACCCCAAGCTCTGATTCTTTTCCTTTGTACACAAGTAAGCTGAAAACTCAGATCACACCTGGCAGTGTTATCCTTTAGAGAACTTGTAATATGGTAGTAGGACCGTCTGGAGCATGGCCAGGTGATGCACACTTTTAATCCCAGCACTGGGAGGCAGAGGCAGGTGGGTCTCTGTGAGTTCAAAGCCAGCCTGTTCTACATAACAAATTCCATACCAGCTACACAGTGAGACCCTGTCTCAAAAATAGAACTGAATAAAAATGTAAAAATGCCTTTTATGCTGGTTAAATAGTTCAGCCAATGGAGGTATTTGCCAAAATCCTAGTCTCATGATCTCACAATCTCACGATTTGATCCATGCTGGAAGGTTCATAAAGTTGTCTGCTGACCTTTACATGTGCACCATGGCATGGATACCCCTCCCCCACCAATAAAAACAAACAATTTTTTAAAAAGAGGAAGGCCTTTTGTATCAAAGACCTGGGTTATAGCTTGTTTATATTAAAATAATAGTCTAAGTCTCAATTTTTTATCTATAAAAAAGGCAGCAGCGTCAGCAGGCTCAGTGTCCATGTTTTCAGCTACTTGAGCAGAAAATTCTAGAAGTACATACCTCAATACATTTTAAATTATGAGCTAGTTGGGTGATGAAAGCTCATGTCTGTAGCTGGAGTTTTCCCCAGTCCTGTCTGGCCCACAGTCAGGACAAATCTCTCTCACCCGCCAGTCCCGCAGCCGTTCAGACCCAACCGAGTAAACACACAGAAACTTATATTGCTTACAAGCTGTATGGCCGTGGCAGGCTTCTTGTTATCTAGTTCTTCTATCTTAAATTAACCCATTTCTATTCATCTATACTTTGCCACATGGCTCGTGGCTTACCAGTATCTTATATTTTTGGTTGTGAGCCTAGCCTTTAATGGCTGAGCCATCTCTCCAGCCCGGCTTACCAGTATCTTACATGTTGCTGCTATTCATGGTGGCAACTGGCAGCATCTCTCTGCCTCAGCCTTCCACTTCCCAGAATTCTCCTCTCTGCTTGTCCCGCCTATACTTCCTGCCTGGCTACTGGCCAATCAGCATTTTATTTACACAGAGCGATATCCACAGCACATACGATTCTATTTTGTCCTATCTGGGACCTGAATCACCCCTTTGTCCAATGTATCTGCTGTATCTGTTACCTGCTCTGTCATCACTGAATGACTTTGAAGATGCTACCATGAGTCTGCTCAAAAAGAGAAGGCTGGTAGTGGCTTAAGGCTGTCCCTCCGCACTCCACTTCATGTCCAGTACAGCTGAGCAAGGTATTCTGAAAATAGACACACATACAGGGCGAAGAGAAAGACAGATTCATACAGCTCTTATCACAGTAAAGGCTGGCATTCTATTCTCTTATTGGTAGATATTAGCTTTTTGTTTGCAGGAGGTTATTGTTTGTTTGTTTGCAACAGCCTTGAACATGAGATCCTTCTGCTTCAGCTTGCAGAGTGCTGGGATTCCGTAAGTAGTAAAGGGTGTATGCACAGGATGGGACATGGGATATGCAGGTGTGTTTGTTACTTCTTTCATTGGTGTCCCTAAATACCCACAAGAAGAACCTTGAAGGAGGAAGACTTCATCCTGGTTGGCAGGTTAAGGAAAGATTCAGTCCATCATGGCGGGGAAGGCAGGGTGGCTGGATTAGGAGGCAGATGGTCATGCGCTCCTAGTCAGGACATAGGGAGTGAATAGGAAGTGGGGTCAGGCTATACATCTCGTGGCCTGCTCCCAATACTCACAGCTGCAGTAGGGCCTAGGTAAGTTTTTTCTTTCTTCTGGGCCTCACATTGGTGCATGCGTGCGTGCGTGGGTTTACATGAGTATGAGGAGACCAGGGGACACCTTTGAATGTCATATTCAGGAACACTGTCCACCTCCAAGGAGACAAGGTCTCTCATTGGCTAGACTAACTAGCCAGCTAACCCCAGAGAAGGACCTGTCTCTTCCTTCCCAGCCCTGGGTTCAATGCACCATGTCCAGCTTTTCAAATGTGTTCTGGAGTTCGAACTCGGGTCCTCACGCTTGTGAGGCGAGCACTTTACTAACTGAGCCATCTCCCCGGCACTGTACTCTTCTTTAGAGACAAAGCTGTAACAATCCAACTTGGTAAGGTATCCATCCAGAGTGGTCACGGTGGCGTTGCTTATAATAGCAAAGGTTTGGAAGGACTCTAAATGTTCATCAATGGGGAAATAGTTGGATATGTTATGGTACATTCACACCTTTTTATGCTAATAAAAAAGAAAGCGGTGTGCTCATATGAGTTGAGATACTTTGTTAAACTGTAATCTATATGCTGTAGTTGCAGCGCACCGATTGTAAGGATAAGTCTCTATGTATTTTGACAGACGTACTCACCTGTATCACCACCCTGATCAAGGCAAGAGTGTTTTCTTCACTAACAATTTCTCTCATGCTCCCTCGCTCCACTCCATACCACATGGAGACAAACACTATTCTGACATCACTAATTCATTTTTTTTCTATTCTTTTTTTTTTTCCATTTTTCTTTTAGGTGTATGGGTATTCTGCCTGTGTCTATGTTTACATGTGTGTGCAGTACCCATGGAGGCCATTCAGATGGACTGCAGTGACAGATGGTTGTGAGCCACCTTGTAGGTCCTGGGAATCAAACTCAGGTCCTTTGGAAGAGCAGCCTGTGCTCTTAACCACCAAATCATCAATTTGTGGTGGTATGGTGTTCCCCAAAATATTGTGCACCCTAATAAACTTATCTGGGGTCAGAGAACAGAACAGCCACTATATTAAACATAGAGGATAGGCAGTGGTGTCACACGCCTTTAATCCTAGCATTCCAGAGGCAGAAATCCATCTGTTCAAGGATACAGCCAAGCTTGGTGACTTGTGCCTTTAATCCCAGGGAGTGATGGCAGAAAGCAGAAAGGTATATAAGGCGTGAAGATCAGAAACTAGAAGCTTTTGGCTGATTAAGCTTTAGGTTTTCGAGCAGCACAGTTCAGCTGAGAGCCATTGGGATGAGGACACAGAGGCTTCCAGTCTGAGGAAAACAGGATCAACTGAGGAATTGGTGAGGTGAGGAAGCTGTGGCTTGTTCTGCTTCTCTGATCTTCCAGCGTTCACCCCAGTACCTGGCTCTGGTTTGATTTTATTAATAAGACCTGTTAAGATTCCTGCTATATCTCTTCAACCCTTTTATCCCTTCTATTTGTTACTTTAAAAATTTCCAAAGACCTGTTTTATTTTATGTGTAAGAGTGTCTTGCATGCATGTATGTGTGAGCATCATGTGTGTGCCTGGTGCCCTCAGAGGTCAGAAGAGTCTGTTGGATCCCCTAGAACTGGAGTTAAGGATGGTTGTGAGCCACCATGTGGGTGCTGGGAACCAAACCTGGGTCACATGTGTAGGGTCCTGATCTAATAGAGGTAGCAAGTAGTCTGTTAAGAAGAAATACCAGAGATCTTGCTCACTCCTACAATGTTGATCCTTGATCCTGCACTTCCCAGCCTTGGAAACTATGGTATTTTGTATGGCCACCTGAGTGGACTAACACAGTGACTGTAGAGCAGTGGTTCTCAACCTTCCTAATGCTGCGACCCTTTAGTGCATGTTGCTGTGACCCCAATCATAAAAAGTACTTTTTGTTGCTACCTCATAACTGTACTTGCACTACTGTTATGAATTACAAAGCAAATATCTGATATGTGACTCCTGTGAGGGAGTCTTTCGACCTCCAGGGCATCACAGGTAGAGTATTCCACTCTGTTTATAAACTAGGGTTTGTGTACTTTTCATGGATGGATATTTGGACTATTTCAGATTTGGTGCATTGGATGTTTATACAAGACTTTTGTGCATATACATGTGTATTATTTCTCTTAGATATGACCTGGGAATTGAATTACTATGGTATTGTCTTAGTTAAGGTTTCTGTTGCTGTGATAAAACACTATGACCATAAGCAACTTGAGGAGGAAAGGGTTTATTTCACCTTATAACTCTCAGGTCACACTTCACTGAGTCCCTGCCCTGACTTCCCTCAGCAGACAAGGCAGGGACCTAGAGGCAGGAGTGGATGTCCAGGGCATGAAGGAGTGCTCCTCACTGGCTTGCTCCTCATCACTTGCTTAATCGGTTTTCTTATAGCATCCAGGACCACCAGCCCAGGAGTGACACTGCCCACATGAGCTGGGCCCTTTCATATCAACCATCAATCAAGAAAATACAGCATATGGGCTGGAGAGATGGCTCAGAGGTTAAGAGCACTGCCTGCTCTTCCAGAGGTCCTGAGTTCAATTCCCAGCAACCACATGGTGGCTCTCAACCATCTGTAATGAGATCTGGTGCTCTCTTCTGTATACATAATAAATAAATAAATCTTTAAAAAAAAAGAAAACACAGCATAGACTTTCCTATAGGCCAGTCTGGTGGAGGCATTTTCTCAGGTGAGGTTTCCTCTTCCAAAATGACTCTAGCTTGTGGCAAGTTGACACAAGCATTAATGAGCACTGGGTTGTAATGAATATATATTTAACATTATTGTTTCACTGGTCCTGTTTTCCTTTCTGTGGTACTGGGGACCAAACTCCCAACCTTATGTACGCTGGGCATGTACACTCTACCATGAGGTTACATGTCCAGTTCTCAGATTTTTTGAGGCAGAGTCTACTCTGTAGCTCAAGCTGGCTGAGGATTACAGATTAGGTCCTGGGGTGATCTTGAATTCACTCTTCCTATCTCAGTCTCCTTCCTGTTGGGATTACAGATGTGAGCCACCATGTTCGGTTTATTTTTCCAGGTTGTAGAAGTCTTTATACAGTATAACATGAATCATTTGTCAGACATAGGTACTGGAAGTCTGTGGTTTGTCTTAATCATGCATTGTGAAAACAAAAGTTTTACATTTTCATGAGATGCAGTTTGTTTGCTTTTTCCCATCCGTGTCTTTTGTGTTAAGAAATCTCCTCAGATTTGTGCCTGTTTTATTCTAGAAGCTTTATAGTTTTAGTTTTCATATAAAGGCCTAGGCTCCATTTGAGTTAGCTTTTAGGTATACCATAGAGTATGGGCCAAGGTTCATTATTTCTTCTCAATTAAATTGCCTTTGAAGTGGTGTCTAAATCAGTTGTGGCTGTATATGAACCTACTTATTCTATATGTCTGTTTCATTGACTTCTGTCTGTCCTTGTGTGAATGCTGTTGCAAGACTTGAGCCCCAACAACACAGATCTTCCAGTTCAGCTCTTTCTATGACTGTTCTAGGTATTTCAATTTTCACTTAAGTTTTAGAGTCAGCTTGTCAGTTTCTATAAAAACAACATCCAAAGCTTGCTAAGGACTCTGAGAAAATGACTTCATGAGTAAGAGCACTTGCTGAACAAGCATGAAGATCCCAGTATTCATATAAAAAGTTGGAGGTGGCCCTATGCACCTGTAACCCAGTGACAGGAGGGTCTCTGGGGCTTCCTATGGCCAGCCCAGCTCCAGGCTCAGTAAGAGATCTACCTCATCTCAGGTGACTAAGGTAGAGAGTGGTAGAGTGGGTACCCGACATCCTCCTCTGGCCTCCATGCATGCAGACACACACACAGACACACACACAGACACACACACACACACACACACACACACACACACACACACCTTACTAAGATTTTGTTAGGATTACAATTTGTGGGAGAATTGAGCTCACAGCAATATGGAGTCTTCCAATCAATGGACATGAACCTTACCATTTATTTAGATCACTTCAAATTCTTCTCAGTAATGTCTTGGTTTTATTAAAATTTTCTCCAAAATATTTAAGCTTTGTTTTTGTTGTTGTTGTTTGGTTTTTTTGTTTTATTTTTTGGTTTCTTAAGACAGGGTTTCTCTGTAGCTTTGGAGCCTGTCCTGGACTAGCTCTGTAGACCAGGCTGGCCTCGAACACACAGAGATCCACCTGCCTCTGCCTCCCGAGTGCTGGGATTACAGGCGTGCACCACCACTGCCCGGCTGTTATTTTTATAAACACTATTTATTTCATTTTATTTTTCAGTTATTGTTAGGAAATATAATTAATCTTTGTTTGTTGGGTTTTGCTATGCAGCTCAGGCTGGCCTGAAATGGTGTAGCTCAGATTGGCCTCAAAATCTCTTCCATTCTGGGATTAGGGGCATGCACTACCAGGCTCAGTTTACAATTTTTGTCCACATGCGGGGCGGTGGTGGCGCACACCTTTAATCCCAGCACTCGGGAGGCAGAGGCAGACAGATCTCTGTGAGTTCGAGGCCAGTCTGGTCTACAGAGTGAGATCCAGGAAGGCGCAAAGCTACACAGAGAAACCCTGTCTTGAAAAAAAATTTTTTTTGTTCACTTACTTTATTTTGTAATTCCTTTTATTAGTTCTGGTATGATTTTTATGGATTCCTTTGGATTTTAAGTTATGTTATTTACAAATAAAGGCAGCTTTATTCTCATTTGCAATTTTTTTCTTTCTTTATCTTCTTGTATTGGCCAGCACCTCCAGAACCATGGGGAACAGATTTGTGAAGAATGTAGGCCCAGGGAGATGGACTCAGTAAAGAGTTTGCCACACAAGTGTGGGGACCTGAGTTCAGATCTTCAGAGCCTGTAAAAAGCTGAACACAGTCGAGGGTGGTTAGAATCCCAGTAATCAGGTTGGAGGAGAGGAAAAGATGGGAGATTCCCCAAAGCTCACAGGCTGGCCAGCCTAGCTTTAAAATCACTTAGAAACCCTGTATTAGCCAGGAACTGGTGGTGTACACCTTTAATCCCAGCACTTGGGAGGCAGAGGCAGGAGGATCTCTGAGTTCGAGACCAGCCTGGTCTACATAGTTCTATGACAGCCAGAGCTACACAGAGAAACCCTGACTCAAAAAATAAAGGTGAGCGCTGGAGAGATAGCTCAATGGTTAAGAGCACTGACTGCTCTTCCAGAGGTCCTTAGTTCAATTCCCAGCACCTACATGGTGGCTCACAACCATCTATAGTGGGATCTGATGCCCTCTTCTGGCCTGCAAGGACACATGCAGATAGAGCACTCACATATATAAATAAGTCTTTTGGGGGAAAAAAAGGTAAGGGTAAGAGAGATGATTCATATGATTTTTTTTGTTTCACATCGATGACATATTTTTATTTACAGAAATAAAAATTATAATTTAAAAACAGTGCATCCACACTTGAATTTTTGTTTCTAGAAATTTTTAAGTCCTAAAATGTAATGTAAACAGACTCTGAGGAACTCAGGGGCCTGTGAAAAGCAAATGAAGGCAACTGACCCTGTGGTGGTCGTTCTAGAATCAAGTATGTGTTGAGAGCTTTATTCTGCAGTCTGTCCATCTCCTCAAGCACTTTTCCCACCTTCTCACTGCCTGGGTTGGGTCATTTGTCTTTTTCCTTCTTGGCTTCCTTGAGATTCAACATAGTGTCTTCCACTGGGTAATTTCTGGAGACAACATGGCTTCTATACTTACAAAGCTGGCCATCAATAGCTTCCAGCCTGTCTTCTGGGAGGTGTCCAGAGGAGCAGGGACAGATTAGGACAGCAGAACAAAACTTTGCAATTGCTTTCTGGACGCTCCCCCCCCCCCCCCTACCCTCCCCACCCCCTGAGGGAGATAAGCAAGGAGGAGAACACCAGGGCTGGGACCTCTTCTGACTCATGACTCTGGGAGTTGTGTCTCCATGATGGAGAAGCTGCTTTTGGATGGGAGGAATGCTGGACCATCACTCTTGGGTGAACTCACACTTGGGGGGAGAGCATCATCAATGGTAATCGATCAGAATTTTTGCATAGGTCAGAAGGTGCCTCATAGCAAATCACCCTGAACTGGATTAGTTCAGGGTGACAGTTCATCATGTTGGGGAAGTCAATGTGGCAGAAACTGAAAGCAGCAGGTCACACTGCACATGCAGTCCAGAAGCAGAAAGGATGAATGAATGCATCTGCTGAGGCGGTCACATTTGTTCCCCTTCATTCTGTTAATAGTGTGAATTACATCAACTGATCTTCCAGTAGTGGACCATCCTTGCATTCTTGATCTAAATCATATTTACTGATAACGTATTTTTGTATACTGGTGCATCTGATGTGCTAATGATAGAGAGATGTCCCAGGAGTGAGAGATCAGAGTCAGGCTATGGCAGGGGCAGAAGCTTGCAAGGTATGGTGCACAGGAAACCTCAGGGAGGAGACTCCAGATGTCCGTGAAGAGTTCACTACGGGTGACTGGATCCCTCCCATGCTGCCCATGCTCAGTGTGACAGCTGGACAGAGACTCCAGAGACAAGATCATCTGGAGCTGTGGCGCTCTGCTCTAACTCTGCTGGAGAACACCACGCACACCAAGAAAGACCCTAGAAAGAAACAAGGACAGGGACCGGAGAGATGGCTCAACAGTAAAATCACTGCTCTGCTAGAAGACCTCTCTTTAATTCCCAGCACCCACACCGTGACTCACAACTGTCTGTAACTCCAGTTCCAGGGGAGTGAAACCCCCACACAGACAAAACACCAATGCACATAAAAATTAAAACTAAATCATTAAAAAAAAAGATTTATAACTAGTTGGGTGGTAGTGGCACACACTTTCAATGCCAGCACGTGGGAGGCAAAGGCAGGTAGATCTCTGTGAGTTTGAGGCCAGCCTGGTCTACAGAGTGAGTTCCAGGGCAGTGAGACCTACACAGAGAAATCCTGTCTTGAAAAAACAAAAAACAAACAAACAAAAAGGAAAAAAGAAAGAGAGAGAGAGAGAGAGAGAGAGAGAGAGAGAGAGAGAGAGAGAAAGGACATAGCCCAGGAGGAAGGGCTGAGCCCTCTGAATCTCAGTGCAGACTGACAGAGGCCGAGTTTGTTTGTGTACGAGGCTCTCTTCCAGGTGACTCTAATTACAGAAGGACTTGTTCTGTCTCATAATTTGAGGGTACGTTCCATCACAGCAGAAAACTCACAATCACAAGAGCTTGGGAAATCTGGTCCATCGTGTCTGCAGTCAGGGAGAAGAGGCAGATGAATGCTGGTGTTCATCTCTTTGTCTCCCTCTTTATTCAGACCAGGACTCCAGCCCATGGGATGGTGCCACCTATAGTGAAGGTAGATCTTCCCGCCTAACCTAGCTAATTCCTCACAGACATGCCTGGAGGCTTGTCTTCTAGGTGATTCTAGAAGATTCTAGATCCTGTCACGTTGACGACGTTAACCATCACACTCACACACGGCAGTAGAATAGCCATGTTAGAAAGAATAATTCAGTGTCACTCAGAACATTCACAGTGCTGTATTGCCGGGCGGTGGTGGTGCACACCTTTAATCCCAGCACTGGGGACACAGAGGCAGGCAGATCTCTGCGAGTTCAAGGCCAGCCTGGACTAGAGAGTGAGTTCCAGGAAAGGTGCAAAACTACACAGAGAAACTCTGTTTCAAAAAAACAAAAACAAAAACACAGTGCTGTATAACCGCCATGTCAATCTAGTTCCAAAACATTTTTTTTATTTTAATTTTTTTTTTCTTTTTTTTTTTTTTTTTTTTGTGCTGAAGACCGAACACAGGGCCTTGTGCTTGCTAGGCGAGCGCTCTACCACTGAGCTAAATCCCCAACCAGTAGTTCCAAAACATTTTAATCACTACACAGTAAAGCCCGAAGCAGGGCCTGGTGGGGTAGGCCTATAATCTCAGCCACTTTGGAGGCAGAATGATACCAAAGTCGAGGCCTGCCTAGGATAGCCAGCAAGTTCAGGGCCAACCTCAACAATGTAGGTTCAGTCTCAAAATAAATACTAAACACGTAGTGCTGTGTATGGTGGCTCATGTCTGTGATCTTAGTACTCAGGAGGCCAAGGCAGGGAGAATGCTGAGTTCCAGGCTAGCTTGGGCTACAGAGTAAGACTGTCTCAAAGAACTAAAATGTCGAGTATGGTAGCACAGCCTTTGATCCCGGGACTCAGGAGGCAGAGGCAGGCAGATCTCTGAGTTTGAGGCCAGCCTAGTTTACATAGAGAGTTCTAGACAAGGGGAGGCTACATAGTGAAACTTTGTCTCAAAACAAATAAAGTAAAGAAGTAACTGAATAAAATAAAAGGGCTCAGTGATGGAACACTTGCCTAGCATGCTAGGGCAATCCTGTGGTAACTGAGCAGTCCCTGGTGATTTACTGATAATAAACCATAAAGAAATTCATTTTAAAAAACAATTCCTGGGTAAACTTAGAGTCTACCATTTATTAAAGATGAAAACAAATATGAATACTAATGCTAGCTTATTTAGACATAACGAGTTAAGTTTTGCCTGGATGTTTGACACTGTAGGCAGAGGGTACCTTCAAAGATTTTTTTCAGAGTTGACCAATTTTTCAATTTTATAATTGAAAATGATGAGAACATCATTGTGTATAAATACATAGTACAAAACAGTTTGGAGCCATTTCAGAAGTTGCTAGAAATTCTGCTCCCATCCCAAGCCGAAATTAATTTAATGCTCTTTTTAAAAATACAACTCAACTCAGCAACATAAAAGAGCAACTTATTTACTTTTTATTCACTGTGTATTTGTGGATGCAGGGGTGTGTGTGTGCCACAGCACACAGAAGACAACCTTTAGGAGTCAGTTTTAGGAGGTAATGGAACCTGGGGATCAAACTCAGGTCGTCAGGCTTACATCACAAGTGCCTTTACCCCCCTGAGTCATCAAACAGCAATATGATTTTTTAAAATCAATATGATGCAAACATATACGAATTTCATCCTTATACACTGAGGAACGATGGCAGGATTACAGGAATAATCTCCGTTTTCTGTAATTAAACCATCATCTTCTGTAAAAGCAGAAGACCGAGTATATGTTAAAGCTTTTCATCATGCCATATTCTTGAACCCAAGCCCCAATGTTTCTTGGAGATTTTTTTCATGGCCTGGTGGCATGCACAGAGTGCACATGTGCACTTAAAAAACCAAAGCTAGCTGGATGGTGGTGGCGCACACCTTTAATCCCAGCACTGGGGACACAGAGCCAGGTGGATCTCTGTGAGTTCAAGGCCAGCCTGGACTACAGAGTGAATTCCAGGAAAGGTGCAAAGCTACACAGAGAAACCCTGTCTCGAAAAACCAAACCAAACCAAACAAACAAATAAACAAAACAAAACAAAAACAAACAAACAAACAAAAAAAAACAACAAAGCTGCAGAGCTAGACAGGCTCATGATGGCCCTTGTGTGAAAAGCCACCTCACAGCGGTAACCTCAGGAAAGATGTAAATCAACCAAGCCACTTGGCATTTATAAAGAAACAAAGGCTGGCCTGTCATGATGGCCCAGGCCTGTGATCCTAGCACTTGGTTGAGAATTTGAGGCCGGCCTGGGTTATGCAGGAGACCCTGTCTCAAATATCTCAAATAATAAACTAATAAATAAATGAATAAGAAGAGGGGCTTGGGAGATGGTTCAGTCAGTCAATGGCTTGCCACGCATAGGCACCAGAGTTAAGATCCAGAGCACCCACGTAGAGAGCCAAGTGTGAAGGCCACACCTGTAGCCCCAGCGCTGAGGGAGTAGAGACAGAAGGGTCCCTGAGGTCTAGCTGAATTCATGAGCTTCGGATTCAGGGAGACATCCTGTCTCGAAAATATGAGGAGGAAAAGCATGGAGGAAGATATCTGACGTTGTCCCCGGCCTCCACATGCACACACATGCTTTATTTGGTATACAGCCCCAGGCCTTATAAACACAGGGCTTTAAGCCTGTAAAGAAAATCCTCAGAAGGAAATTTCCCCAAATGGAAAGCTAAGTAGACTGCAGACCCTTGCCCTTCACACAATAGAGCTGCCTACAGGCTCTGGACGAGCTGATGAATACCACCGTCCAATTCTCTCAGACGTTATTGAAGGATCATTTCCTCCTTTGAAATAGAGCGATGGCATGTGTGTGTGTGTGTGTGTGTGTGTGTGTGTGTGTGTGTGTGTGTGTGTTTCCAAGCCTATAAGCCTCAAAAGCAACCGCTCCCCCCGCAAATTCCAGTTGTGGCGTGGCTCTACTTCCAACAAAAAGAAAAGAAAGAAAGGAAAGAAGAAAGGGAGGGAGGGGGGGAGGGAGGGGGGGAGGGAGGGAGAGAGGGAGGGAGGGAGGGAGGGAGGAAGGGAGGGAGAGAGGAAGGAAGGAAAAGAATTAGAAAAACACTTTCATCTTCCTGAGAGATAAATTCCAAGATTCCAAAAGACCCCCAAAGTGAGAAAAATGTATTGTCTAGTGTGTGTTTCAAACACGGGGACAGGAGAGTGGAGTGGCTGACCTTGGCCTTGGTGTCTAGGCTCCCTTTCAAAACAATGCTGCATGAGTGCAATGCCCCATCAACTCATGAGCCAGACAACTGAGTTCCCATGATGCAACTTGCTGGCAGGCTAAGAGAGCGCATCGCTCCTCATGTGTTCCGTATCTCTGTGAAACTTTGTGAGCTGTTGCTGGTGTGGTTGGTGGCTGCTGAGAGTCATTACTTGTTCTCTTTGGCTCATATGTTTGATGTTAGGTGTGTGTTGGTTGATGCAGGGACAGCAGGTTGTGCATATATTTTACTTGCTACTAAAAATTCTTGTGCCCAGTGGCGGTGGTGCACGCCTTTAATCTCAGCACTGGGGAGGCAGAGCCAGGCGGATCTCTGTGAGTTCAAGGCCAGCCTGGTCTACAGAGCGAGTTCCAGGACAGGCGCCAAACTACACAGAGAAACCTTGTCTTGAAAACAACAACAACATAAATAAACAAACAAACAAACAAACAAACAAACAAAAATTCTGTGTGATTCATGGAATTCTAGTGATATTGAACAATGGCTCTTGTTATTCTGAGTGAACAAATACTGGAGTTGTAGGTAGTGAATGTGGAGAGCTTCCTGGAGGGGAGGCATCAATCAAAGCCAAAGTAGGGCAGATGCTTAGCTTGGCCTCTTCGGAACCAGAGAGGCCACTAGCTCTATGGGCACAGCTGTCCTGAGGCTCACAACAGAGGACCAGAGCATCCTGCTGAAGCCCTCTCATGTTCTCTGAGCATGCTCATTACCAAACATTCTAGGGTCTGAGAAGCTGGCAGTATTGCCTATGTTCCAGGATGTCCCAGCCCCGGCCTAGGCTGGAGCTGACCTCCTGGGAGTTTGGTAGGGTATCCATAAATATGGGTATCTGTGCTCTTGGTTACTCCTTTGCTTCTTTTGAAAATTTTTAATTTTTATTTTATTTCGGAGTGGGTGGGATGTGTACCATGGCCCTTGACTTATAGGAGGCAGTTCTCCCTTTCCACATGTGAGTCTCAGAGACTGAATCCAGGTCATCAACTTAGGTGGAAAATGACATTATCTGCTGAGCCATCTTGCTGGCCTCCTTTCTTTGCTTCTTCATCTCCAACACAGATGTAGAGTCTCATGGTGTCAGCATTACTATTAGTCACAACCGGTCACAGCCAGCCAACATCTACTGAGTGTTTACTGTTTGGGAGTCTGCTGTACTCTTAGAATGGGGTATTTTATTTGATATCCCCAAGAATCTGCTAGGGTTTAACCCCACTCTACAATAAACAGCCTGAAGCTGAGAGGCCAAGCAACTTGCCCATAAGTGGAAGAGTAAGAAACAGACTTAGACAACAGATCTGTAGGGGGTCTGCACAGGGGAACCCTGACGAACAATCTCTGTCTCTGTATGACCTTGTTTCCATGAGTGTGGGCAGATCCTGTGACTATTGACAGTACTTGGTAGTAGTGATAGATATCATATGCTCCCCAGGAGGATATGCCGTCTATGAAATGCTGTATTAGGCAGCTGGTGCAAGACAGTCTCCTGATAGCTTCAAGGAAGCAAAGCATCCCTGCGGTAAACTGTTCATGGGCCAGTGCCCATGGGGAGAATGAGTGGGTAGCCTCCAGGGAATGAAGTCTTCTTCTATTGCCAGCCAGGGAGGACTTACACACACACACACACACACACACACACACACACACACACACACACACGGATTGGGACCTCGCATCTCAGGGAAGCACACAGACTGGCTGTGTCAGTTACTCTTCTGGTGGTGGTGAGCAAAGACCTGACAGAATTCAATCAAGAGAGAAGAGGCTTAGTTTGGCTCACAGTTTTAGAGGGCCGATGTCAGCCCCTCGAGCCACATGAGTAGCCAGGGCCCTCCCCTGAAGACCTCTGACTGCCAGGTTCCACTCACAGAACACTCTAACTGTCCTAATTACTAGACCCTGTCTCCACCCTGCAGAGCAAAAAGCCCAGTCTCTGGACATGAAATCCCACCGATCTTCACCCTGGAAAGCTCCACCCCCTTCCCAAGAAGTTCTCTATAAGCCCCTATCCTGTTCAGTTTGCTTCTGTTTCTTGCTGGAGCAGAAGCAGCCACCCTCCTGGTATTTTCCCTCCCAATAAATCTCTTGTGTGAGGTTTGTTGTGTGGTGTGACTTTGCGGTATTCCCTGGCTTCCAGCTACCAGGATACCTTTCCATCCGAGCTGCAAAGCTTATTACATTTGGTGCTGTGACTTGGATAGGCTCTCCTAGTGCCTGTATTTCCCCTCCTGGTCTAAGCTGCACTGGGACCCTACTCCTCATCTCCAGTCTACCTGCAGCAGACTCACTGATCACTCAGCACCCCATCCACCAGCACCAATTAGGTAAGTTTTCCCTTTGGTTGGTGTAAATGTTTCCCTGAGTCTGAGGAAGTGACCATTGAGTGTCCAGCACCCCTCCAGTCCTCTTGGAAGCAGAGTTACCCTCAGCCACAGTCTTTAAGGCTACGGCTGACCCTTTTCACCTGACCACACTCCCACCCTTAGAGTTGCAATCAGCCAGTTTCCTTCGGCCCAGCTGGGTTATAGCATCCCTTCCTGTGCTCTCCCCTGTCTTCCCCACAAAGAGGAAGTGCAAAAGCCTCCTTTTTCCCAGTCCTTTCCTCTGGATGAGACCCTCCCCTCAAGCTCAGTTTTCTCCCGCCTTCTCGCCTCTATGGAAGCCCTGGTACCAGGCACCCGAGTCTCTCCACTGGCTTAGCCAGGCTGAACTTGCTACACTTGACCCCCTTGAATTGGGTGATGACCCTCTGAATGGCTTGGTCCTCATTCATTCGGTTCTCCCTGAGTCCAGGGGATGCCCATGACTACAGGCTGCAGTGACCTTTCCCCTCACCTCTCTCATCCATGCGGACTCGGCACGCCATACTCTCCCATTCTCCCTTGGGATGCCTCTTAGAAAACCTCCAGCCTCTCTGCCTGACACCCGACCTGACGGGCACTAAATTTACTCATTTTTGCAATCAAATTTGGCTTCAATACCCTTAGATAACCAATCCAAAGGGCCACCTAATGGCACCTTAGATCCTGTTATTATTCGGAACCTTTGCAAATACTGTGAACGATCAAATACTGTGAGCGATTGGGGAAATGAAAGAGATTTCCCCATTCCCTGTTTCTCTGCTCCAAGCCCTGTTTGTTTTTGTCTTGTCTCCCCACCCCACGCACTGTGGAAATGCCCTGTCTTCTTAAGTGATGGATCTGTAAGTTTGTTGCACAGTGGGAAGGGGAGAAAGCCAAGGGTAGGCCAGCTGCGCATGCACACACCCGGCACACACTCCTTCCTGGCTGGTGCATCTCTCAGCTCCTTCCTGTGGTGTCCTCTGTCTGTGTCCAGGGTTCAAGAATCCGTATCTTAAGCCTTCTTTGTTAGCTTCCTGGGTTCAGTTTTCCCGGGATTCAAGTGTCTTTTAGGGATGAGTGGGTTAGACCATTGTTTTATGCTGTCCCACTTCAGTTGAAAGCTGGCTCTGGAGTCAGGGAACGGCTCCCCCTCTTCTAGACCCAAGCATGCTTGTTTAAAAGGTTTCCTCCAAAATCACTGTCCCACATCAGGCGAGCTACCTGTTTTGTGACCGAAAGGAGAGCAAAGCAAAATCAAGGGACAGACTTTTCCCGCCGGGCCCATCGCTGCTCATCTCATATGCTTTTGGTCTTGTTCGCTAAGACTTTTTCTTTTTTAAGATTTATTTATGTATTATGTACACAGAAGAGGGCGCCAGATCTCATTACAGATGGTTGTGAGCCACCATGTGGCTGCTGGGAATTGAACTCAGGACCTCTGGAAGAGCAGTCAGTGCTCTTAACCTCTGAGCCATCTCTCCAGCCCCTCGCTAAAACTTTTGCTAGGTATAAATCTTGCCTCAAAGATCTGTAAGCATATTGGGTAAGGTTACAAGTCTGAAAAATCTGTAACACTAGGGTTAATAGTCAAAAATCTATACTTAAGTCATCTTCAAGGAACCATGTGGTGTGATGCCATTTTAGGATAAACCAACCAAGGAGGAAACAACTCCTAGCTATGAAGCCCAAGCCAAATAATTCCTGCACTATTTTCTATCACACGAGTGAACCTTCCTCTCATCGGCCTCAACCAGTAGTCCCTTCTCTTTCTTGTTTCCCTTTCTCCCTCCTCAGCAACAGGCTGCCCACCAGTCAGGGCTGAGTGCGCGGCGTTACAGCAGAGTACTCCATATCACACACCTAAGGCCTTGCTCTAGGAAAGAGCCCAGTGTAAGCCAGGTGTGGCAGTGCATGCCTGTGTTCCCATCATTTAGGGAGCTGAGACAGGGGGATGATGAATTGAAGGGCAGCTGAGCAGGAGAAAGATACCCTGTCCGAACAAAGCAGAGAAAGAAAGGGGAGTGAAGAGAAGGGAAGGGGAGGGAAGGGGAGGGAAGGGAAGGGAAGAGGAGGGAAGGGGAGGGAAGAGGAGGGAAGGGGAGGGGAGGGAAGAGGAGGGAAGGGGAGGGAAGGGAAGGGGAGGGAAGAGGAGGGGAGGGAAGGGAAGGGGAGGGAAGGGGAGGGAAGGGAAGGGAAGAGGAGGGGAGGGAAGGGGAGGGAAGGGGAGGGGAGGGGATGGAAAGGAAGAGAAGGGAAGGGAAGGGGAGGGGAGGACAGGGAGTGGAGAGAAAGGAAGAAGTGAGAAGGAAAGGAGGGAGAAAGAAAGGAGAAGACAGACTGGGGGGAGGGAAGAGGAGGGAGGGATGGGGAGAAAGGAGTGGGGGAAGGAAGGAAGAGCAGAGGACAGGGGTGAGGAGAGGAGAGGGACTGGGAGAGGGAACCCTGACTCCGTTCTGCGCAGGAGGCAGGGAAGCAGGGAGCCACACACAATCAGCTCTCTATCTGAAAGTCTGATCAGCAAGATGCATGTGCTGCCAGCTGTCTTGTGACATTTCTAGGCAAGTGAAGACTTTGGATTAGGATTAAAGCTGTCACCCAAAGATCAGACCTAGCAGGAATGTGTCCCAGTGGTACCATACAGTGGGAAGGGAGTATTCTGAGATCTGAATCAATGCTTATGTAATTATGGTGTTTAATTGCATTAGCGCAGGGCTTTGGGGGCACATTTCACCTTGACTTTGAGGGCTGGAATTTAAAGTATGGCCTGCAGGCCACATGCAGTTGGAACGGTACCACATCTGTTAGATACTTTCAATCTATTGACTTCATTGAGCATGCCAGGAAAAAGTCAATAGCACAGTGCCAGGCTGCCTAGGCCGCCTGAGTGATTTTTCCAAAAATAAAACCGAGTCCTGTGTTCAGGGACCAATAAAAATGAAAGGTTCCCCTTGTTGACCATACATGTCCAGGCAGGCCTGTGCAGAGCCTTGGTGAACAAGGACTGCTGTGTAAGCCTATAGAAAGGCCTTCCCAGCCTCTGCCCTGATCCCAGGGGACACTGGGTTCCTTCACTAGTTACCACAGGATAGTGGGAAGCCAGGCAAGTCTCCCCTCCAGGCAGAGTTGGCACTGTCCTGGGGACCATGGGGTCACCTTTTCCCATCATGGTTTTCAAAGAAAGGGATAGGACATTTCCAGCATGAACCTCCAAGGCACAGCTAGCTTAAGGCTGGGGTCAAGGGAGTAGCCTGTCCAGCCTGGAAGTGGCTGCCATGTTTCTCAGCAAGCTACCCAGAGAAGAGAGACTAGTGGTTCATCTTCTAGTAGGATCTATAGGCACTAATGCCTTGTGTCTGTGTGCAACCAGAAGTGACAGAACACTCACCTGTTTAAAACTGTCCTTTGAGGTTGAGGTGGGACTGGGTTGGTAGAAAGTTTGCCGGGCATGTATGAAGCCTTGGGTTTAATCTCCAGCACTTAGTAAACTGGAGATGGTGGGACATAACTATGATGTCAGCATGAGCAAGAGAATCAGAAGCCAAGACCATCTCTGACTACAAAGTGAATCTGAGGCCTCAAAATGAGACTTTGGCTCAAAATCCAAGGCCTTTGAGGAGCCTTAACAAATAAAAGCACTTGCGACACCAGCCTGATGATCCATTTCTGGAACCCCCGAATGAAGAGGGTATCTTAGTGACTGTTCTATTACTGTAAGGAGATACCATGACTACAGAAGCTCATAAAACAAAGCATTTAATTGGGGGTTCGCTTACAGTTTAAGAGGGTCAGCCCATTATCGTCATAGCGGGGAGCATGGTGGCACACAGGCAGACACGGCCCTGGAGCCGAGAATTTTATATTCTGATCCACAGGCAGCAGAGAGAAAGAGAGACAGCCTGGGCCTGGCATGGGCTTTTGAAATCTCAAAACCTACCCTCAGTGACACACTTCCTTCAACAAGGCCACACCTTCTAATCCTTTTCAAGTAGTGCCACTCCCTGATGACTAAGCATTCAAATATATGAACCTAGGATCCATTCTTATTTGAACCACCATAGGAGAGAACCAATTCTTTTTGTTATTGTTTTGTTGTTGTTGTTATTGTTTTTGAGACAGGGTTTCTTTGTGTCCTGGCTGTCTTAGAACTCACTCTGTAAACCAGGCTGGCCTTGAACTCATTGAACTACCTGCCTCTGCTGGGATTAAAAGCATGCACCACCACTGCCTGGCCTAAAGAACCAATTCTTAAAAGTTGTCCTCTAATTTCCATACATGTTCTGCAGCATGTGTGCACATCCCACTGTAGATGTAACCGTCTTGTTAAATAAGAAACACAGAGCCAATTGCAGAGTTAAAAGCCAAGAGGTCAGAGCAATACTTAAGAGCTTAAAACCTTTTCTTATCCTTCACTGCTGCTGCTATCCTTCCTCTCTGCAAAGAGACCTACTTCTTGTGTGTCTGTCTTTTCTTTTTCTTTTCCAGCGGCCCCCCCAGCTGAGGATCGAACCCAGGGCCTTGCACTTGCTAGGCAAGCGCTCTACTACTGAGCTAAATCCCCAACCCCATGTGTCTGTCTTTTTTATGGACTTTCTGTTCTGCCTTCTCATTGGTTGTAAACCCAACCACATGACCTCCTCATCACTGCCTATCTGTACAGACCTCCAGGTCTTCTATGGTTGGTATTGAGATTATAGGTGTGAGATATAGCCTTGCTGGCTGTATGCTTGAATGCACAGAGATCTGCCTGTCATGTGATCTGGATTAAAGGTGTATGCCACCACCACCTGGCTTCTGTTATGGCTTGCTATTAGCTCTGACCCCCAGGCTACTTTATTTATTAACATACAAATAAAGTCACATTTCAGTACAAATATAATATCACCATACCCCACTATCACCCCACCACCACCACCACCACCACCAATAACAACAACAACAAGCAACAGAAACAACCGGACAATCATAACTTAAAGTAACACTGAGCTTGGGCTTGGCTGTGGCCCTGGGCTCCCTGGCTCTGGAGTCCCTGAACTCCCAAGCAAGAAATTTCTGAAAGTTAAACATTTAGTCTTAGCTGAACTTTAGGGCTTTGGCGGAAATGGAAGAGGACTTTGTCCCTGAGGGTTGGATAGGGGCTAAGGTCCGCATCGGGGCCTTAGAGGAGGGGCAGCCTGGTCTTGTGGAGAAAAGAACCTAGAAAACCAGGACTCCAGCGCCACCATCACACCTGCCACTCAAGTGGCCAGGTATAAGCTGGGCTCTCAGGTCTCGGGGAGGATCCAGAAACCAATAGAATGTGGGCCAAATAGAGACAAGCAAGGTTGAGTGTGGTAGCTATGTTCCTAGCATGCAGGAGGCTGAATCAGGAGCCTGGGCTACACAGTGAGACCCTGTCTCCCAAGAAAACAAGAGGAGGGAGGGAGACAGGAACCAGCTTTAACCAGTCATTAAGAAACAACACCTAAGGAGATTCTGGAGAATCACAGAACAAAGGTGCAAGAGTCCCCAGTGTTGCTCACACCCCAGCTGTGAAAGATGCTTGCAAAAGACAAACAACAGACTGGTCCCCAGAGACATCTGGAGGGAAGAGGGAGCTGTGACCCCTACCCCCATTGTCTTGCTCACCTTAATAAGAAGGGTGAGATCTCACCCATGCTGTGTGTCCCTCCTGAGTGTAACTCCACTCCACACTCCTGCACTTGAGACCTGATTGGTGTCAAAGTCCATAAGTGCTTGCAGTTTCCTTCAGTTACTTCTTATATTGTTTCTTCTTTCCAGCTCTCTCTCTCTCTCTCTCTCTCTCTCTCTCTCTCTCTCTCTCTCTCTCTCTCTCTCTCTCTGTGTGTGTGTGTGTGTGTGTGTGTGTGTGTGTGTGTGTGTGTGTGTGTACGCCTGTCTCTGTCTCTTTATTTTTTGAGGTTTCTTCCTCTTTTGTTTTGTTTTGAGACAAGGTCTCACTGTGTAATCTTGGTGGCCCGGAACAAACTTTTTTGGCTTTGAACTCACAGAGATCCACCTGCCTTTGCCTCCCGAATGCTGGTGTGACCGGTGAGCTCCACCATGCCTGGCAACCAGTTCCCTTACTCTGAAGGCCTGCATTAAGTCCTGTTCATTTCACTTCCCTCCTGCTCAGCTAAGGGGTCTGAGCGCCTGTCTATTGGGGACCCTTCCTTTCCTTCCACTCCTAAAGGGAACACACTAATCTGCTATCATTTGCAAATAACTTGCAATATGACAGCAAAGGGGGATGGGGTGGTCGCCCTGTGATGGGGCTTTCACAGAGCCCCAAAGGGACCATTTGGAGGCTTACTTATGAGAAAGGAAGCGCTGTCCATATTTGCCTCTGGAGTTGGTGTAAGAGTTTTGCCCTTAATTACGTCATAATCCTGGGACACGGGCCAGCCTAAAAAGCAGCAGGCCCTCTCTGTGCCCCTTCCTCTCTTCCCTCTCCCCTCTCCTCTCTGTGGGTCTCTCTGTCTCTCTGTCTCTGTCCCTTTCTCTCTCTCTGTCCCTTTCTCTGTCTGTCTGTCTGTCTGTCTGTCTCTCTCTCTCTCTCTTTCTTTCTCTCCCTCTCTCTCAATAAAGCTCTAGAAAGGTAACCATGGCTCGTGATTCTTCCGCCAACCAGCACATCCCTCCGGCTGGCCAGCCACCAGCAGCGCCGCTTTAACCAACAGTTGGAGTTTAACCAACAGTTGGAGATTCTGTGTCACGACCCAATGACAAGACTTTAGCAATCACAATATTCACGGCCTTTTCCCATGTAGGAGGGCTATATCTTCCACTTTACTTCATGTATTTATTTGTTTGTGTGTGAGGCCTTGTCTTAATAAAAGGGTGTGCATGTAACTTAGTTGGTAAGTGCTTCTCTATCATGCACAGGACCCTAGCTACCTTCAATTCCCAGCACTGTATAAACCAAGGATGTTGGCACATGACTATAATCCAAGCCCTTGGTAGGTAGACACAAGAAGGTCAGAAGCTGAAGCTGACTTGGAATATATGAGAACCCGTGTCAAGATAAAACAAACAAGGGCTGGAGAGATGGCTCAGCAGTTAAGAGCACTGGCTGTTCTTCCAGAGGTCCTGGGTTCAATTCCCAGCAACCACATGGTGGCTCACAACCATCTGTAATGAGATCTGGTGCCCTCTTCTGGCCTGCAGGTGGAACACTATATATATAAAATAAACAAATCTTAAAAAAAAAAAAAAAAAAAAATTAAAAAAAAAAAAAAAAAACCTCCTAAAAACAACAACAACAAAAACAGCCCAGTGCAATAATCCAACATCATTCTAGCTACTGGAGTGCCCGAGATGTCCATATACTATTTCATTGCCATTCTGTGCTTAAGATGAATCCTGTTTTCTGAGAAAGTCAAGGGAACACAGCGATTAGGTCACTTTCCCAGAACTGCAGGCAGAGCCAGACTTTACCCTCAGAAGGCTCAATCCCTTGCTCATTTCACCCCAAGGAGCTGCTTCAAGAGACCCTGGCCGGCCTCGAAGCAGAAGCACACCAAAGATGGCAACTTCTGACTGGTGTCCTCACCCGATTCTGTCTTTAGCTGTTGTGGCTCACGGTGCTGGGTGTCTGTCCCTTATCCTGGGCTAATGACTGAACACATAATCGAGCTCCTGTAAACTCGAAGCATCACAAGCTTCAAAAGAGGAGGTTTGGGGACTGAGGAGATGACTCTGTAAGGGTGCTTGTGGCAGAGCTTGAGTTCAATCCCCAGGACCCCGGAACCACAGGATAGAAGGAGAACAGACTCCTACAAATTGTCCTCTGACCTTCATACACACTCCTCACCAGGTGTGTGCACACACAAAATAAGTAAATGTTTTTTTTTTAATTTAAATGAACAAACCCCAGAAACCCTTTGCTGTTAGTGCCCATCTCTCCTGTCAAAGTGGCAGAAAGTGGGTGCTTGACATGAGCCCCCCACCTCCCCGAAGGAAGAGTCTGATGAGTGGGTTTCCTGAGTTTGGGGGAAGGTGATCTTCAGTCTCACCGGTCAGTCTAGGCTTTGTAGGGGAGCTTAGCAGAACAGGCTCCCCATTATCTAAAGGCCTGGGACTCGATGACAGCTTTCCATTTCTGAGGTTGGCAGAATGGTCACCTTCCTCAGGAAACTCTGGCCGCTGTCTCCCCGGGAGAGGGAAACTTCTTGAAGGACCCCTTTCAGGCGAGGGAAAAAAAAATCACTGCCAAAGTTCCCACTGGCATAAACACACCTATTCAGGGCTCTCTTGCAGATTTCTAAAGAGATCTTTAAGTAGGAAAGATGCAGAAAAAAAGCTAAAAGGGGATTCCTAGAATTTGATTCAAAACATGGGGACATAAATAAGAAAACAGCTCACAGACGAGGATGGGGGGGGAGCACTGAAAACCCTCACAAGCTCTGCAGGCCAAACCTTTCATTTTGATCGTGACATTTTTCCTAGTTGAGCTTTTACATAAATGGCTCTCTGGATGTCTAGGCTATAATTTGTGTAACATTTAGCGATGGAAAAAATAGTTTAGACAAATGCAACCGATTCACTTCACTTCTCAAGAAGCTGGTTTGGAGCTTTCTGCTCTTCTTAGAAGTTTACTTTATATTAAAAACAAAACAAAAAAATCAAAACCTTAACAGTGGGCTGAGAAGAGACTCAGTCTGGACAATGTTGGTTGTGTAAACATGAAGACCTGAGTTTGAGCCTCAGTGCAATGTGAAAAGCCTGGCATGGTAGCGTGCAGTGTACTTCCAGAACTGGGGAGTGAATACAGGCAGATCCTCAGGGCTTGTTGGCTGGCCAGCCCAGAGTAACCTGGTGGCCTCAGGTCCTAGTGAAAAACCTCGTCTCAAACAAACAAACAAACAAACACAAAAACAAACCCAAACCAAAGGCAGATGGTGCCTGAGGTACCATATTAGAGGATGGGTGCCCCCCCCACCCAAGCATGCATGCACATTCGAATACACACAATTTTAAACAGTGTGTTGCATTCATTTTTTGCTTTTTACATATTTTTTATGGTGCTGAGAAATGAACCTACAACCTCATGCATTCTAAGCAAGTGTTCCAGTATTCAGCCCCATTTTTTACTTTATTTTTAAATGTTTTAATTAATATGTATTAAAAGTGTATATTAATAGGTTGGTGTGATATTTCCACACAAGTATTCAACCTGCTCTGATGAACTGCATCTTCCCTTAATCCATCCTTCCCTTGAAATTTCACGTTTTGAAGGAGGGGTTTGAGACAGTTTTGCTAATGTAGCTCAAGCTATCCTTGAATTCTCAAGCCTCTTGCCTCAGCATCCTAAAGCTGGGATTACAAGGGTGTGCTGTCACATCTGGTTTTAGAAGCTCACTTTAAAAGATCTCTCTCTCTCTCTCTCTCTCTCTCTCTCTCTCTCTCTCTCTCTCTCCTTCACTCCAGAGTTTTGGGATTAAAGGGGTCCACCACCATGCCTGGAGTTTCTGATCAAAGCTAACTTTCATGCTCATTTTGAACTATATAAGTCAAAGACCATCCTGAGCAAAGGTGCCGGCATGAGAAACAGAGAGAAGGAGTCACCTGTGAGCATGCCAAGAACAGGTTGCTTTCGTACTGGAAGGTGATGGTTGTGTATGAATGTGTTAGGCTACTGCATGCGGTAGAGGAGTGTGGCTAGCTCACCTTTGGGGGCTGTGGCATAGCTTTGCAGGCACCGTATCTTGGTTTGGACTTAGAACGAGGTTTCTGAATTGGTTTGGAAAATGTGACATTAAGAGGTGTGTCTAGGCAGGGGCTTAAGGGCTGCAGCCATTGTACTGCAAATCTGCCCACTTTTCTGAATTATTCTGAAAAACCCTTTCCTGTTCCCTTTGTCTCCTTCCTAAGCGTGCTTCTCTTAACAGCTGGAGCCTTTTCCGACAGCATTGGGCTTCCTCACTCACAGAGCAGAGCCCATCACCATCTGGAGGAGTGGACCCATGGAGGAGTCAGACACTCAATGCTCACTTCCTACAGGGCTGAGTCCTTCTGTAGCCATCAGGCCAAAGAGTCTCCTGCCTTAGGATAACCTAGGATCAATCCATCAATTAAACAATTAATTTTTGTGCCTTTATGAGCGCTTTGTACGTCTTACAGAAGGAGCCTGTGTGTGGTGGCAGGAGAGGCTATTAAACAAACTTCGTGAATCTGGGTAAAACATGACCCACTGAGGCACTCCACTTGAAATTTCTGCCCTTAGGGTTCGCTAGCGCTCCTTATGGAAGTTGGGGCTGGGCTTCCGTCCCAGCCTTGAAGCACTCTCTAATCACATGCTGTGAGAAAAGGGACTAGACTAGTGGGTCACTAGGTTCCCCTCTCCCAACCCACCCATTGGGCACAATAAAAAATTGTGAGTTAGCTGGGCGGTGGTGGCGCACACCTTTAAACCCAGCACTCGGGAGGCAGAGCCAGGCAGATCTCTGTGAGTTCGAGGCCAGCCTGGGCTTCAGAGTGAGTTCCAGAAAAGATGCAAAGCTACACAAAGAAACCCTGTCTCAAAAAAAAATCTAAATAAACAGATAAATAGATAAATAAATAAATAAAAATTTAAAAAAGGAAAAGAAAAGAAAAAAATGTAAGTTAGCTTGTGTTAAAAACCCATCATAGCAGGCATTACCCAGACTCTTCCTAACTGTGCTTCACTCTGCTTGCCTCTGAACAAACGGCTACTGATTTGCTTCTCAACAGGTAATCATATTCTTTGGCATGGGTACAGGGGCAGGAGACTGTGGCAGTCCTTAGAGAATGAACCACAATTGGTCCAAGCTAACTGCTATTAGACTCCTGCGCTCATGTTCCATGGAAGTGACGGCTAAGTGACGGCTGGAGTGTAGCTCAGTCATAGAGCACACGCTTAGCATGAACAGTGCCCCAGGTTTGACCCTCCAGTGCTGCAAGGAAAAGGGGAGAAAAGATTTTTTGACCCAATCCTGGCAAATACTAAGAAGGAGAGTGCTTGGGCTTCTGGGAAAGATTTCCCTGATAAAAAGGGCACCGAGGGGCCATGAGGTAACTCACAGGAAGAAGAGCTTGCTGTCAAGTCTGAGGAACTGAATTCCATCCCTGGATCCATATGATGGAAAGAGAGAACCAACTCCTGTAAGTTGTCCTCTGACCTCCACACATGAGCTGTGACAGACAGACAGACAGACAGACACACACACACACACAAACACACAAACAAATTGTAATAATTTTTTGTTTTTGTTTTTGTTTTTGTTTTTTTTGAGACAGGGTTTCCCTGTGTAGCTTTGCGCCTTTCCTGGAACTCATTCTTTTTTTTTTTTTTTTTTTTAAAGATTTATTTATTTATTATGTATACAGTGTTCTGACTGCACATATCCCTGCAGGCCAGAAGAGGGCACCAGATCTCATTACAGATGGTGTGAGCCACCATGTGGGTAGTGGGAATTGAACTCACGGCCTCTGGAAGGACAGCCAGTGCTCTTAATCTCTGAGCTATCTCTCCAGCTCCCTGGAACTCATTCTGCGGCCCAGGCTGGCCTCGAACTCACAGAGATCCGCCTGCCTCTGCCTCCCGAGTGCTGGGATTAAAGGCATGTGCCACCACCGCCCGGCTAATAACTTTTTTAAGTACAATGGAAGAAGCACTCATTCTTTCCCTTCTAGCTTCTAAACTTTTTTTTTTTTTTTTGGTAGACAGGAAGTGATGTTTGGAGGCATGGCAAACATATCCCCATAAAGAGAAGGCCAAGGAAACCTTTCAGAAGCTGGCCCAAACCCTGGTGGCACTGAGCCGCTGATGTGATATGAAACTAGAGACCGGACTCAGCCAGCCACACCTGCGAGAGCAGAGCTGTCTTCTCACTGATCAGGCCTTGCTCCTGAGTTGTTGAAGCTGGTGTATGTTGGTTAAGTATTTTGAATACCACTTTTGCCCTTTGTTTAGAACCAATGCCTGTGGAGTTTATGTTACCTTAGTCACCAAAGTGACTATTAGGAGAGAAAGCATTGAACTGGGAGCTTGCTTACAATTTGAGAGGTTCAGTTTCCATTATCATCATGGTGCAGATCATGGCGGCATACAGGCAGGTGCTGGAGTAATAGCGGAGAGCTACCTCCTGATGAGAAAGAGAGAGAGAGAGAGAGAGAGAGAGAGAGAGAGAGAGAGAGAGAGAGAGATTGATTGATTGATTCTGGGCTTCGTATGGGCTTTTGAAACCTCAGAGCCCATCCCCAGTGACACACTTCCTCCCAACAAGGCCATACCTCCTAATCCCTCTAATCCTTTCAAATAGTGCCAATTCCTGGTGACTAAGTATTCAAATATATGAGCTGATGGGAACCATTCTTATTTAAACCACCACAATTATTCTGTAAGGAAAACACACTCCTCCACCCAATTATACAGCTACTTTAACGGGATAGTCGGTTGTTTGCGCAGTCAGGAGTCAAAAGAGGTTGGTCACTTCTGAACCATGACTGTAAGGACTCCCATGGTGTGTGTGTGTGTGTGTGTGTGTGTGTGTGTGTGTGTGTATGCATGGCGTGTTTATGTGCATGACATGTGTGCGTTGGGAGGCAGTGCACATCCCATGGTGAATGGGTGGTCAGAAGACAGCTTTGTGGAGTTGGATCTCTCCTCCTCCCTTTATGTGAGTTCTAGGGATTGAACTCAGGCTGCCAAGTTTATGGAGTGAGCACCTTTACCTTTGGAGCCATCTTGCCAGCCTAGCTCCCTGATATATTAGAGGCAGTGGAGGTGGGGGAAAAAGCAAGGTGACATCAGTGGTCTGGGAAAAGGAGCTATTGAGCTTGATCAGGGTACTGGATCTGTTCTTCACAGAAGGGTTGAGATGGACATTTATCCTCGTTGACAGAAAGCATGAGAGCCAGCTAACCTCCATCTCATCTGTCCACTTGCTTTTTTGCCACACCATTTGATGAGCACTATTGATAATGTCTTTTTTAGAAATGAAGCTTGGGGGATCCATCGGTCAGCCAGCCAACCAATCAGTCTTGCTGTTATACACCACCGGGAACTAGAGTTAACTTCAGTGGAGGGTTTGTGGGTGTGCTTGCTACACTCTACTGCCGTTCCTTCTGCTATGTTCTCCTTCCCTGGACCATGAACAAACACACACGAAGAAACATATCCTGATTCTGTTTCCCTACTAAGTACATTTATGTGGTTCACTCAAGGGACTCCTAAATGATTTGACCAAAGAAAGAAACAAAATAACCAATTACACCTTTCAAAATGCATGTTTTTGGTGGGTGTGGTGGTGCATACCTGTAACCCCAGTGTAGATGGAAGTTTCTCTGCCCTGCCAGCCCCGCAATCCCACAGCCCCCTATAAAATGATCAGATTCAGAGGCGTACATTAATTACAAACTGTATGGCCTCTGGCTTCAGCTTCTGGCTAGGTAACTCTTTCATCTTAAATTAACCCATTCCTATTCATCTATATGTTACCATGTGCCCGTGGCATTACCTGTCTGCTGGCATCTTGTTGCTCCTTTGGTGGCAGGCTGGCATCTCTCTCGACTCTGCCCTTCTTCTCTCTGTATCTCTGCTTGGATTTCCCGCCTGGCTATAAATAAGCTTTCTTGCCATAGGCCAAAACAGCTTTATTTGTTATCCAATGGGAGCCACACATATTCACAGCATACAGAAAGACATCCCACAGAACCCCAGCTCTTGGGAGGCTGAGGAAAGAGGACTGAACTTTTGAAACTAGGCACCCCAAAGGGAAAGTCAAGAGTTCAAGGCCAGCGCTGTATACTGAGAATCTGAATTTAAAAAACAAAACAAAACAACAACAAAACTCATCTTCTACCAAAACTTGATGTGTGTGTGTGTCTGTGCGCACGCGTGCGTATGTGTGTGTGAATGTACGTGTCCAAGTGCATGTGCGTGCAATTAACATTTGCATGTGTACATGTATGTGAGACATCCAAAGGACAACCTCAGCTGTCATCTCTTGGACACCATTCACCTTGTATCTTTGAGACAGTGTCTCTCAATTAGCCTGGAGATCGCTAATCAGGCTGGGCTTGCCAGCCAATTGGCTTCAAGAATCCACCTGTCTCTACCTCCCAACCCTGGATATAGATAAGCATGTTGTGCCATCATGCCTGGTTTTGGGATTTTTTTTCCTTTGGTGACACAAAGCTATGTAGCTGCCTGAAAAAAGTTTTAATTAGGGAAATAAGACTTTCTTTCCCACTTTCAACTCAGTGCATTCAGAAATACAGTAAAAAGGAATCGCTCCATCTTTCCACATTTTTTCTTTATGGCACACTTTGTGTCTAGAAAGGCTTTCTTTGAAATGGAAAAGCAACTTTCCTACTAAATATGATGATGAGAAACAGAAGCACTATTCTTGAGGTTAAAAAAAGGTTTTTCTTGAGTCTACTAAGCCTTGTGTTGGAGCTCATTGAAAAGCTGACTTAGAGAAACAAGATAAAATGGGCCTCTATCTCTGCTAAGGATCGCTCAATGCGATAGCTCATCCCGAGGCTGCTGAGATCAGGGAGAGACCGAGTGTAAGCTGGTCTTTAGATGGCCATCTGAAAACTCATCAAATGGCAAAACGTGAAAAACAAAATCACCTCTGAAACTTTCAAATTGCATTGATCTGCGGCAGAAAGCCCTCACCACAGGAAGAGAAATGATGGATGAGGGCTCATGGGAGGGTTTTCTTTAAAGTGCTTTGTGGTGTGTGTGTGTGTGTGTGTGTGTGTGTGTGTGTGTGTGTGTGTGTGTTAATTTATGTATGGAATTGCCTGCAGACAGTAAATAGACTATATTTGTTATATTTTGAGGAAGATAAAATTATCAAGCTGTCTATGTATTTCAAAGCCAAGGGAAAACAAAAACAGCTTTGAAGCATCTCCTCCTGGATTTTTTTTTTGTCCTAATCTTCTAAGAGATGATCTTGATAATATTTATTCTTTTTCTTTTCTTTCAAATATAGTTGAAAGTAGCATTTTTTTTTTAGTTAAAATAGCGATGCCAGCTTTAATTAGGTCAACTAAAGTACCCATGGAGCCCAGTGGATGATTGAAATGATCCTGAAGGACAGGCAGGAGTTCCTGAGCAACACAAACCAGCCTTCTGTCTAAACACCCATTCTCCCCTGTCCTCAAGCCCCAACCCTGGGTGGTGCCCACTAAGAGGGCACTCTGGGCTTTTGTGTAGCAAGTTTCTCACATAAATCCCTACATACCATCTGGACAGGTTTCTCTGTGACATTTCCCCCTGTAACAGGGTGATTAGCCACCCATCTTCCATGGGCCCAGGATAACTTACAGGGTTTCTATTTAGATCTGTGGGCTAAGGAAAGGACCATACTTGATGCAGCCATAGAGAACTGACCAGAAAGATGCTGTTTTACATTTTGAATACTCTAAAACATCAGTTTCTCACAAAATCCCATCCTGTGACTTTCTGGCCTAAGAGAAAAACTGAGATAACTTTGTAGAGGGCAAGGCAGTGAATGTTTCAGGCTTCTGGACAGAAATAGCAGCCAGCAGTATGGGATCACACATACATCCCTTACTCCATATAACTTTATTCATAAAAATAGAGAATGAGGTGGTGGAGAGATGGCTCAATGGTTAAGAGCATCTGCTGCTCTTCCAGAGGCTCTGGGCTTGATTCCCAGCACCCACATCTGGTGGTTCACAACCTTCTTCTGATTCTCCTAAAGTAATTGAACACACCCATGAGAAAATCTATATTTTCACACAGAGACACACATAAATAAAAATAAATTTTTTAAAAGTAATTTTAAAAATGACAATGAGCTGGGCAAAGTGACTTGTATCTCTCACCCTAGCCCTTGGGGCAGAGGCAGAGGTCAAAATCATCCTCAGCTGCAAAGTGAGTTGAAGGGCAGCCTGGGTTACATGAGACCCTGTCTTATAACATGTAAGTAAAACAAGAAAAGGCAGGGCTCGGGGACGTGTTTGCCATGCAGGCATGAGGGCCTGAACTGAACCCCTAGCATCCACATGCAGCAGTCTGCTCACCTGTGATCCCAAGCACTGGCAGGGAACATGGATGGAGACAGGAGACCCCCCCTGGAGCTGGCCTGCCAGCCATTTTAGTCAAATCAGTGAACTTCAGGTTCAGTGAGAGACCCTGCCTCAAAAAAAAGTGGTGCAGAGCAGTCAACGACTGGCCTCCACAATCACGTGCACACAAACACATGCATGAATGAGTGCGCGCGTGTGCGCGCACACACACACACACACACACACAAGACACCATGTCTTATCGTCATGCTCAGAATATCTCTTGGGTTGTTTCACTGAATGTGGCCAGTTCCTGGTTTCTGTCTGGCAGCTCTGGTGAGGAGAGCAAAGGCCAAGAGTGGCTCCCACCCATTTAGTTACACAGGCTACCTGAGCCCCAGGCCACAGATTTGCGTGGTGGAACCTGTTGTGCTCACCAGGGTGCAGACCCGCACATTAATGAACCTGTTGGCTGCCCTTCATTACGTGACCATCGCATCCCTGGTCAGATACTCTGTTCTTGTCTCCTTCACTCTCTCAGAATTGTCTCATGAACAATGGTTGATAAGATGGAAGCATATTTAATTACAGCATCTAAGGCTCTTTATGGACTGGCACAAGAGCTGAATTACCCACCGGGAGAGCAGATTCTGTGGTTTAGACCTTCAGTGTCCCCTAAGGGGCGCATGTTAAAGGTTTGGCCTCCAGGGCGGGATTACTGAGAAGTTGTCTGAAGTTTATTTTCATGCGGCTGTGATTAAGTAACAAATGCAGCTCAAGGGAGAAAGAGCTTGCTTAGAGTCACAGTCCTGGGGTTCAGTACATCCTAGTGGGGGGTGTCATAGGGCAGGAGCTTGAGGAAGCTGTCCACATCCCTACATCCCTTTCCTAATCAGAAAGAGTCATAGACGTGGGCTGCTGCATGACTCCCTTCTCCATTCAGTGGTCCAGGACACAGCCAGGGAAACATGGGTGGGTATTCCTGCTTCAATTAGTGCAAACAAGATAGTCCTCTACAGGCCGGGCGGTGGTGGCGCATGCCTTTAATCCCAGCACTCGGGAGGCAGAGGCAGGCAGATCTCTGTGAGTTTGAGGCCAGCCTGGTCTCCAAAGTGAGTTCCAGGAAAGGCACAAAGCTACACAGAGAAACCCTGTCTCAAAAAAAAAAAAAAAAACCTAAAAAAAAAAAAAAAAAAGACAGTCCTCTACAGGCAAGTCTAGAAGCCTACCTCCTACATGATTCTGAGAGTCTGTCAGGTTGACACCATTAAGCATCACCCTTAAGGGGTGGGTCCTAATGGAAGTCCTTAAGCTGTTTAAAGACTACTTTTCAAGGAGACTGTGGGAGTCTGGCTCTTTCCCTCTCTTTTGCTTCCTGGCCATAAGTTGAGCACGTGTCTCCACTATACATTCCTATGATGATGGGCGATTGTACCGCAGGCCCAAAGCAATGAGGACAATTACACATGGACTGAACTCTCCAAAAGTGTGAAGGAAAATAAAAATGTTCTCTGTATGAAATTGATTATCAAAAGTATTTTATTTGCTTGTATGTGGGGAAGGTGTGTGTGTGTGTGTGTGTGTGTGTGTGTGTGTGTGTGTGTGTGTGTAAAGGTACACTTGCCCATGTGTGCACACATGGAGGCTCGAGGTTAATAGCCAGTGTCTTCCTATATTGCTCTCCACCTTAATTCCTGAGGCAGGGCCTTTCACTGAACTTGGAGCTCACTATTTTAGCTAGGTCGAGCTGGCCACCAAATTCCCAGAATCTGCCTGTCTCCAACTCCCAGCCCTGGAGTTAGGGAAGAGAGCCACCGTGCCTAGTTTTCTCATGGGTGCTGGGGATCTGAACTCAGGTCCTCATGCTTGTATAGCAAGCACTTTACCCACTGAGCTGTGTTCCCAGCCCTTGAGGGAACTTGAGGTTTGATATTCAATACAGTAACAGAAAGCTGATTACCATGATAGGTAGAGTACCTGGGGCCCATGGGTGTTTTTTGGGGCCAATGGTCATATTTTGGTTTACCTTATTCTAAAGTGGGAGAAAAAGAAGGTAATCCTAACGAATCTGTAGTCATGTGTCTGTCTGAGTTATGGTTATCTTTCTACCACTTAGTTGCAAGTATACCTTCAGAAGAGGCCCACAAAAGAAATGGAGTCTTTCTTAAGGCTTGTCATATAAGGAAGCTGTGGTGGTTTTGAATGAAAATGACCCCCATGGGCTCATATATACGAATACTTGGTCCCTAGTTGGTGGACCCGTTTGGGAAGAGCAAGGAGGAAGGCTTTCAAAGGCCCATGCCATTCGCTTTCTCTGCCTTATGGTTGCGGATCAAGAAGTGAGCTCTCAGCTCCTGCTCCAGCGCCATGCCTGCCTGCCGGCTGCCATGCTCCCTACCATGATGGTCACAGATTCTAATCCTCTACCATAGCAAACCCCAAATTGAATGCTTTCTTTTGTAAGTTACTCTGGTCATGAGGTCTTATCACAAAATAGATAATTATGAAGACAGCCTACCCAGTTAAATTTGAATTCCAGATAAACAATGAATATTTTAGTCTGAATTTATTATGAATATTACATGGGTGGTATTCATTATAAAAAAAAAATATGTGGCTGGGTGTGGTAGAGCGAGCTTACAACCACAGCCTTGGGAAGTTCTAGGCCAGCCAGACCCACATAATGAGACTCTGTTTGAAAAAAAGAAAAAAAAAAAAAAGAGAGAGAGAAAGTTTATTTGGAATTCAAATGAAACAGGCATCCTGTGTTTTATTTACTTACTAAATCTGGCATTTCTACAGGGAAGTCAGTGTGGCTCTGGCTGTTGTCAACGGTGGCTGCAACCTCCCCTCCCCTGCTCCTTGAGGTGTCTTACATTAGGCTTCTCAGAAGCAGGCATTACGATGGGGATTTCTGTGCTAGTGCAGTAGTTAAGGAAGTCCTCCCAAGAGAGACTCAGTGAGGATACAGGAGCAGGACAGGCAAAGTTGAGGCTCAGGCCAGGTCCCCCCTCCGTCATACACACAGTAACCTCAGAAATGTCCAAGGTGGAGGAGTTGAGCAGAGTGTTTCATCAGAGTCAGGGCAGAAGCAGAGACTGATGCCAGCTCCACTGGTTTTATTCCCTGACCTTTCCATAGATCCAAAGGAAAATGATAAGTCAAGCTCATAAAATGGGAATGGATACAGCTTCCTCGTGCCAACTGTATGTCACAAGAGAGGCCTATTCCTCACAGAGGGGCCCTATAACTCACGAAGGGGCCTATTCCTCACTGAGAGGACCTACACCTCAGGAAGGGGGCTATTCCTCACTGAGAGGGCCTATAGCTCATGAAGGGGGCTATTCCTCACTGAGAGGGCCTATAGCTCATGAAGGGGCCTGTTATCTCACTAAGTAGCCTGTACCTTACACAGTGGGTCCTGAGCCGTACAGAGAAGACCTATACTTACTGAAAAGTCCATACTTCAGTGACTGGCCTATAACTCACTAAAGGGCCTTCATCTCCCAGAGGGGTCTATACCTCATATAAAGGCCTGCATTTCAGTGATAGAAGGGGCTTGTACCTCACAGAGGATCCTATACCTCAGTAAGGCAGCCTATACCTCACCAAAGAGGCCTGTTCCTCACAGATGAGCCTATGTATCACTAGGGTGCCTATACTTCACTCAGCAGGGGACCTATATTTCACAGAGAAATCCATACCTTAGAGGGGTCTATACCTCAGAGAGGAGCCTATACTTCACAGAGGGACTTTGATTTCTCAGAGGAATTATGTCAAACTCCTGAGAGGCTGCCTTATTACCATAGAGATAGCTCCGTGGTACCACTCTTCCTTGTTTGACCCTGTCACTGCCTCATTAAGAGTGTTCAGCTGCTCTCCTCTCTAGGCAGACTACATCTGAGCCTTGTCCCAGAATTCCCGTGTCCCATTCATCACACCTCTATTGTTCTCCAAGCACGCCATTCACCTTCTCACCCTGTGATCTTCCTTCTAACACTTGTTCTTCCCAGAAAGCCATTCTTACCCTTTTCTAAATGGCTTTTATTTTCCCTTTTCTTGAGACGGGGTCTTGCTACTTAGCCCAGGCCAACCTGGAACTTTCTATGTATCTCCAGCTGGCCTCAGACTCCCTGGAATTCTCCTGCCTCAGCCTTGCTAGTATTGGGATCGCAGGCTTGTACCACAAGGCTTGGCCTGGCTCCTCAGGTACCTCCCATTCCTCTGCATGTCTGAGAAGTGACTTCTGCTGTACTGATGCATGTCCTGTCTGCTCTCTGACTCCCTGTGGTCTCTGCTCTGGCAGGGAGTGGATCTTATTCATTTGAATATTCCCAACACCTCACCCCTAGTGGTCCCTTAATTGTTTGCTGAAAGAATAGATGGATGGATGGATGGATGGATGGATGGATGGATGGATGGATGAAGATATTTAGCCTGTGACTTTGCTCAGATAGACACTTGGCTACAGCTGGCCAGTGCTGCATTACTGTAGGCAATGAGTATGTGTGCTGACTGTGGCAGCAGAGGCACTGAAGCTAAATGGGGAAAAGCAAAACCAACAAACTGCATCCCTCTCTAGAGATGCTGGCTTCCACATCTGGACCCCCACCCTGAGACCTTTCCCAACCCCACAGGAGTATCCCAATGGATGAATCTGTGATCCTCCTTATCATCTATCTATCTGTCTATCTGTCTGTCTGTCTATCTTTCTTTCTATCCATCCATCCATCCATCCATCTATCTATCTATCTATCTATCCATCTATCTATCTATCTATCTATCATCTCTCTCTCTCTCTCTTTCTCTCTCTCTCTGTGTCTGTGTGTCTATGTGTGTGTATGCGTGCATGCATGCTGTGTGTATGGGAGTGGGCACACATATACCACGGTGTATCCATGAAGATCAGAAGGCAGCTTGTGGAAGTTGGTTCTCCCCTTCTACCATGCAGGTCCCTGGCATGAAACTCGGGTTCCCAGGCTTGGTGGCAGGTGTTCTTCCCCCACGGAATCACCATGCCAGCTCTGATGATTCACCAGCATCTCTGTATCCAGGTAGGGGATCCCAGCCCTAGTCCAACTCCAGTTCTAGTTTAGAATGAAGTATTTGCCCACTCCCCTTGGGGCTTTTTTGCCCCCCTTACTTTCCATCTCCCAGCTCTAGAACTTATGGTCAATAGCTTAGTGTGAAAGGAACCAAGAAATCCCATGACCAGATTTGACCCTTCTGCCTTGAACACCATCCTTAATCAGATTTACATCATATGTCCCTTTGGACATTCTAAGTGCCTCCTGCCTCTCTGTGGCCTCAGCTCACTAGAAGGCCCATTGCTATGGAAAGGCAGCAGGAGCTGAGCTGCTGACTGACTGGATAGCTCTTATGGGGCTTGAATCTGGTATCAGGCAGCTGAATGGCCTTAGCCAGGCTATTCATCTAGTGCCCTTATCCAACCATAGTACTGATACCATAGGACCGATGGTATTGAATGAGGCCATGTAATAGCTGCATGTTTTTTTTGTTTGTTTGTTTGTTTGGTTGGTTGGTTGGTTTGGTTTGGTTTTTTGCCTTACCTGATCCTAGATTTACCTTCCCTGCAGATCCTGGCAATCCAGGGCTCAAAGTGGCTTGCCATCTGAGAAAGATCCAAAAGAGGGGTATACCCCTAGAACCCAAGATTTCCTCCAGTGTTCAGGACAAGGGAGGGGGCCATGCACCAGATGGACCTGGCTGCAGACACAGTAAACAATTGAACAAAGGAGCACCAGTGCTGAGCAAGGGTGCAGAGTGCACCAGATAGAAAAGACAATCATTCTCAGGGGTCACAATGAAACATGCTCCTGTTACGAGGGGACTGAATGGCAAAGGGAAAATGATGAGGAGAAAAACTGGAATGCTATCTTCACAGATGGTCCAGGCTCAGGAGGAGGTGATGCTTGTGCGGGTGGGGCATCTCGAGCACCCTCGGCTGCTCCTCGCCCCCTTTGAAGACTTGCTTTCTGCATGGTCCAGGAGGTACTGCAGCGCCCCTCAGGAAGAGGGCTGGGCATCATATTGTGGCCATTTCCTACCCTCGTCATTGACCACAGGCTCTGCCTCTTTTTTCTCATGCCTTTCCCACAGCCAAGTCCAGAGAAGGGTCTGAACAGTTAGCAATGGCTGCCCTCCCTCTCTAGTTTGATTCAGATTGCCTCTGTGCAGCCCACATCCATACATCCATGCATCCATCCATGCATGCATCCATCTGTAGGCTAACCCTTCATTATCTGGCTACTCAATTATCTCCCAAATATCATCTATAATACTCCAAGCACAGAGGGGATATAGAGGAGCTTAAGAAGGGCCAATCAGTCGTCCCCTTGGTGCAAGAAGAAAGCTGTCAATAAATGATTTTAGGATGCTGCCACAAATGGCTATTCAGGGTGCTATGGAATGCAAGGCTTGAGGGACCGGGACTGTTGGTCACTAAAAAAGTATACTAGCTTGTCTCAAAGGATGAATCAGAGTGTGCCCAGATGTACAGATGTTCAGAAAACATCTAAGCAGAGACCAACAGGGCTGTGACAATTTGAATAGGAAGCATTCCTCCAAAAGGCATATGGTACCAATACAGCAGGGTTCTCAGGTGGCGTTTTTAAAAATGAGTGGACCATAAGGGCTTTGACTTCATTAACGGATTGATCAATTGACGGATTCATTATTTTTGGTTGTTACCAGATACTCTAGGAAGTGAGAAGTAGGGTACAAGGGTGGGGTAGGGTGGGGTGGCTTTGAAGGGTCTGTCTTGTGTTCTCCCACTCCTTTCTCTTGCCTGTCATGAGATGGGCGGCTCTGCATTGCCACACCCTCTCTATTATTATGTTCAGCTTTGGCTCAGGCCCAAAGCCATGGGGCCCAGTAGCCACAGACCAGAACCTCTACAACAGTGAAGCAAAATAAGTCTTTTCACCCCCAAGTTGTTCATCTCAGGTGTTTCTGTGACCCTGATGAAAGCTAAGGAACATTGATGGCCCCAGATGTTTGGCTGCCTACATTTGCCTGGCTTCTGGGAGAGCCTGGTTTGGCTATCATGTAGGGTATTTGAAGAATAATAAGAGTTGGAGGTACAGAAACAGGGTAGTGAAGACTGGTTAATTTATTCACCAAATATTTACTAAGAACTTACTACGTGCCAGGACTGGTCTATGTGTTAAGGACAGATCGGTTAAATGTTGACTGTTTCCTATTCTTTTAGGTATTTCCCCAAGAATGACATTTAAAATGTTTTTAATAATTATTTTATTGCTTTGTGAGTCTGGGTATTTTGCCCACATGTATCTCTGTGCACCCCATGCATGTCCCTGGAGGCCACAGGAGGGAGTTGGATCCCATGGTTACAGATGGTTGTGAGCAACCATGCGGGTGTTGGAAATCGGACCTGAGTCCTCTGGAAGAGCAGCTAGTGCTCTTAACTGTTCAGTGAACTCTCCAGCTTCTCAAGAATTTTGAGATGCCTTTCTTTAATTCAAATGTCATAGCTCTTAGAAGAATTAATATCTTAAAAACTTAAATGAGATGTCATTTGTTAAGGCTCATGAAGGACGGCTTGGCTGCTGGTTCCCTTCAGCTGTGGTTCTAATGAGGTCTGTTTCCATCTTAAACGTTTTTTGTTTGAGTTTCTTGCCTTCATCCCTCAGGAATCAGCCATCTCCACGTGGCTCCTGGGCTTTCTGAGTGGTCACAGAGGCAAACTGGCTTGGCCTCCTTGACCTAGAAATGAATGGGTAAGTTTGGGAACAAAAACTAACGTCCAGATTGGCAGTTCTGGTTCCTAGTTGAAATTATTCAAATGAGCCTGAGGGGACCAGGGCCGATAATTAGAGACTCCTGGCTTCTGACCTCAGCACCTGCTTCAGGACATGGGAGGACTGAGGAGGTTCCATGGCCATTTGGAGGACAAATGCAACACTATTTCCTCATTTACCACAGTCTGGTCTTCTAGACGGCTGAAGGAAACTTGAGAATTCTTTCACACCAGGCATTCCATATGTCTGCACAGAGCATGAGAAATGTTGCTGGATTTTCCTAGCCATAGTGGTACAGTCCAAAAGGGAAAAAAGAACAAACAAACAAACAAACAAACAAACAAAAACACTCTTTCTTGTGCTGATAGATAGGAGTTCAAATTCTGCCTCTTAGTTATATGACCCAGACAGGTTAAGCAAATTTTCTGAGACTAACTTCCCTCATTTGTTTTATGGGGCTGTATGGAATATCAAAGGATGTTTACGGTTTTGTTTTGTTTTGTTTTGTTTTGTTTTGTTTTGTTTTGTGTTTGTGTGTGTGTGTGTGTGATGGTATTGTATTCCCCAAAATATTGTGTACCCTAATAAACTTATTTGGGGTCAGAGACAGTACAGCCACAATATTAAACATAGAGGATAGGCAGCGGTAGCACACGCCTTTAATCCTAGCATTCCAGAGGCAGAGATCTACCAGGATCTCTGTTCAAGGATACAGCCAAGCATGGTGACTCACGCCTTTAATCCCAGGGAGTGATGGCAGAAAGCAGAAAGCTATATAAGGCATGAAGACCAGAAACTGGTTAAGCATTGGGCTGGTTAAGCTTTTAGACTTAGGAGCAGCAGTTCAGCTGAGACCCATTTGGATGAGGACTCAGAAGCTTCCAGTCTGAAGAAACAAGACCAGCTGAGGAACTGGCGAGGTGAGGTAGCTGTGGCTTGTTCTGTCTCTCTGATCTTCCAGTGTTCACCCCAATACCCAGCCCAGGTTTGTTTTTATTAATAAGACTTTTTAAGATTCCTCTTACAGTTTTTGGCCAAGGCTTCAAAATACTGACTGGAAAAAGTAATAGGGGGCAGGATTGAAAAAATGGCTCAGTAGTTAAGAGCAATTACTGCTCTTGTAGGGGACCAGAGTTCAGTGTCTAGCACCCACATCAGGTGGCTCACAACTGCCTATAACTCCAGCTCCAGTGGATCTGAAGCCCCAGCCTAGCGTGCATCAATACTGCACTCACGTGCACAAACCTACACTCAGATACACATTCAAATACATAGTTAAAAATAAATCTTAAAAAAATCAGTGAGCCAGGTGTGGGAGTGTACGCCTTTAATCTCAGCACTAGGGAGGCAGAGGCAGGCAGATCTCTGAATTTTGTTTTGTTTTGTTTTAAGAGGCTGGGTTTCTAATGGAAACACATGAAATGTGTGAATCAATAGCTGAGGAACCCCCATGTAACTGGACCAGGCCCTCTGGATAAAGTGAGACAGTTGATTAGCTTGAACTGTTTAGGAGCTCCCCAGGCAGTAGAACCAGGACCTGTCCTTAGTGCATGAGCTGACTTTTTGGAACCTAGGACCTATGCTGAGACACTTTGCTCAGCCTTGGTGTAGGGAAGAGGGGACTGGACCAGCCTCAACTGAATCTACCAGGCTGGGCTGACTCCCCAGGGGAGACCTTGCCTTGGAGGAGGTGGGAATGGGGGGGTTAGGGGGGGAGGGCTGGGGGTGAGAGGAGGGGAGGGCAGGGGAATCCATGGCTGATATGTAAAATTAAATCAATTATAAAATAAAAATATTTTTTAAAAAAGGAGCCTGGGTTTCTCTGTGTAAAAGCTTTGGTTGTCCTGGAACTCCTTTTGTAGACAAGACTGGCCTCAAACCCACAGAGATCTGCCTGCCTTTGCCTCTTAAGTTCTGGGATTAAAAGCCTGTGCCACCAACTGCCAGGTTATCTCTGAATTTGAGCCCAGCCTGTCTACGGAGTGAGATCTAGGACAGCCAGGACTACAAGGAGAAATCTTGTATCAAAAAACCAAAACCAAAACCAAAACAAAAACAAAAACAAACAAACAAACAAACAAAAACCCCCAAACCCAAACCAACAACAACAAAATCCAAAACACCAAAACAAACCACCACCACCAACAACAACAACAACAAAAACAAACAGACAAAACAAAAAGAATATTAGGCATCAGCCGGGTGGTGGTGTACACCTGTAATCCCAGCACTCGGGAAGCAGAAGCAGGCGGATCTCTGTGAGTTCGAGGCCAGCCTGGTCTACAGAGTGAGTTCCAGGAAAAGAGCAAAGCTACACAGAGAAATCCTGTCTCGAAAAACAAAAAACAACAACAAACAAAAAGAATAATAGGCATCGGGTGTGTGGGAGTGCAAATGAAATACACAGACCTTTCTAGAAAAGGGTTAAATGAGACAAAGGATGCTCCATCTTAAGAAATCTGTAAAGACACATTTGGCAGAGAGCCCTCCCCAGTCAGCGTTTTGCTAAGGTCAAGGTACACGCTCAAGGTTGCCTCATGTTCTCCAAAGTTGCTGCTTTAATTTAGCCAGTCACAAAAGAATGTGAGGCTGATCTCTGACCACTCAGAGTGGGGCACAGGCCCCTTTTGCATCAGGAATGAAAACTCAGTTGACACTTGCTGGGAGTGCTTGCCAGCCTGGCCTGGCACAGCTACACAGCTGTGCATAGAAATGACACTTCCTGCCTTGCCAGAATACGTAGGAGTGTGCAGTCATTTTGTTGAGACCCAGCCCGACCTATTTCTAACATTTCTCCTTGTAGAGAAGATGAAGTGTTAGCCGACATATACAAGGCCTTGAAGGATGCATTCTGGGACTGACTTTGAGACACTGGACTCCAGCTTTCCTCAAAGGGATACCCAGAGCCTTAGAAGTCAAAGCTAGATTGAAAGTTACCTGTGAGATAGGGGATCAATTTCCATCGGGAGAGTGCTTCCCTTTTACTACAAATTTAGAAGTAAGAGTCAAAGAAACCCTAATTACTAGAGCAGGGCATGAGGTGAATGAATTCCTTGCTGATGCAATAAGGCAAGAAAGTGAAAGGTATACAGATTGATTTAAAAGAGGAAATAAGACTATCTCTATTCAAAAATAACATCAGTGTCTACATTTAAACAGTCAAAGGAATTTGCAAAAATAAGCAACTAAGAGAAAACAGACAAGCTTAGCAAGACTGCTTGATGCCAAGTTAAAACACTAAACTCAGCAGGATGCTTACAGCCTACCAACGAACACTTAGTAGGCTTTTTTTTTTTTTTTTTTGGTTTTGGTTTTTTGAGACAGGGTTTCTCTGTGTAGCTTTGTGCCTTTCCTAGAACTCGCTTTGGAGACCAGGCTGGCCTTGAACTCACAGAGATCCACCCGCCTCTGCCTCCCAAGTGCTGGGATTAAAGGCATGCACCACCACCACCACCACCACCACCACCACCACCACCACCACCACCACCACCACCACCACCATCACCACCACCTCCCGGCTTAGTAGGCTTTTTATGAAAGTTCTATCAGATGGATGCAGTGGTATCCCAGTCACTGGTGGAGGCTAAGGGAGGAGGAGCCTATAAGACCAGGAGTTCAAGGCCTGCCAGATAACCTAATAAGACCTGCTTAAATAAATAAATAAACAAGTAAATTAATGACAAATAAACATAAGTAGTTTTCTCTTGTATTTCATCCTGGAGTTTCATATGTTACTTTGCAACTCATTTTGAGCTAATTCTGGGGGACTAGTGAGACGGCTCAGTGGTTAAGAGCACATAGTGCTCTTGCAGAGGACCCCAATTTGGTTCCCAGCACCTTTGTCACAACTTGTAACTCCAGCTCCAGGGGATGAGTCTAGCACCCTCTTCTGACCTGCATAAGTACCTGCACTCATATGCACATACCCCTCACCACATACACATGATTAAAACTAAAGTAAAATAGCCACAGTGTTGTACATGGTGGAAGACTGAGCGCTTGCTCTAATGTTCTGTGTGTGGTATATGTGTATGGGCATATGTGTGTACTAGCCCATCTATACACGTGGAGGCCAAAAGTCGATGTTGGGCATCTTCCTCTATTGCTTTCCATCTTAGTTTTTGAGTTATGGCCTCTTACTGAACCTGGCACTTGCTATTTTAGCCAGCTGGCTGGCTGGTGAGCTTCCAGGATCCGCCCATCTCGGCTCCCCAGTGTTGAGATTACAAATGTGTAGCACCATTGCCAGAATTTTTACAGAGGTGCCGGTATCAGAACGGAAGTCCTCATATGAGGGCCTGCACAGCAAGCAGCTTACTCACTGAGCTGTCTTTCCAACCTGCTTTTTCTTTTTCAATTTTTCTTTGTCGTTTGGGGTTGAGGATGACAATGTTGTCTTGAGGACCCAACAGAAGCCTCCAGGGAGGACAGTTCAGGCAGCTACTGAAGCTGACTCTTCTTCCTGTGGCCTTTGTCTCCATCCTGGGTCAGCTTGGGGAGTCACATGAAGCTCACTGAAGAGGTGGGGGTGACATGAGGGACTCCCAAAGGGGAGTTAATCTGGCGGGCCTCTAGAATCCAGGAACCTCAGCTTCCAGAACTCAGTAAGAGAGAGATGAAATATAATGAAAGTCTTTCAATTTCCTTTTGCATAAGCATGAATTATTCACCAAAGATCTAAATTCTGCTTTATTACAGCTTTAGATTTATCAAGGGGAGAAAATTCCTTTTCTTTTTCCTCTCCTCTAGAGAGGAAAGATGACCTCGCCCTGCTCATCAGTATAGTGTGATGTAGTGGTCACCTTTAACAGTGGAGAAGGGCAAAGTGCCCATGGGCGGGGAGCCAAGCAGTGTGGCGATCAACATATGTCCTGAATGATTACGCTGCCATACCTCTGCCCAGATGTTGGAGAGGATCACACACAACCTTTTGTGATGACCTTGATGCCAGCCGGTCCCTTTATTTTAAGAACATTGCTGCTCTAACCAACTTACATGATGATTCTGAAGTGGCCCAATGTAGACTCTGCGAATGCCTTCTGACTTTGGCCGTGGAAGGGAGACAATAAATACAAGGGCTGTGAAGAACTCAAGGTCGGGTTTGAGCTCCTGCCTTCATTGTGTGAGTGCCGAGCTCTCCATGTCTGTTACTCTCCATCCCGTGATCCCAGAGGCTCAACCACCATTAGCCAGGCTGTATGGAGGAGGTGACTCTGACCCACAAGAGACTGCCCTCCCTCCGGTATTTGGGCTCATTCTATCAGAAAAGCTGCCGTGGTGCTCTGACAACCTGAGGAGTGATGTCAGATTTAATTTGGCTGCAAGAGCTTTGCAAACCTGAGGTGCAACGTGTTCCAGAACCTGAGTAACTGTTGTTGTTATTGTCCTTTCCCTGAGATCGCAGCTTTACGACCTTGGGTGTGGTCCATATGGCCCAGTGAAGGGTGACTGGTTGGGCTGTGTTGACACTGATGTTACCCATGATTCTCTGAGGCTGAAGACTTCAGAACTAGGAAGGGGAAGGGAAGACATCAAAACCATCTCACTTTATATGCAGTCTGGGTACAATTTAAATGTCCACATGTATTGTCCCTCTTGTCATTTAACTGCCACACAGTGGTGAGGTCACGTGCTTGCTGTGGGATGTTCTGTATGTTAAATGTGTTGCTCTGATTGGTTAATAAATAAAACACTGACTGGCCAGTAGCCAGGCAGGAAGTATAGGTGGGACAAGGAGAGAGGAGAATGCTGGGAAGTGGAAGACTGAGTCAGGGAGACACTGCCAGCCGCCGCCATGAGAAGATAATTAAGATACCGGTAAGCCACGAGCCACGTGGCAACTTATAGATTAATAGAAGTGGGTTGATTTAATATATAAGAACAGTTAGCAAGAAGCCTGACACGGCCATACAGTTTATAAATAATATAAGACTCTATGTGTTTACTTGGTTGGATCTGAGCGGCTGCGGGACTGGTGGGTGAGAGATTTGTCCTGACTGTGGGCCAGGCAGGACTGGAGAAAACTTCAGCTACACATGCTTGTATCTCTGTATTAGCTGAGATTTTTTTTTCTTCTGCAAATATGAGATATCCCGACTTGAGACCATGTGACCGAGAAGCCTAGATAGTGGGAGAGCTTCAGGCACATCTGGATCCAGGTGTTCATATCATGGAATGAGGATGCAGTCTCCAAGTTTTCACTTCATCTTAGCTGAAAGGTGCTGTTTATTTTTCCCTTGTGGTACCCAGAGCCTCACACATGGTAAGAAATGTTCTACCATTGAGCTCCAGGCATGTTTTTGACTGTTTAATGAGACTGAGTCTTACTAATTTCCCAGACAGGCCTTGAGCATTCAGTCTCTTACCTCAGCTTCCCAAGTAGCAAGGATGATAGGCCTGTACCACAAGGCCTGACTAATATCAGTTTTAATTTTACTTGTACCTGGCTTTGAACTCCACAATGGGAGATCCGTCCAGCTTTTCTGAATCACTAACTGTCCAGCCAACAGTTCAAACTCCATGCAAAGACAGCTCATTTTTCTCAAAAACACCAACAGACCTTTGGTGAGTTCCAGGACAGGCTGGACTACAGAGAGAAACTCTGTTCCAACAACAACATCAACAACAACAACAACGACAACAACAACAACAATAACAAAGAGTCAAAGCAATGGTCCTAGGCTTAAATTAGGTGATTTCCGTGAAATGAGGTGAATTCAGAGAGCATGTGTATAAGTTACAAGCACTTAGTTGATTGTTATTTGTTATAATAATCCATCAGTTAATATTACATTTGTTAGGTTGTTTTTTGTTTGGTTTGGTCTGGCTTTTGGTTTTTTTGAGTGGGTTTGTTTGTATAGAAAGAAACCTGGCTGTCTTGGAACTCACTCAGTAGTCCAGGCTGGCCTCGAACTCAGAGATCCACCTGCCTCTGCCTCCTGAGTGCTGGGATTAAAAGCGTGCACCACCACTGCCTGGCTTTAGGTTTTGTTTTTTGAGACAGAGTCTCATTGTGTAGCCCATGTTGGCCTGGAACTCACAATCCTCCTGCCTCAGCCTCCCAAGTGTTGGGATTACAGGTGTGAACCATCATTCATGGCTTTATTTATTGTATTTAAAAATTCCTTGATAGAGAGTAAATTAGTCTCTGTATATCTGGTGTCAAATATAATGCCCAATGCTTAGGAAACATGTGACAACTTCCTATGGGATTAAAGAGTGAATCAATATGGACATGGAATATTGAAACGCACTATATTATCTTTAAAAAGAAATCGAAAGTTTAGGTTAATTTTACTTAATTAATTTTTAAAGCTCATTTTACTTATTTTTGGTGATGATGATGATGATGATGATGTGTGTGTGTGTGTGTGTGTGTGTGTGTGAGAGAGAGAGAGAGAGAGAGAGAGAGAGAGAGCGCAAGCGAGCGCAGGAACACATGTGCTGTGCCGTACCTGCGGAGTTCAGAGGAACAACTTTTGGGAGTTGGTTCTCTCCACCCTGGTTGATCTTGAACTCCTGATGGTCCTGCCTCAACCTCCAGGCACAGAGATTACAGGGATGAGCTTCCACGCCCACTATCTGATGCTAAGTATAATATTCCCCGGTAGTGGGAAACTCCACTGACACAATAAATCAGATCAGGCCAAATCAAATCGAATTAAAGTCCAGGTTTTAATCTCAGCAAAGCATTCCTGGGTGGTCCCAGGGTAAGAGGAGAAACCAGGAAGGGAAACCATGCAGCAAGTCTATGGGGTAGACCAAATACCCTGTGGGCGTGGTCTTTGAGCACCTCCAGGGGAGGAGCCGCTGCTTGGCTGGCCTTCTCAAGGGCAGGGTCTGCAGAGAGAGAGACATGCAGCCAAGGTGGGGCTTCCATCTAAACACTACCTTCTTTTGAAAAGGATAAAAACCTTGTTTAAGTTCCACTTATATCATCCTGTCTTAAATGTTATTGTTATGCATTTAAGTCCATCAATTTCTCTCCCTCAAAATCTCCCAAACCTACTTACTATTGCTGTTTCACGACTGGGCATTGCTGGCACCCTTTGTTTACGTGCTTTTCCTTCTTGTCCCCCACACCTCTGTTTGGACGAAGTGTTCTTCTGTCAGATCTGAGGGTGTGTTAAGACCAAATTCTCTCAGGTTCTGTCTGAAAATGACTTTTCGCCCCTTCATTATGGGTACGGGATTGAACACGGCAACAGCTTCCTCTCACCACAGTGAAGATAACTCATGCTGTCTTTGGGTTTCAATGGCTGCTCATGAGCAGTAAGTTGTCTGGACACTTTTGAAAACAACCTGTGTCCTTGGGCCAGCAAGATGGCTCAGTGAGAAAAAGTACTTGCCCCAAAAGCCTGGTGACCTGAATTTGAATCCCGAACCACACTGGAAGGGGAACAGTGGCCCCCAAAAGCTATCCTCTGACCTCCACATGCATGCCTTGGCACACAGACACACAATGATAAACACAACACAAAATTTTAAAATCATCTGCTCTCTCACACTGTTCTTAAAATATCCTTTATGTCTTTGGTGTTCTGAAAAGACACCGATGGAGATGGATGGAGAAATAAATCTTCACGTGGACTTATTCTAGGAAATCTGTCCTCTGATTGTTTGAGACTTTTTACTATGTTTTAATTATGTGTAGGTGTGTGCATCTATGTGTGGATATGTGCATGTGAGCATGAGCACAGTTGCCCCTGGAGGCCAGACGAGGGCATCAGGCTCCCTGGAGCTGGAGTTACAGGCAGCTTTGAGCCACCAGATGTGGAAGTGAACTTGAATCCTCTGGAAGAACAGTATGTGCTCTTAAACGATGAGCCATCTCTCCACAACCAACGCTCACTACAGTTGTTTTTCTAGTTCTTTCCAATCTCTTTTTAAAGCACTTGGTCATTTCGGTGGTTTCTTGCATATCATTTCATGAATGGGTTTTATTTTTCCTGAGCATATTAGACATCCTTCGCTATCGCCTTTATCTTATTGCTGCAGAATTCTGCAGTTTTGACCCTGATTTCTGCTGCTTCCTGTTCTTAGCTCTTAGGTGCTTTATTCCACTGTGTGGTTAGTTCATTTCTTTCTCTCTGCCATGTAACTTCTACCATCTTTCCTTGCTCTTTTGGATGTGGGATGCTTGGAGGTCTGGGATAAACTGGTTTTCTCTGTAGAGGACCCCACTTTTGTGTCTGCCAGGCTCCAGAGGCATTTCTATTCCTGGGGTCAGCCCAGTTACATTCGCTCCACTTGGGGTATCCCGACCACCCACAGGATGGATTTCTTTTGCCATAATGGAAAGCATCACAGATAGCTTGTGGCTTGACCGTTTGGAGGTAATTTCTGTCACATATGTACACACACACACACACACACACACACACACACACACACACACACTGTATATCAGTGCAAGTTTGAGGGAGTGCAAATTTGAACAAATTTGAAGGTATTTCTAAACTTACTCTAAGGCAAAAGCCTCAACAGCCTTTGAAGCCGTTCCAAATCTGTGCGGAAGATCACTTCCCAAACTCCTCCTTCTTACGCAGGCCTCCTGTTTTTGTCTTCTTCTTTCGAGGCCATCGGCATCAAAGGTCAAGTTCCCCAGGTTCAGCAAATGCCCTTGGAACACTGATGGCATTTCTGCCTCACCTGACTTGATCCCAGGTACAAATTCTTAACCTCACCACTCACTCTCTAAGGCTCTCGAAGGGTTATTTTGCTGCCAGAATTTTCGGTTGCTTTTCAATAAGTGTATTGATCTTGCCATGTTTCCAGAAATGGAAATTGGCCTCACACAAAAGAAAAGGTTCACGTTTTACAGTTCAACAGTCTTCATGAACGTAGTGCCAACAGACGGCATCCACTGAACGTTCAATCCTGGTTTGGGAGGTTAATCTTACTGTGTATTTGAAAAGCGCTTTTAACTTTTCAAGTTGTTTTCATGTATATCTGTGGTTCTCAATGAAGCCAGCACTGCCCTTTAGGGGCCTTTAGTTTGTCACCACGGATGGGGACCTCAGGGACACAGAGTGGGGCATCCGGGACAATGAACTCTGCAACGCATACAAAAGTCCAGTTTAATACATAATTTGCCTGTGACCCCTGAGGACATTCCAAGACTGGATATCATACTTTGTCCTATGCGAGGGGGTAGGGGATAATTTTAGTGCCTCACTTCTCAATATGACCTAGTTTATTTAAGAGGCTATTTTCTTTAATTTTTATACATTGATGGTCTTTACTTCCTCTTGGGATTACTATTATTAAGATTATATCCCTCTGTTTCTTATCATGTGCACACAAGTCCTGTGGGTTGTCATTCATCTGACACTGGTTTCCTTGTGACCACTGGCACCCCTGCTCCTTGATTTCCAATATTCTAAGTGCAAATGAATACATGGACTTTACCAAGTTTGCTGTCACGCTTCTCTGCATACTAGCAAGCACTCAGCCCTGAACTGCATCCCTGGACCTGTTTTTTATTTTGAGACAGAGTCTTGCTGATTTGTCGAGGCTGACCCTGAACTCACTCGGTAGCCTAGGCAGGCCTCAAATTTGTTACCATCGTGCCCAGCCTCTTGAATGGCAAGGATTCTAGGTCTGTGCAGCAGGCTATGCTTTATTTCTTTTTGATAGGGTCTTACAAAGGCATAGTGACTTGCCTGGGGTCACCCAGCTTTCTCATCAGGGTTGATGACTGTGACCTCTCACCTCTCTGATTTTCCACGTGTTTGCTTATCCTGTCATGGGGCCCTATGGAAATCAGACTTGTAGAAATGGTAGTCCCCACTCTCCAGGGCAGGAGATTTAATGGAGAAGCAGTGGCCAGCTAAGAACCACCCAGCAGCACTGATATCATCATCAGAGTGGCCCAGAAGCAGAGGGACCACTTTTGCAGGAAGGACCAGGGACAGAGGGAAATCCGGAATAGGTTCACTGGGGAGGGCTTCAGGATGGGTGTCAATCTGGCAAGGTGGTGTGGGATGGCTGGAGGAGGCAGCAGGGCATAACTCACTTTGTCCAAACAAAAGCAGATAGGTTGAAGCCAAGCGTGGTGGCTCACATCTGTAGGCCCAGCACTTGGCAGGCAGAGGCAGGGCTGTTATGAGTTTGAGGCTAGCCTGGACTACAGAATGAGACCCTGTCTACAAAACAAAGCAAAAGAGTTAGTTTTCCTAGAGCAGTGCCCACCCTACTTGGTGACACAGTTCAGTGTCTGAAAGGGCAAAAATGACCCTAAGAGAGACATCACGTGATGCCGCAGCTCACTGTCTACGAATTAGAGAGAGGAAGATCAGGAGGTGGGTTAGTCCACTAATCGCTAACTTCAAAGGATGGTGTAAATTTATTTTTGTTCCAAAAGAAGGGTTTAAGAAAGCTATCTTTTGTGGCCCTATCTATGCTAAGGAAGTATTAGAATCCACTGAAATCGCCAGAATCAAGGAAATGGGTGCACACGTCCTGGCACATTCAGTTACTTAGTACACTGTTCATCTACCCTGCCTCATTCATAAGTCAATAACCAAAGAGAGTGGAGTGTGAAGGGGTGACTAGGGACTAGGGCGACATACCACTGTAGCTTTAAAGGGACATGAGATCTTCAGATGCAATGAAGGGCTCCTGAGTAGACCATGGTTTGAAGAAATCCTGCGTGAAAGAAGTATTGAGAACACCCAAGAAATCTGTATATAGAGGGGGTATTTGCACTTATTAAGAAGTTATTGACTGGGCATGGTAGCTCACATCTTTAATCCCCCCATCCACTTGAGAGGCAGAAGCAGGTGGACCTAACCGAGTTTCAGGCCAACCTGATCTACACAGTTAGTTCTAGGCTAGTCAGGGCTGCATAGTAAGACCCTGTGCAATAGAGAGAGAGAGGAGAGAGAGAGAGAGAGAGAGAGAGAGAGAGAGAGAGAGAGAAGAAGAAGAAGAAGAAGAAGAAGAAGAAGAAGAAGAAGAAGAGGAGGAGGAGGAGGAGGAGGAGGAGGAGGAGGAGGAGGAGGAGGAGAGGAAAAAGAAGAAATTGTTTTCAAGTTATATATAGAAAATATTCCCTTTGGGATGTCTATGGAAGTATTTACAACAGAAATGTCTTGGTATCTGCAATTTAGTTAAACTATTTCAGCAATGAAGTAGAAGTCACTAAGACTGAATGTTACCAGTTTTTATGGAGGAGATGAGTATATGGTTATTAGCTTACTCTTTCTATTTTTCCAAGTGGTTGATAATTCCCATAGTAAAAGTTAAATTAAACCTGGCATGGTGGTGCATGCCTTTAATCACAACACTCATGAGGCAGAGACAGGCAGATCTCTCTGTGAGTTTGAGGCCATTCTGGTCCCAAACAAACAAACAAATAAGGAAAGAGAAAGCAAATGCTTCTGAATAATTTTAAGAAGAGAGAAAATTACTTATGATAGAAGGTTAGATGAAAGAAAAGCAGGCATCAAAATATAGCTGTGATCTTCACACTGTTTTAAAAATGAATAAGCACAAGCCATGAAAGACTCATGATGGGTTTCACACACATTACAACTGATCTTCCACAACTAACTGTGCAGCAGTGGTGCTGAGACCCCAGGCCTGCCCACTCTAAAACCTGAACCCCAGACATGCCTGTTCAAAAATCTGTTCTTTTTCTTTATATTAGCAGCTGCAGGCTTTCTCCATAGGTAATCAGATAGTAAATACTTTTGTTTTGCTTTGCTATGTAGCCTTGGCTGGCCTGGAACTTATGTAGCTTAGACAGATCCTAAACATTCTATAGTGTTTCATACACCTTGAACTCAAGGTGGTCTTCCTGCCTCGCCTCAAGGGAGCTAGGATAGCAGGTATGAGTCATCACACCCAGTGCAACACTCTCAGTTTTGAGAACCACATGATCTTTATCACAACTACAATGGTGCTGTTGCGGTAGGATCTAGAAATCACGAACAGCACATAACCAAATAAATGCGGCTATATGTTCCAATAAAGCTTTATTGACCAAAACAACTGTTGGGCCAGGTTTCTGTTAGTAGCATTTCCAACCTGTGGCCCAGGGGGCCACCTGAGCCCCAGGATACATATGAGTATGGCCCAAGATGAGATTGTAAACTTAATTAAAACATTATAAGGGGTGTGTGTGTGTGTGTGTGTGTGTGTGTGTGTGTGTGTGTGTGTGATTTTCTTTCTTTTGGGTGGGGTTGAGTAAATCAGTTGTAAGGTCCTTAAGCATGAACTTTGTAAGTGATAATGTCATACAGAAATGTCAAAAGTTTGGACACATCTGTGCCCCTCCCCTCTTCTGAGATGCTGACTTTAAAGAACTCAGGACAGACACCCAGAGCTAACCAGAGATAAGGGGATGGGGGACAGTATTGGTGAAATTATTAAGGCCACTCCACCTAGTTAAAAGGGAGGTTTATTTTGTGGGGTAACTTACAAATGAAGGGATAGGTAGGTTGCAGGGTCTGGGAAAGGCATGGCGCAGTCCGGCGGTGTTCTCTGGAGAACTCTGCTTGGTCTACCTCCAGTGTCCAGGGTCCCAGAATCAAGAGAAGCCTCTCCTCTCAATCCTGGGTCTTCCGCTTCCTCCCTCAGCCCTGCCTTGTGGGCGTGACCATTACCGAAGCCTCAATGGGGTTGAAACTTCCAGGCTAAGGCTGGGATGGTTACCCACTACAGGACAGGACAAAGAAGGAATTGTACTTAATTGCAATTCTCTCCTCTATACTTCTCAGCACTTGTCTTATTCCCTTAACTCTTCAACTTGCATTGTTATTTTTATGTGTTAGCTTTAAATATGTGTATTGATTTATTTTTTTCCAACTCTTTTTCTACTTATTGTCTGGGCAACAAGTATTCCATTATACATTTGCATAGTTCTAAGCTGAGAGGATACTAAGTCTTCACTGTGAGAGGCCTCCCCACTTCTGAACCACCTACATCTCCCCCCTACAGGCAACTGATGTAATTCTATTCTCTGTATTCTCCAAAGAGATGTTAGCCACATGCAGCTAAATCAGCAGAGCCACTGTGTTGGGCAACTCCCAGGGACACCATTAGTATTGCACTCCTGGGCTGCTATTGACAAGGGTACAATGGGATTGTGTTCTCTGAGTTGCACAGCAAAGCGGTCCAACCAAGGATAGTTAGCACATGTACACATGATGGCACACTTGCATATTCACATTGGTACATATGTATATACACTTATAGATCTATCTATTTATCTATCTATCCATCCATCCATCCATCCATCCATCCATCCATCTTTATAGACACAGTGTATTTTTTTTTTAAACTATCCTCTTTCTTTTTTTCTTTTTTTTTTTTTTTTTGGAGCTGAGGATCGAACCCAGGCCTTGCGCTTGCTAGGCAAGTGCTCTACCACTGAGCTAAATCCCCAACCCTAACTATCCTCTTTCTTGAAACTAAGGTTAGCATGTTGTACATATTGCTGTGTATTTTGCCCTCACCCTACTACTTACTAATATATCTTGACACTTTTGTCACATCAATTTATAAACTGTCCTCTGTTTTGAGGATGGGGATAATGGATGATAACCTTAGGGTGTCTTCCTATGGAGTTCTTTATGTGCCAGCATTGTCCTAAGCACACTGCAGGTATCAACTCCTACAGTACTCAGGCTGGCACTGAACTCGTGACCCTCCTGCCTCTGCCTCCTAAGTGCTAGAATTACAGGCATGAGCTACCACAGTTGGCTTTATTTCAACTCTTTTATACCAAACTGAAACAATGGGTTTAAGCACTCATTAAAAAAATAACTGCCTTCCCCTCCCCTTGACCAAACTTTAGCAACCACCATTCTACCTACCATTGTCATGAATTTGACCCCTCTGGGAACCTCCTACAGGTGGAATCATTCACTATTGCCCCTTCTCTATTTGGCTTCTTTCACTTGGCATAATGTCCTCTAGCCACTTACATTATACTACATTTAACTGCATGTATTATTTTTTCAGCTTTTTTTTTTTAACAGTATTGCACTGTATGTGTATACAGCAGACAAGCATTTGTTTATCCATTCATGTGTTGATGGGCTCTTTGGCAGTTTCTACTCTTTGGATACTGTGATGGTGTTGTTGTGTATATCATATTAATTTCACAATTACTTTTACTAGGAATGTGTCTTGGGGTTTCTATTGCTGTGAAGAGATATCATGACCATGGCAACTCTTATAAAGGAATACATTTAAATGGGTGGATTATAATTCAGAGGTTGAGTCCATTAACATCATGGTGGAACATGGCAGTATGCAGGCAGACACAATGCTAGAGAGGTAGCTGAGAGTTCTACATCTTGTGTAGGTAACAGGAGGTGGTGAGACACTGGGTGTGACCTGAGTGTATATGAGACCTCAAAGCCCACCTCCACAGTGACACACTTCCTCCAACAAAGCCATACCTACTCCAACAAAGCCACACCTCCTAATAGTGCCACTCCCTTTGGGGGCCATTTTCTTTCAAACTACCACATCCCACTCCTTGGCCTTGCAGCCAGCCATATCATAACACAAAAATGCATTCAGTCCAACTTCAAAAGTCTTCATAGTCTATAACAGTCTCAACCCTATTTAAAAGTCTAACGATCAAAGTCTCTTCTGAGATTCATGCAATCTCTTAACTGTAATCCCCTGTAAAGTCAAAATTAAAAAAAGCAGATCACATATTTTCAACATATAATGGCACAGGATGTACATTACCATTCCAAAAGGATGGAAACGAGCATAGTGAGGAAATACTCGACCAAAGCAAGACCCAAAACCAGCTGGTCCAACTCCAAACTCTGTATCGCCATGTCTGATATCAAAGTGCTTTTCAGATCTCCAACTGCCTTCAGCTTTGTTGACTGCAACACACTTCTTTTTCTTGGGCTGGTTCCATTCCCTGTTAGCAGCTTTCCTCAACTGGTATCTCACAGCTCTGGCATCTCCAACATCTTGGGTCTCCAAGGCAACTCAAGCTTCTCCTTCATAGCTTCACACAATGACTTCTCTGGGCCTCCATTCAAGGACACCCTTGACACATGCCTGGCCTCAGCAGCTTTCCTTAGTCATGAAGTCAAATTCCATGGTCCCCTTCTTCTATCCTTGACTCCAGAACCCGTGGTCAAAGCTGCTAAGTCTGCTGCTTACTGGGGCTGAAACATGGCCCCTCATTCCATTACATCTTCACCAGCTTTATGTTTTCCATGGTTTCCTTTACTGCTTAAGCTTGGCTGTCCTGGAACTTGCTCTGTAGACCAGGCTGGCCTCAGTCTTAGAGATCCACCTGTCTCAGTCTCCCAGGTGCTGGGATTAAAGGGGTGCACCACCACACCTGGCTTTAAGCTTTTCTTTAATTCTTTTTCACAAGTTGGAAACTTAGCAGGGAGGCTCCTGCCCTGAGGTCACCACTCCCTTTATTCCATTTCTTAATCCGTTTATCTCCTTGAACACAGGATTTAGCTCTATTGCACTTTCTGATGCCCCTTTTCTCAATCTGTACATTTTGTATTTTTTATTTGCTCAGCTCGCTCCTTTTCCTTAGAAATAAATCTTCATCAGAGTTACCACTAGTAACCATACAACAGAGTCTATACTGGGCTATTTTGAGATTTCCTCTGCCAATGGAATTAATTCAAGACTCCACTTTATCCTCAGGCAGACAAGGGCAAAAAGCAGCCACATTCTTCACCAAAATCTCATAATACTGGTCTCCCAACCACATACTAGCATTCTTTTCCTCTGAAACCTCTTGAGCCAGTCCCCACAGTTGAAATCACCCTCAACACCCTGTCTTCCATGCTTCTACTCAGATGGCCCATTGAGCAGCACTTACATTATTCAACTGCTTTTCTAATCCACAGTCCCAAGGTCCGTATTCCTTCAAACAAAAGCACGGTCAGGCCTATCACAGCAATACCCCAGTCCCTGATACCACCTTCTGCCTTAGTTAGGGTTTCCATTGCTGTGAAGAGACACAATGACCATAGCAACTCTTATAAGAGTTTAACTGGGTGGCTTACAATTCAGAGAGTCTATTATCATCATGGTGAGACATGGCAGTATGCGGGCAGACATGGTGCTGGAGAGGTAGCTGAGAGTCCTACATCTTGTGCAGACAACAGGAAGTGGTCTGAGAGACTGGGCATGGCTTGAGCATACATGAGAGCTCAAAGCTCGCCTGCACAGTGACACACTTCCTCCCACAAGACCACAACCACTCCAACAAAGCCACACCTCCTAATAGTGCCACTCCCTTTGGGGACCATTTTCTTTCAAACCACCACAGAGTGTGTATGTTTAGTTTCATTTTTGTCTTATTCTGTTTAGATTTATTTTTGTATTTTTATTTACTTTTTTTTTTGAGACAGGGTCTCACTCTATGGTTCTAGCTGGCCTGGAACTCACTATGTAGACCAGGCTGGCCTCAAATTTACAGAAGTTTGCCTGCCTCTACCTCCCAAGTGCTTGTATTAAAAGCACACGTCACCATGCCCAGTTATTTTGTTTTAATTATGTATATATGTATGTTAGAGACTGTAGGTGCCCCTGGAGTTCAGAAGAGGGTATTGAGGCCCTCAGAGCTGGAGTTACAGGTAATTGTGAACCACCCTACGTGGGTGCTGGGAACTGACCCTCAGTCCTCTACAACAGCAGTGAATGTTCTTTAACCACCTAGTCAGCAGAGATTTCCCTGCCTAGCTCATCCTCAGCTCCTGGCCAGGCTGAGCTGTCAACTTTACCTCCAGGCCTTTACTTACAAAACCATCTTGGTTTTGTTCTCAGCCCATGACTCCAGCCACTGGCTCTAAGGTTGGGTTCTAAGGGATGGTTCCAGAACTTTCAGTCCTATATCACTGTTCTTGTACCCATCTTAGACCCTCCCTGCCTCCAGACTAATGGAGCTCTCTGGAGCCCCTTACTAGTCTATGTGCCTCTGCAAGGGCTTCCTTGCTACCACTTTTAACATGGACTCCCCACCTTCCTTGGGCTGCTCTCTCCCTATTTCCTGCCATCTGTCTGTCCTCTTCATCCTATCTGGGAGCCATCATTGGTGTCACCTGATCCGCCTGTGGTAGTCTTCAGCTTCGGAACAAGGGACACGTCTCCCACTTCTCATCTCCCTGCAGCAGCTAGCACAGTGTTTTCCCAGAGTGCTGCCCGGAATCAGGTGAAGTCAAGGCTCTCTTCTCCTGCAGGCTCAGAAGCAAGTAAAACACCCTGTGCTCCTCCACGCCAGGCAGGAATTGTCTCAGCTGTCCAGGAATTGTCACTACCTCCCACCCACAACCTGAGACATCTGGGCAGAGCCTGCTTCTGAAGGTCCAGCTTTGCAGCAGATCTCGAGGGTCTGCATGTCCTGAGCCCCTGTGCCCACGCACCATGCGTCTGCCCACTCTGTGATGTCTCTTACAAGTTGAGTGGGGAGCGGGATTTACCTTGGATCTGATTCCTGCCTGGCTCCCTGTGTGATGCACCACCCACTCGCTCGCTCTCCATGCCACTCCAATCAAATGCTCTGCAGCCTGATGTTTTGCGAACAAGTTCACATTCACACCTTTCATTGAGTCTCGTGTTCATCCTGGCTATTTCTAAGTACTTCAAATCCACTTTTTCAGCTAATGATCTCCGAACACATGCTTCGTCTTAGGTGTGTATAGAGAGCGAGACAGGCAAGGTCAATACTCTTGTGAATGGAAGTGAGAAGCGGGCAGTGAGTGAGGGAACACAATCAACACCATAACTGCACAGGGCGAGAAGTGCTAAAGAAAAAAAAAAAAAAAACCACCAGGATAATGTGATAGGAAATGATCTGAGGTGAGGTGGGGAATATTTTCCATTTGGGTGTTAAACTTCTCTTCCCCTGGACTTTACAGACAGTTGCTAAAGACTGGAAACAGCCTTCCTGTGTCAACACATGCATCTTGTAATTTCAGTGATCATCTCTTGAATGCATCCCTTTTCTCGGATGATATTTTAATGTTGGCTTTTCTGAAAATAAAGCTGCCCTTTGGAAGAGTATTAAGGAAATTTAAGGCTCATTCGTTCAACAAATACTGGCTGAGCTCCATGCCATGTTCCAGAACATTCCAGGCATCAGACCTGTGGCAACAGACAACACAGTTGAAGCTCTGCTTGTACGGAGTTTCCAGATAACTCGCTAGCAAGGAAAAAAAATTCTACTTGGCTAACAGCTCATTTTGAGAAGGGATGGGACTGGGGTTGCAGAAATGTTGACGGAGGTCAGGCACGTAAGGCACAGCCCCAGGGGTTCTGTGCAGTGGAAGCCATGGGAGGTATCGCTTTATATTCTGAAAAGTCCACTTTGGCTACCATTTTGAGAAGGATGGGACCAGGAGGCAAGGAGGACTGGTGGACCTCTGTGAAAACCCCACCTATGAAAGAGGCTGGCACACAAAGGACACGCAGGGTACACTGGGAGTTGGGGCTAACAGCTCAGTGGTGGAGTGCTTACTTTACATGCACAAGGCCCTGGGTTTAATCTCTAGTACCACCATTGGATGAAGGATGTGGGGAGTTTAGGTTCAAGACCGGGCTGGTCAGATCCAGAAGCAGATGAAGGACTCAGGTGCAGAGTAAGGACTCTGAGAGGTGGCACCAGCGAGGACCATTTGTTTTCATGCCCTCTGGTTCACTTCAATCACCAGTTTGGTTAAATGGAAAGTTTGAACCATCTGCGAGGAATCTGCATGCCTTTACTCACCTGCCTACCCACTCACTCCAACAAAGAAGGAGGAAGAAAGAAGCCGAGCCCAGAGTTGGCACGGCTGCCTTCTCCACAATCATGTCTCTGTATTATAGCTCTTGTCACCTCACATTATACATGAATAACTAATCAACCAAACACAAGCCCACTGATGAAAAAAAAAAAACAAGGCGTGTTGGATCTGGAATGTGAACAGGGTAAAGAGTAATATTAATCCCACTGGTAAATAACAAACTGGAGCAAACAGCAGGGATGTGAAGACAAGAAATGTGCCAAGGAGCACTCCTGAAGAGAAGACCTCCCATGAGCAAGCGGGGGACTCACAGAAGGAGGTCGCCGTACTCACGTCACAAAGATTCTTTTTTTTTTGTTTTTTTTGTTTGGCCCTTCTGTGTGACCATAAGAAATATCACCCAGGATCAGGTCTACTGGCCACTGAAACTCCACTCTGCCTGCCTCATTTTTACACAAATCCCATCATGGTCTCCATTATTCCCTAGCGGTCATAAAGGTTAGTCTGGTCACTAACTAGTCCTGAAGTAAGGGCCAACAGAACTGTTAGCCGTATGAACTTTCATAATGGGTAGCAATATTCCGAGTGTGTAGTAGGTGTCTAATAAAGGCACACTTCCAAGCCAGGCATGGCAGCACACACCTTTAATCCCAGCACTCAGGAAGCAGAAGCAGGTAGATCTCTGAGTTCAAGGCCAGACTGATCTACAGAGTGAGTTCCAGGACAGCCAGGGCTACACAGAGAAACCCTGTCTTGAAAAAGCAATAAAGGCACATTTCCCCAAACTCCCTAAATGAAGTAAGTTTCTGCCTTCATTAGTTTTCTGAGGGGGTCTTGTTTTCTGTTTTGTTGCTCTACCACGGAGCAACACGCCAGATGTTAGGCTTTAAAGACTGGCTCTCACTCTAAAGGCCAGGCTTGGCCCTGAGTTCAGGATCTTACTGCCTTAGCTATCAGAATGTCAGGGTTACAGGCATGCAGCACCATGCCCAGCCCCATCTTCATGGAAAGTCTTGACAGCTGTGGATGAAATCTCCAATCTTTACGTGCCGGCTAATTTAATGTTAGCTTGACAGAGGCTGGAGTTGTTTGAGAGAAGGGATCCCTGGCTAAGAAAATGCCTCCACAAGATCAGGCTGTAGGCAAGCCTGTAGAGCATTTTCTTAATGGGCGGGGCCACCCCTGGACTGGTGGTCCTGGGTTCTGTATGAAAGCAGGCTGAGCAAGCCATAGGAGCAAGCCGGTAAGGAGCACCCCTCCATGGCTTTTACATCAGCCCCTGCCTCCAGGTTCCTGCCCTGATTTGTCCCTCAGTAATAGACTGTTACCTGTAAGTGTAAGGTGAAACAAACCTTTCCTCCCCAAGATGCTTTGGTCATTGAGTTCATCACAGAAATAGTAACCCAAACTAGTACACTCTACATCCAGTGAATGGACTAGAAATGTTTCAGCCCTTGGCTCAGTGACTTCTTTTTTTTCCCCAAGGTTTATTTTGTTTTATGTGTATGTGTCCGGGTGTATATACATGTGTGTGCAGATGTCTGTGGAGGCCAGAAGAGGGCATCAGATCCCTGGAACTGGAGTTACCGGCACTTGTGAGTCTCCTGATGTAGGTGCTGGGAACTGAACCCAGGTCCTCTGTAAGAGCAGCAAGTGTTCTTAACTGCTGAGTCATGGTTCCAGCCCACCTCAAGCTTCCCGATAACATCTAACATTAGCAGATACTTATACTGTCATTTTTTAAATATGTTGCTCTGTGTCCTTACTATATACTTGTCTATTTGACTTATTTTTTATTTTATGTGTATATTTGTCTGTGTGAGGGTGTCAGATCCCCTGCAAGGGGAGTTACAGACAGTTATGAGTTGCCATGTGGGTGCTGGAAATTGAACCTGGATCAGTAATGCTCTTAACCACTGAGCCATCTCCCCAGCCTCTTCTATTGTCTTTTGTAACCTTGGATTTTCCTGGTTCTAGTCTTTCATCTCCCCCCTGCCCCGAGTGTGTGTGTGTGTGTGTGTGTGTGTGTGTGTGTGTACATACATGTATGTGTGTTGTGGTATTTGCCTGTGTGTATGTGTGTATGTATTTGCCTGTGTGCATGTGTGTGTATGTATTATATATCTACATATATATCTACACATATATACATTCATATAGATATAGATATAGATATATATAGAGAGAGCTATATATATGTGGAGGTGCACAAGAGGATATCAGGTGTCCTACTCTGTCACTCTCCACTTTACTCCCCTGAAACAGGAGTAAGAGCTTGGAGCTAGCTGGCAGCCGCCAAACTCCCCCCATCTCCACTCCCCCAGCATGTAATAACAACAACTTTCACAGGGATGCTGGGGACTTGAACTCAGGTCCTCATGCCTGTGCAGCCAGCACTCTTACCCACTGAGCCATCTCCCCAGACTTTTGGTTCTAATCTTTTCTTGTTCCTGGGTTCTCCTCTCTCATACCCAGTGGTCCCTTTTCCTCCTAGATTTGAAAGTGTGCCTATGCCTCAAGAGCTCTGTTTTCCCCCATCACTCTGAAGAGATGAATTGCATCACCATTCAAATCAGTGCATGTCTCCATCACCTGTCACACTGGATGCAAGGCACCTGCTTGTGGGCTTGTCTGTCCTTATGGGACTTCAGGCGCCTCAATGACAAATGCCCTAGATTTATCTTGGTATTCCCTCTGCCTGGTACACAGCGCACACTGGCTCAAAGGAGCAGCGTCAATCCTTCAAATGATAGTGGAGGTAGTCTGGGTAATTCCTGTCCCTTTATACGGGCAGAGGAACCCCCCCGTCCCCCCACCCACCCACCCACACACTGCACCTCTCAAAGAGGTAAATACCAGAGACATAATTCCAGGTCCTGGCTCCCAAAGCATCATGGATTTGGTGCAGAGCCATTCTGATATTGCCAATCTTGAAAGGATAGTGAGGCTTACTGTGGCGCTGTCTGAGGACCAAGGTCCAGTCCTTCTCGGGCTCGTCTGAACAGGCTCGCCTTGCCAGCACCTCTCTTAAAACACAGCCTGCAGGACTGAGCATAAAACTGTGTGTGGCCTGACCTGCTGGCACATGCTGGGATTACTGCTTCTCTCTTTGCACACCCGGCTGTACTATTAATAGAGCTGGAGATTGCATTAGGGTTCTCCCCAGCCTCCTTGTGCTGTGGGCTCACATCAAGCCCGTGATGGCCTAACTCCCCACTCTGCCCCCACCCCTGCTCCCCGCACCCCCCCACCAGGGCCGTTCTCATGAACACCTTCTGTGAGGCTAGACCTCCCATTAACCACTTGGGCAACTGATTTTTTTTTTTTCCCTAATGCCTGCAATTATCTGTGATCCACACTAGTAGACACAAAACCTGGTCTTGCCTTCCTTTCTCATGTGGCATTGGCTGAGCAGGTGATGGCGATCTTGAGGGCCTGTTTAGAACCCAGAAATGGGGTGAATCTCTATTCAGAGGGCCCCCGGCATCATCACACCCACGAAAGTAAGAGGTTGGCTTCAAAATTAACTTTTTTGGGTTCATTTCAAATTGTGTTATGTTCATTACTACCTGCCTTATACGATGGCCCTGTTTTGGTAGTATTCTAATTCTAGTGTTGATTTGCAAAGCCTCTGGCTCCTCCTGCCACGGACACAGCACATTTTTATTTGTTATGCCCTCTCCAGGCACCATTATTTTTAGCAAGAACGTCTTGCCTAGCAAGCGGTTTGTGCTGCAGCCTACCCCTTGCTCCCCCCACAGCTAATGCTTCTTTTTCACTCCCCTGTGCCCTCTCTATCCTTCTGTGAGTGTCAATACCATGTTTGCCTAAGCAGATTTGATTCCGAGTTGTCTGAATTCCCTTCCCTTTAGCTTTTTGAATTTTAGCTGATTGGTAATAATTATAGAAATTGCAATGTGGGCTGTTGTGGCGGGTCTTGGCATCAACTACAGGAGAGCCCTCTAAACTGGTGAGATCTTGATGTCAGAATTTGGTAGCCAGAACTTGAACTCTAGATTGGAGACTGTTGAGGGAGAGGACAAGTCTCCTCTTTCCTGCTCCACCAGAGGAGGGAACCCACAGTAAAAGGTGCTTCCTCTGTCGACCAGACGAGGGCGCTCACACCCACAGTCCTCCAGAGTGTGTATTTCTCATACAAAGAGGCAGTTTCTCACACAAGTCTGTGTAGATTTTGTTGGACTGGTCTTCTGGAGACACAAACAAGTGATGGAGCGACACCGGTACCATGCTACGTATGGCTGCTGTGGTCACCTTCTGTACTGTACAAACGGGAACAAGAGTTTCTAAAACTAATGTGTAGTCGTGGGTCTGTGAGCCTGTTGGCTGTCTGTGGTGGATGGGCAGAGTGTCAGTGTCCAGAGTGACTACAGAGAATGTTGAACGGTCCCAAGATACAACTTAGAGAGTGTGTGAGAAGGGGCTGGGGGTGGGGGAGACCCTGTACTTCCAGCTATGATATTTAGATTTGTTTGGCAAGGCCAGCCTTGGTGGAGGTGGGGGGACGCTCCAAGGCCAGCAGAGAGAAGGTGGCCGAGGTGCCATGTCAACCGTTTCCAGGTGGAGTTAAAAGGCAGAGCTATTTTCTTCTGGGAGCCCGGCCCCTTTCATCAAGACCAAGTTGGTGGCTGATTAAAAAAGAAGAAATGGAAGATTAAGTCTGAGAGGCCAAAGGAGAAAATGGTTTCCAGGTGGGGCGCGCTGGACAGAATGGCGAGGTTGTGCAGCTCCTCTGTGAAGGGGGCATATGCTGGAGCCTACCCTCTCCCCCGCCCTGGCAACGCTGGGCGACAGCCAGGCCAAGGCGGCCGAGGGCTTCCTGACAGGCGAGCATGAAGATGTTTAATAAAATATTTACCTCCATGTATATGAATAGCGATGTCAGGAAGGCACGCAGCAGTTAAACAGTTAACAGACGCGGGGGAGAGCAGCCCTGGGATATGTTCTTCCTTCTTTCTTTCTTTGTAAGAACGGAAGCTTCCTGTGTAATTCTCGTAGCTACCATACATATTCTGGGAGCCAGACCTCCTGCTGAAGCTGCGAGGGACCAACGTCAAACTTCCAGCCCGCTGCTGGAATCTCCTAAAGGTGCCTGGTTTCCACCAAGGCTTGCCCCCACCGCCTAGGAAGGTGTCGTCCCCCCCCCCCCTTTGGTCATTCCGTAAGTAAGTCCTACTGTTCATGAGCAGTCTAGCTGGTGCACCTTGGCTGCGTGCTATCTATCATTTGAAAGTGTAGATGAGGAAGGGGGACAGACAGGGATGAAGGGAGAAAAACTCTTCAGTCCGAACACGGGATTTCTAACTCTGTCCAACCTGAACACGGAAAGGAAAAAGAAAAGAAAAGAAAACTGTTGGCTAAATAAATGTATTTTAAGTTCTTTTCACCCTTTGGCAAAGCTCCTGTAGTCTCCTGCCCAGTTTGGAAAATAAAAACAAAAACAAAACATTTTCTCATTGAAGTTAAAATATACTTTTGCATATCTAAATGTATCACCCAACGTTAGAAGAAAAATAATTACATATAAAGGTGTCAGATCAGTAAGTGTGTTTAAAAACCATTAATTTTGCTTTCTCTCACATCCTTCATCTTTTTGAGGGCTCTTTTGCTTACTGTTGTTTCCTCCCACCCCTCACTCCTCCACCCCCACCCCCAGTTACTTCCTACCTCCAGTAGCTTTCCCATATTACACAGTGCCAGAGGAAGGGCCGACTTAGGACCTCCATACACATGCTCATTTTCTATCAGAGGAACACAGACTAGCCCTGGATTTGGTAGTCATGGTTCCTGAGGAAAGAAACTATTTATTTATTTAAAGAAAATACAAAGGCCCCATTACTTTTCAACAGGGAATTTATACTTGGTGAAATTTTCATGAATAAAAACTCATTTCACTAAATGTTTTCTAGTAAAAATACAGGTCATTTTTATTTTGGGTGCAAAGTCTGGCGGGTCTGTTTTGAAAAGTGAAGGCTTGTGAATATCGGGGAGGTGGAGAAATGAACAGACTCTTTAATAAGCAAGGCGCCCAGCATGGCAGAGAAATGCAATATACCAGAAGGTAAACAGAGCGTTGTATGAAAAAGAGCAAGTTGAAATTAATCTTGCTTTTCCAATTTGAAAACACGCTCGTGGTTGTTAGCAACTGAGTCAAGACATTTAAATCACATATATACTTTTCTGTCTTGACAGTGACCTTTTCTGAGTATTCAGTAGGGATAAGAAGATGAGCCAAGCCAGGCTCCTGAAAGAGCATTTCAGTTAATTGAACATGAAATGTGTTGCAATCTGATCACATTAATAATACACGATTGCTGTTCTGTAGCTAATATGCAGTTCATTTGCTCAGGGTCCAACTAAAGCATTCTACAAATGTTAGCATATGAATCCTCTACAAACCTATACACTAAGCAGCTTGTATACAGTGCATCTTGAAGGCTCTTTGTATTAGTTATCTGGGCTGTGTAACAAATCGCTCCAACACTTACTAGTTTCAATAAACACTAGGAGCTGGAGAGGTGGCTCAGGGGTTAAGAGCACTTGCTGCTCTTGCAGAGGACTGGGCTTTGGTTCCCAGCACTGACATGGTGGCTCACAACCATCTGTAATTCCAGTTCTAGGGGGTCTGATATGCTCTTCTGATTCTATGGGCACCAGTCACACACACATGTAGCTAAAACACTCATACCCCTAAAATGAAAATTTAAAAGTCTATTCTTAAAAAAAAGTATTAGGGTTATAAAAATCAGATTTATTTATTTAGTATACAGAAGAGGGCGCCAGATCTCATTACAGATGGTTGTGAGCCACCCTGTGGTTGCTGGGAATTGAACTCAGGACCTCTGGAAGAACAGTCAGTGCTCTTATCCTCTGAGCCATCTCTCCAGCCCCAAATCAGGTATATTTAAAATGATGAGCAACATGGGTGCTTGGTAAAATGCTTGCCTATCATGCACAGAATCCTGGGTTCCGTCCCCAGCACCCCCTATGGTGGGCATGGTGTTACACATCTGTAATCCCAGCATGCAGAGATGGATGGTTCTGGATTAAGAGCATTTGCTGCTCTTTCGAGGACCCAAATTGGTCTCTAGCACCCATGCAGGATGGAACACAACCTTCAGTAATTCCAGCTCCAGGGGACCTGATGTCCTCTTCTGGTGTCACCCAGCACATGCACAACCACGCCTACACATACATACACAGACACATACATAAAAATAAAAAAAAAAATAGATCTTAAAATAAAACACACAAGGCAAAAGAGGAAGACAGACATAGAAAAATGTATAACTATAGTGGAGGATTTCAACAGTTCTTTTTGCTACCTCTATTAACATACATTTCAAATATAGACAGACAAATTTGAGAAATTTATGAGAAACTAGCAAGTCCAGCATATAAAATAGTTAAATCTTTAAAATCATTTATTTTGAGGCTGCAGAAACGGCTCAGCGGTTAAGAGCACTGGCTACAAGCATGCAGAACACTGTACACATAATAAGTAAATAAATCTTTAAACAAATCATTTATTTTGTATATTACATCTGTTTCATGTATGTTGTACATGTGGGAGCATCACCGTACACGTGGGGGTCGGATGACAAGTTACAGTAGGTCAGCCCCCCCCCCCCCCCCCAACAACAACAAGGCCTTTACTCACTGAGCCATCTTGCCAGGCTTCTATCACAGAGAACTTTTAATGGGCCCCTTTAAAAAGTGACGTATGGGCCGGGCGGTGGTGGTGCACGCCTGTAATCCCAGCACTCGGGAGGCAGAGGCAGAAGACGCCCTAACTATGCCATCAGGAAACTAAGAAAAGGCCACCAGAGGCTGGGAGTGGAGCAGAGTGGTGGAGAATTTGCCAAGTATGCATGAGACTTTGTGTTCGATACTCAGCACTGGAAGAAAGAAAAGGGGGAGTGGAAAGTACCAGAATACACTGGAGAGCAAAAAGAATGAAACAACGTTCAGTGGTTCAGTGGTTCCACATATGATCTCATCACTTGGGAGCCCAACATAGTGACTTTTATAAAAAAGATGCAACACTACGTAATAGTCTTATTCTTAAGTGGTAAGAAAATAAGATATAGCAGACCAAAAAGTAATGAAACAGGAAAAAAAATAGTAGCAAAAAAAAAAAAAAAAAAGACAAACAAACCAAAACCTCGAACATGTTTTTGTTTTTGTTTTTGAAAACACTTGTAGAAAGTAAACTCCAGCCAAAAAACACTCAGACCGGATCTGGGTTCAACTCCCAGCACCCACATGGCAGCTCACAGCTGTCTGTAACTCCAGTTCCAGGGAACCTGATACCCATGGTAAAACACTAATGCACATTAAAAACAAACAAACAAAGATCAACAAAAAGCCCACTCAGGCAGGGGCTGGGGACCAAGGAGCTGTTAAAAGCAAGAACTGCTCTTACAGAGAGGCCTGGGTTTGGTTCCTACCACTCACAGGCAGTTCACAACCATTTATAAGAAACACACACAAAAACTAAACAAACATAAATAAATACATCACAATTTAACTCTCCCCTTACAGATCTCGGAAGAGCATACACGAGGTCCCAGGTTTGACCCCAGCTCAACAGATAAAACAAAACAGATAAATCCCTCCAAGAACAACACAGTCAGACCTCTGGCCCCATTGATCTAGATAAGGAAAGTCATGTGGAGCATGCATTTGGGATGAAGCTGATAAGCATTATAGAAACCACCAAGTTAAAGGCATGGTACAAGAGAACTATCAGCTGAAATTTGTTAGTGCATTTGAAAACTCAGATGGCAGCAGGGTATTGAGGTACACGTCTCTTTAATCTCAGCAGTGTGTGTGTGTGTGTGTGTGTGTGTGTGTGTGTGTGTGTGTGTAGGCAGGAGGATCTCTGTGAGTTTGAGGCCAGCCTGGTCTGCAGAGCAAGTTCCAGGACAGCCAAGGCTACACAGAGAAAACCCTCTTGAAAAACCAAAGCCAGTCAATCAACCAGCTGAACAAACAAACAAAAACCAAATCAATCAAACAAACAAAAAACAGGTGGGATGGATGATTTCCTGGAAAAATATAGAAAAATAAAAAAACCTGAAGAAATTTATAATTATAAAGAAATGGAATCCACGGTTAAAAAACAACCTATGAAATGATTAACCCAGACACAAGTTTACCAGAACATTCTAGAAAATGTTTAAGAATAAATATCAGGGTTGGGGATTTAGCTCAGTGGTAAAGCACTTGCCTAGCAATCGTAAGGCCCTGGGTTCGATCCTCAGCTCCAAAAAAAAAAAAAAGAATAAATATCATCATTTTGTTGTTTGTTGTTACATATTTGGTGGCTCTAGGCCTTACTATTTGGACAAGACTGACCCTGAATTTACAGTGATCCTCCTGCCTTTGCCTCTCAAGTGGTGGGATTACAGATGTGTACCATCCTTAACACATTGTTCCAGAAAGTGGGGGAGGGGAGAGAGCAACATTTACCCTTTTAGGAGGCCGGTAGAAACAGACAAAGGCATTAAGGGGAAGTTGTAGCCAATTTGACTTCTGCACATGACCACACAAACACACAAAAAAGGTTCTAGGGCAACACTGGACAGTGACATTCACTCCTATCAATCCATCCCCCACCAAAATTATTTACTGTCTACCACGAACTGTGCCACAGCAGGCACTGTGCTGGTAGGAGGAGAACAAAAATGGATGGGAGCCTGTGCCCTGGCCGAGACGGACAACAGAGCAAACGGCCACAGGGAAAGTACACAGAGGACCTTCTAAGTGTCTTTCAAGAGACATCTGACCTGGTCAGAAAAGTGTGGGAAAGCTTTCCAGGCATATAAATGGACTAAGAGTCCTTGTGGGCAGCTGTGGGAGGCTGTTCCAGGGCCTCGGGTGCGAGAGATCTGATATACAGAAGCCAGAGAGAGACAGACAGCTCTGATGAAGCAGTGAGATGGTTCATTGGGTAAAAGTTTCTGCCACGCAAGCCTTACCTCACACCTGAATTCAACCTCTGGAACCCAGGAGAAAGGAAGAACAGACTCCTGAAGGTTGTCCTCTGACCACAGACACACACGCATACAATGGACATAAACTTAATAATAATAATAATAAAAAAGATGGATTTGAGCGATCTTTATAAGGTGAATTCCACAGACGCCTGGGTGAGCTGCACACAGTGAGGTCAGAGTTCAAGCATGTTGTCTCCAGGCTGGCTGAGGACATTCATTGACAAGGATTCCAAAAAGAGGTTCAGATTTAGGGGAGAATAGTCTGTGTGTGGCTTTGGCCGTGTTGCATTCTAGAATACTTTTAGGAAGTGGAGATGTATGGAGAAGAGGGCACTGAGCCGAGCCTGGAACTCTGGTGAGGTGAAGGTTGGACATTTGGAGTGGTATCAGCATGTAGGTGGTATTTAAATCCATCCTGCTCAGAAGGTCATCCGGGACGAGGCACCTGGAGGAGAGGATCAGGCTGGAGAAGCACACCGACATTTAAAGGAAAAGCAGAGAATCAGAGAGGGCAAGAGGAAAGGTGGCCTGTGTCCAGAGAACCCAGGGGAGTGTGAGAATGGGCAGAGCCGAGTAGAGTGGGGTGAGGAGGAAGTCTCAGGAAGGGACTGTCTAGCCTGGTAGAGACTTCATTGGTACCCCGAGAGAGCGAGCTGAAGAAGAAATGCAGAATCTCTTACAAATAAATACTCTAATGCAAAGGTCAGCAGGAGGAGGCCTGGGGGACAATGAAACTGCTCTGCATGTTTATCCTGGTGGGGGTCATACAGTCTGTACATTTGTCAAAACTCAGAATCATAGAGCAAGGGAAGGTCTGTAACCAAAATGTTACTACCTGGGGAAAACAAGACCAAAATAACCAAAACCCTGCAGGAGGTTGGGTGTGTGGCTCCCTTGGTAGACTGCCTTCCTTCCCGGCAAGCCCGGAAGCCCTAGGTTTGATCCCTAGCATTGCATAAACCTGGCATGGTGGTATATGCCTATAATCCCAGCAGTAGAGGCAAAAAGATCAGATGTTCAAGGCCATCCTCTGCAATCTAGGGAGTTTGCCATCAGCCTGGGCCACAGGAGACATTTTATCAACAAAACAATAATCTGCAAAGGGAAAATAACACTTGGTGGTGGTGGTGGTGATGGGGTCAGTGGCAGTTAGAGCACTGGTGAGGATTCAAGGCCAGCCTCGGGGAGCAAGATTGTCTCCGATTATACCAAACTAGGTAATAACAGTGGGTGGATGGAGCCTTCCCCTTGAGTGCTTTATCAGGCCCTGGCTTGGCCTCTGCAATGCTAGGAACCTGGTCCCCCCAGGTTTTCACTCAACCCACCACTTCACAGTTCAAGTCTACATCAGGAAGGCAGCTACCCACTTCTCCCTAGTGAGGGACAGCTTGAATATGCATGCTGCAGAGCCAAAGGGCACTGGACCTTGGCCAGGGTTCCTCTTAGGGATTAACTGGTTGGGATGGGAATACAGCCTGACAGCCTGGCACCTTTGGGACTCCCATATTCAAGGAAGGGGCTGGATAAGGAAAGGAAGCCTCTCTAGTTCTGATGGTTCTGTGGTTGTAAAAGTTCAAAATATAATCCAATTAGCTGTGTTGCCCGTATTTTGTTATAGACCGCAATCGCAATAAACAACTACCAAAATAACATGCGGCTCTTTAACATGTGGGTCCCCAGGTGATTGAGAATCAGTTTGGTTGGAGTGTTGGGAAACGGTATGGTTTGTGGTTTGAAGTCTTATGAAGTGCCTTCTAGAAGTTATATTCAGTAACAATTCGTAATAAAACACAATCCATGTAAGCTGGCAATTAAAAAGGGGACTTTTACATTGTGCACGTCAAATGCCCCACCCTATCCCATCCATCCTGTCAGAGAGGCATTTTCCCAGTTTCGGGGACAGAGAGATTAAAAGTCCTGATCACTCAAGGCTTTGGCTGGTGTTGAGATTTTCTAAATGTTCCGAAACCCACAGTGGACACAGAACAGTTTTGGTGTTGAGTGTATTTCATTGTCTCCTAATTCTATGAAAATTAATGGAAAAGTGTTAATTGGGCATTAATGCATGCTTAACATTAATCCGGGTATTTGATGAACCACAACTTTATGTTGCCCCTCATGCCATATTAACTTGGTTTATTGTAATAATTTAAAACAATAAGGATAATTGTATCCGTACTGTTTTAAATACCCCATAAATTGAATACAGCCTGAATCTGGCCAGCTTGGAATCCGAAGTGTGCAATGTCTCTGGGAAGCTACAAACATCCTTTTGGAGTTTACACTTTGCCAGGGGAGGAAGGGAGCTTTTACTAAACATCTACTGCGTGCCAGGATCCGTGAGGCACCTTATGGCTCCGAAAACGAGGGTGGGGAGGGGAGGACGCTTTGTTACCTCAAAGACCTCCCCCAGGTCTTGGGAGGTCTAGGGCCATTTCACTCTGAAGCACTTTTTCTCTACATAGGAAGCCCGAGCAACTTTAAACATAATAAACAAAACAGATAACAGACGAATAATCGGGGTGTGGGGGGTGTTCTGAAATAACCACCCATCCTAGCCACGGTCGAGACGCTCCCAAACTACCACTCACTCTGCATGAACACTTGCTTTGAACCCCAATCATTTGACCTTGACCCCTAACAGCCCACTTTATTATATTTTTAAATCGTGGTTTCAGTAACGCGCATACCCTGTCTTGGGTGTTTTCTCGCCCCCTGGTATCGCGTCTGTTTCTCAAAGTTCCAAAATAACCTTCGCGGGCACGGCTCCGTACCTCTGCCGGGGAAGGGCGGGGAGCCGTGCAGGACGTGCCGGTGTGGAGCGGGAGCCAGAGAACTTGCCGCGCGAGGGGAAAATAAAACTTGTGGCTGCTGTTTGTGCGCGGGGGATGGGTGTCTCCTCCATCCCGAACCCCCCCCCCCCCAATTCCCGGGGTCTCGGGGACCGCTCCGGGAGCGCAGGGTGTGGGTGTGCTCCTGGCGTCCTTGACCTAAATTTCCGCGCGGTGGCTGGAAACCGGGGCACAGAGGCAGGGCGGGCGGCGGGTGCCACCTCCGGATCGGGCGCGGGGACCCGAGAACTTGAATGGGTAGCGCGAACTAGGGGGGTCCGGGGCGCTGCCGCCTCCCCGCCCGGCGAGCAGCCCGGGCCGAGCTCCTCGCGCCTGCCCCCTCCCCCACACCCAGCCCATGTGATCTGAGCCGACTCGGGGTGCACTTCCCGGCTCCCCGCCCCGCTGACGTGGGGCACCCCGCCCCCCCCCCCCGCCCCCCCCCCGCCCCTCCGCCGCTCGAGTCTCGGGGCTCGCGCGCCCCCCCCCCCGTGGGTCCCGCTGTCACGGGGGGCCGAGTGTGTGCGCGCGCGCGCGCCGCGCGCCCGGGGGGGTGGGGTGGGGTGTGTGTGTGTGTGGGGGAGGACCGAACCGAACGGGGTGCGTGACGTCACCGCATTGGTTACACGACGTTCTAGAACTCCGCCCCACGTGCGCGGGGAGGAGGGGGAGGAGGAGGAGGAGGAGATGGGGGGGGGGAGGAGGAGGGGGAGAGGTGGGGATGGGCCGGGGGGGCGGGGACGGGGGGTGTGCGAGGCGGCGGGGCTGAGCTGAGCCGAGCCCACGTGTGACGGGCTCTCGCCGCTGGCCCGGCTCGGCGCTCGCGGAGCTTCGCAGCCGCCGGGCGGGGGGAGGAGGCGGGGGAGGAGGGACGGAGATCTGGGGCTCGGAGCCGGCCGCCGCTGCGCTCCGCTTCGCTGTGGGGCTCGGTGTGTCGGGGGGGGGGGGGCGGGGGGGCTCCGCTATGGAGGCAAATGGGAGCCCAGGCACCTCGGGCAGCGCCAACGACTCCCAGCACGACCCCGGGTAAGTTTCCAGCCGCTGCCCACCGCTCCGCCGCGGGCTCGCTCGGGGCTGTGCGGGCGACGGTGCGGAGCGGGGCATCCGCGCGCCCCCCGCGCCCCCGCGCGCACCCCTGGGGCACTCGCGCACCTTGGGGTGGCGTGGGGCGGCCACCTTCTCCCCCAGCCCACCTCCCGGCTCGCGCTCGCCCGCTCCCCCCCAGCTTTCCTTTTAGCTTTGGTAAGTTACACGTCAAAATGGCCGATCTGACATCGGTGCTCACTTCGGTTATGTTTTCTCCCTCTAGTAAAATGTTTATCGGTGGACTGAGCTGGCAGACCTCACCAGGTAAGGGAGGGAGGGGGGGACGCCTGGGTCCCCCCCTTCTTGGTTTCTTTATTGCTCTTTGTTATCCCAGTGTAAGAGCCCCCCCTCCCCGCCATTGGCTCCCCACTTCTCCTGTGCAAGGTTATTTTTTTTAAATAGCAAATCCTTTCCGAGCCCTCTACGCGACCTCTGTTGCCGAATTTCCCCCGCGTGTGCAAAAATATTGCAAAAACAAAACAGAATAGCAACAGAAAACTACTTTTGCTTTTTGTCCTTGATCAGAATTTGCATTGCTTTTCCCCCTCTCCACACCTTCTCCCACCCCCCCCATCTCTCTCTTTCTCTCTCTACAGATAGCCTTAGAGACTATTTTAGCAAATTTGGAGAAATTAGAGAATGTATGGTCATGAGAGATCCCACTACGAAACGCTCCAGGTAACGCATTTCCTTCTGGATTTTGCCTTTATTTTAGAACAAAGTTTTAGTTTTATTTTTGGAGGTGTCTTCGGAAGTAGTAGCTAAGCGGACTTAGAATGGGGCTCAGGCGCGTGGCTGGGCTGGAACGTGGCTCCCCCCCCATAACCCCAAAGGTTATTGTTAATTAGGGCCGAACTCTGGATCCAGAGACGCCCATCTCTCCCGCTTGAAGTCATTTTCCTGTCGTGTCTTGTTCTCTTGTGTAAAATGACATTCAGCTTCTTCCACTTTCCACATAGTTTTTTTTTTTTTTTTTTTAAATTTAAATTTTTGAGTATATGCCTTTTTCTCTTTCCCAAACTCTGAAGTCCCCTCTTTGGGAGGTGGATGAATATCTTAGTGCCCGTTTCCTTCGGCGTAAAACAAAGCCTTAAGGAGGGAAGAGGAGAGGAAACTGAGGCGGCCAGAGTGGAGGCACCGGCGTGCTCCAAGTTACCTCTAGCCGCCCTGCCCCCCCCCCCCCACGTCCCGCTTCCCCCACTAACCTTGGTATTTTTCCCTCGCAAGGCAGAGGGCTGTGGGCCAGGGGGAGAGTAGAGGGAGCTGGTGGGGATGGGGGTACGTGGGGGGGGCAACTCTCGTACCCCAGTCTGCAATATAGGGTCTCCTGGCTGCTTTCAATGGTGTCACATTTTGTTTTCTCCCTCTTTGTCTCCTTCCAGAGGCTTCGGTTTCGTCACCTTCGCAGACCCAGCAAGTGTAGATAAAGTATTAGGTCAGCCCCACCACGAGTTAGATTCCAAGACGGTAGGTTGCTTTGTTGTTGTTGTGTTTGTGGTTGTTGTCTGCCCCTTTTCAGCGCCGGTGTGGGCATTGACAGCCCTGTTTAAAGGGACAGCGCCTTCTTCTTTTGCTTCTGTGCTAGAACTAGGTACTTTAAAAACAGCCAGCGAGTTGGCTCAGAAGTTCGCTGCGGTGGCTGGGTTTGGGGGTTTCTTTTGTAGTCTTTTGCTGTCCCCACCGCAGCTTCTGACGCTGCCAGGCCAGGGCTTGTGGGGGAGGGGGGGTCCATTCCCTGAGAGGGTAGCCTTCCGCCAGGGGACCTTGCCGAGAAACTCCACCGGAGAGCAAATGGAACTTTCTTTGTCAGCCGAGCACAGCCTGTGGCATTGGGATCGGCGTGTGGGAGGGAAGGCACAGCCTGCTTCCTGGTGGAGGGGGCAGGGGGTTGGGATGAGGGGAGGGGGGCGCTCATCTTAGGTCCGGGCAACAGGTTTCTCTGGGAGGCCCAGTGATGTGAGATGTGGTTTGAGAAGAACAGGGAGGGTAGATACTGGCAGAGCCACCTCGGGCATCCGGTGGGGTTACTCCACATGGCGTCGAATCGAAGGCTGATAAGGTTTCAAAGGGATGGCTCCCTGTCTTCCTTTTTGGATCCTTTCATGGGTGCGTGGATACTTTCAAAACATGAGAAGTTTATAAAATCCAGAGTTTGGAGGTGGAAGTCCCTAGGTGGAGGTCAGAGAATAAGAGGGGAAAAAAAATGTCAGTCTGGAATAATAAATGCAAAGATGGAGGAGCCTGGGCAGTTCCCAGTGGTTTGCTTAGTGCTTGCCTACCCCCCCAACCCCCCACCCCTTTGCTGGCTTCCTCCCTCCCCTACCCTTCCCTGTGTGCTTACCAGAATTTCACCAGGATTTTTACCACTGCTTAAAGGCAGAGGCCTCAAGGTGATATTTGGGATGTGCCTTTGGGCTGCACAGGAAGGTCCTGTTCTGTTGTGAGCTCGTGGGGTGTGAGGTAGCCGCTACTGTAAACTTGACCCTAACTCTCTCTGTGTAAAGTCCACAGAATTTGAGGGTCTTTCCCAACTCTTTGGTCTTTTAACACTGGGTGGAGAAGAGCCCCGTCAACCTTTGGTGCACTTGAATTGATTTTGCAAACTCACCTTCTTTTTATGATCAGAGAGGTCAGATGTTGCCCTTACTCCCCTTTCCCCCCCAGAAAAGGCCTTACACACTTGGGTCTCTTTATTAATTGTCCTGGACTTGTCAGTGCCTACAGGCCCTGCCAATTTCTACTGTCAGATCATTTAATATCAAGGATAATCATTTATAAGGTGATAAGGAATGGCTGAACAGTTTATTTCTTCTTCCTTGACTTCTTGGCTAGATGTATCACAAAGCTAGGGAGATTTTGCAGGAAAAATTCACAGCGGATTTGTGATTTCTCGTGCACTCCTTTTGCCTGGGTGGGAGAGAACTGGAGTTAGGTTTTAGTGGGTGCTGGCTAGTCAGATCCCTCAGGATCCCTCAGGATCCCTCAGGATCCATTGCTGGGCCTTGGGCTTTTCCACCCTTGTCTGTTTTGTAGACATATTTTGATTGCGATTACTTAGTATAACCTAGCTTTTGACTTTGTTTCAACGTTCAGTGCAGGAGGCAGGAGGAGGCAGAAGCGGTTGGTTTATTGACATGGAAACGAGGATCTTGTTTACTGTTACCTTAAAAGCTTTGTTTAGGTAAAGGCCATTCGCATCCAAAATAGTACCCTAGTGTTTTCTAGAGGACGCTAGAGCCAGTACCTAAATAACGAATGTTTTCATTTGGGGTAGTTTTCTTTCTTTCTTTCTTTCTTTTTTTTTTTTTTTTAATAGTTGACTGGGATATGCAAAAGGTTTGGATTTGCCTTCTTGCCTTGATGCCTCCTAGGCCTGGGAGATCTCAGTGTGGAAAACTTTGCACATGGGAAAGCCTTGCTTTCTATGTAACATGCTGATGTCACCACCACACACATACAGTGCAGTCCCAAATTGGCTTTTGGTTTTGTGATTTTACCTTTTTTTTTTTTTCCGATCTTAGTACTTCATTTTCTTCCCTGTACTTTTCTCCCCCAGCTCCCAGCCCTTCCTCTTTGTTTCCACACAAACAAGGTGACTTCTCCCTGCACCTGTGTGTTGCTCAGAGCCATCGGGCCTCAAGAGTGCGTCTTTTGAGTGCACGGAGACGAGCATGTGTCTCCGTTTTGGCGACAGAATGGAAATCCACACCTGTTGTATTTCTTTTGTAGAGAAACTCTAGTCAGTGCTGGGTACACCTGTAGACGCAGTATTAATCGGTTTCCTAGATCCAAGACTTTTGTGTGTTTTAGCTTTTGAACAGTAATCTCTCATTTCTCAGGTGGTGCTTACAAGGTTGATTTTTTTTTAGGACTTTAAATGGCCCTAATAAAAGTGATTTTGTCTTTGTATGTCTTACAGGCTGGGGCTCTAAGGGACCTAGGGATTATCTGGGGTGGGGGAGGGGGTTGCGAGTGTCTAACCCCTGCAGTTATTCCCAAAGCACGATTATTTTCTTAAGTGACAGGTTCAGATTTACTTTTTAAAGGGCTAATTTATGATGCGGAAGCCAGAGCTCATAAATAAATAACTTGTAGGAATACCTATGTCTTTCTCCACATTGAGCTGTGCTCAAAAGATGTGTGACGTTTAGAAATCTTATGGAAACCAGTGATTTTTTTAAAAAATTCCTCCCTGTTTTTATCTGGGCAGTAACTTTTTTCTCCTCATGTCAGCTGTTAGACTCAAATGCTTTGTGGGAATTGTAAAGCTAGTCACTGATGGAGAATCATGTGCTCTGCTAGCTGGCGGCTGATGTGGAGTGGGGAGCTTTTTCCATGGGGTGGAGGTGGGGTGGGGGGAATACCCGAGTCACTGCTAGGTTCCCATTTCTGTCCATTTTTTTAAAAAACCCTCCCTGAAGTGGCCTTTCTAATGTGGACTTTGGGTTGGTCATGTAGTTTCATCCCTGTGGGTTTGTTTTTTAAAGCCACATGTATTTAATTCATACATTTACCTTTCTTTCCCTCTTTTATTACAGTTTAAAAAAAAATTTTTTTTTTTTAAAGAAACAAGTCACTGATACCTGCTTTCTTTGAGATATACCTACAAGAAATGCAAATGATTTTTTTGAGGCAGGGTCTCACTAGAACTCAACTGTGGCGTACCAGAGGGGGCTTCCACCTCTCAGTGATCCTCTTCCCTCAGCTTCTCACGGGTAGGGATTCCAGGTGTGAGCCACCATGCCTGGTTGTAAGACCTTCTTGATCATGCTGAGTAACTTTAGTTTGCTAACACTAGTGAGTTAATCTGAGCTGAGCATTATGTTGGATATTGTTGATTTGTGATCCCCCCTCCCGTTTGGAATCCCTTTTCCCGCTTTGCCAGGGAGAAGAAATAATTGCCTATTTACCTACAGCTGGAGGGACATGGCATTTTAAATTTTTTTCCTTTAGATAGCATTGTACCCATCTTTTCTGGCCACACATTGCACATTAGCTCTGGGTACCATTTTGCAGTCAGGGTCTGTGGAAGAGAAGTCCCGTGTCTCAGTAACAGTGCATGAGCTCTACCTTATAAAGCCCATCCCTCACCAAAATGCGTGGTGGAGCATTCCAGAAAGGCGAACCTCATAAGTCCCGTGGGGGAGAAGGATGGTGAAGGTCGACATCAAAGCTGAAGGAGCTTTTGAATTGCCCAAGAAGCTACTAAAAGCTGAGGTTTAAGCCTGAGAAATGAGTGATTAATAATTAGATGGTTTGGTTATTCATTTTTGTCCCCTGCTCTCCAAAATTATTTCATTGACTTCGTTCTTTTTTATTTTTTCTCCAGATTGACCCCAAAGTTGCATTTCCTCGACGTGCGCAGCCCAAGGTAAGTAGGAGAGCTGTGGACGGGATGTTAGCGAGACTTTCAAGTTTCCAACCAAGCTGTTCTGACAGCTGTTGGAGGCTGGGGATTGTGCCTTCAGGCTGTCAGCAGAGGGAGGTCAAAAGCCCAGGTGAGCAGTTCTGTGAGGTGACCCTGCACCTCCAAGTCAGCATGCCAATGTGGGTTCCAAGCATGCAGCTGGGAAGAGGGGCAAATGTGATCCTTTGCAGGAGGGCTTGGCACCACCTGCCACAAAATTTATTCGAGTGTTCTGTTTATTCTAAAGCAAGGCTGAGATCCCATCAGGAAAAGTTGAACATTTCCTTCTGCCTCTCTATGGAGGGCCCTCTATCGAGCAAGGCCTTACAATCTGGAGGATTTGGAGAAGAGCAGATTTAAGTTAACAGCTTGTCCTTTCTTGGGAGAAAAAAAAAAACCCTTTCATAGAACCCCCTAAAGTTGTAGATCTGGGGGAGGGACCTAGAGATGTTCCCAGTTTCAGGTCATTTGGATCAGTCAGAGCCAGGAGAAACAAACATAGCTCAGCTTCTGAGTTCTGGAGAGTTGGGGCCTGAATGGAGGAGGTTGAAACAACGTGGCCCCATCGGAGTGGCTTTGCAAGCAAGATGTACTTAAAAGATTGGGACAGTGCTTGCACTTTTGTAAAGTGTGTAGTTAACAGTGTTTCCCCTGTGCCTGCCAGTTGTGGTTCTGAGGAGGCAGCTGGAGGCAGCCCTGCACGCGGTTCCATCAGGCTTATGGCATTCATGTTCCATTGGTTTTCTGTCCCCTAGACTTCAGTGAATCCTGTGTCCTTGACATTCTTGGGGGGGGGTGGCTATGAAATTTCTAATTGTAGCCGCACAATTGTCGACAATGGCTCTTGGAAAATTCAGTTTATTCCTTTAAGCGGAGGCTCTCAGATTGGAGAGCCTCTCTCTAATCGTATAGAGGAGAAAATGGTTTTGTACGTTGGTAAAGAAAAAGGGATGGAATTTGGAGAATTTCAGGTCTGGAACCTGCCACTTGAATGAGTGAGTGAATCTTTTCTTTACAAGATGGAATCCACATCCCTTAAGTAAGCAGAAGTATGTACTTGAAGATGGCTTCCCCCCTTAACTCCTAAACAGATCCCAGCAATTAATGCAGAGCTTAGATTCCTGTATGTGGCATCAACTTTGGGGTTGGCCCTGACTGGGTGTTGCTTCCCATGATGTGTGTGAGCCTTCCCATCTCAGAACCAGAGTGTTTCCTGGGGTTGGGAGAGTTGCTATTTGTTCTAGTGTGACTCTTCAAATTTCCAGGTTAGTCATTTGATCACTCATAACGTGGATCAGATTTCCCTTGAGGGAAACTGGAAAAATCCGTAACTTGGTGAAGCCATGGCTCCAGCCCTGCTCCCTACACTCCTGGTTTCCCTCTTCCCACCGACTTCCTTCTTCAGCCAGGGGAAGGTGGTATTTCACGGTAACGTGCAGTGGCGTTGGCTTTTCAAACATTTGCCTTGAAAATGAGATAGACGATGTCTCAGACTTATAGAAGGAATATGGACTTTCCCCATTTCCCAGCCCAAGCCTGGGGTGTTTGTGAATTCTCAGACTTTTAGGTGTGTATTAATATTAAGCCAGTTGAAAAGGACCAATTTGGCTTGCAAATTCAGGGATTTAGGAGCGAGACCCTATCTCTTAAAAAATTTAATGACAGGTCACTTTGTAAAGGACTTTGTTATCCTTTATCCACACCTGAATCCCAGCTCTGCCTCAGTTTCTTCATCTCTGAACCTGGAGTGACAGCAGCTCCTTCACAAAGGTTTTGTGAAAAATGAAATCGTGGTCTGGCCGGGGCCTCACAGCGCATCTTCGTCACCGTTATTATTGCTGGTTTAATCATCATTAGGATGGCGGTTGTTTGCAAGCTGGACCACCTGGCTTCAGAAGCCAGCTGTGCCAGTCATTAACTGTTGTGAACTTGGCCAAATCACTTAGCTTTCTTGAACTTGCTTCCTTTTCTCATAGTTTCCTGTAGGTGAAATAAACATGCTGCTGGAAGGGTCTGATACATGGTGATGCCAAAGACGGATCCACTGTAGGATCCACTGTTATTACTGATTATTTTTGAGAGAGGCCTTGAACTTGCAATCTTCCTGCCTCTTAACTGTTATTTATGGGAGGGCCTCACACTAGTTCTCGGAGAGATCTAGCGATAATATTAATTGAAGGTGTGTACCAGGCACTTTGTGAGGGGGTGATGTGTCACCTTCGCTGGACAGATGAGGCAGCTGAAACATTGAAGGTTGAGTGGTGAGTGATATAAAAACACACACCTGGGCAATCTGCCACTATAGTTAGACCCTTGACCAGTGTGTGGTCCCATCTGGGTACCACTGGGCATTGCCTCTCTGTCAGAAGCGAGGGGACATGGCTCTCCGATGTCAGCAGACCATAGAGAGCAGAAGCAAAGTCATTCTTAGTGAAGTTCCAGGTCCTTGGGTTCTGGTCATTCTCTTCCCCTTGTGACATCATCCAATTGTAGGACATTAGTGTTCTCTAACTGACTCCTTGGGGTATCCTTTCAGGGGCTTCTGGGGTTGCTCAACCCAGGTAGGCAGAAGTTGTTGAGGTGCAGATGTGTCATGGTTGGGATCTGGAATAGGGTAGGCAAAGGACTTGCTCTGTTTGATTATTTTCCCACAGAACTGAGCCTGGCCTTCAGGGTTCCAGACCAAGGTGACCGTTGGGGACAGCACTCCCCCCAGCTGGCAAAAGTCTGGAACTTTGAGTGAAGCCTTATTTATCTTCCCTTCATAAAACTTCTGTGTGTCTCTGTGGGGATCATGGTGACAGGGCAGACTGTACCCCTCTGTGTGGACTGGGTGAGGCGCTTGTAAACGATGTGTCGGCTTGGGTTTCAGTTAAAACTCATTTCTCTGCCTCTGGCCGCCCCTCCCTGCTAACAGTTGCCAGAGAAATATTCCGTGGAGGTGTTAAACAAGACTGGTGGAAAGAAGCTGTAACTTGAGACCAAAGAAAATCTGTGGCAGTGAAGAACGGATTTCATACGAGCACTGTCATAATATTCTTTAATGTCTCGTAGAAATAAAAATCTGTTTTGTCCAGAATTTTAATGAGCTACCAAGGCAGACTTCGGAGTCCTGCACCTCACCCATCTCACCCTTTGTGATGCAAATGTTCACAGGGCTTATTAGTGAGTCTAGGGACCACTCTTGGAAGGCCGGTGGCCATTCATTAGCAAAGTTACATTTTCATAAGGAAGAGACGGGATCCTTCCGGGTCTGCCTATTTCACTGGGGGCGTTTCATTTTGTAAAATACGTAAGAGGATTCTGCCCCACCTCCATCTTTTTAAAAATTAGAATGGTCACGATACTCTAAAACAAGACGACTTAATTTGAAGCTACGACAGACCAGAGGCTGACAGAGATCAGTCATGCCGGGTCCTTTCTGTGTCTCCTTCGGGTCCAAGTGTCAGCTGCCTGGGAGAGTTTCGTTCCAGCCTACGGCTTCTTTTTCTTTTGTGGAGGAACCCACAGACTCTTTAGCAGCTAAGGGCGAGAGTGGAGCCTGGGTGTGACTCACCATCTATCCTAATTGTCCTTGGGTATAAGAACACTGTATCCTGCTGGCCAGTGATGGCACCTACCATTAATCCCAGCACTCAGAAGGCAGAGGCAGGCGGATCTCTGAGTTTGAGGCCAGCCTGGGCTATAAAGTGAGTTGTACGACAGCCAGGGCTATCCAGAGAAACCTTGTTTAAAAAAACAAAAACAAAAACAAAAACAAAAAGCAAACAAACGTACACACACACACACACACACACACACACACACACACACACACACAGAAACCAAACAAAAACCCAAAAGCACAATCTCCACTTTTTCCAGTTACTGTTTTCTGAAGTTACTGTATTCAAGTTGAGTTATTTTTTTAATGGACACATCAGATCAAAAACATTGCACAGACATAAAAATATGTTACATATGGGGCTGGAAAGATGGCTCAGGGGGGACGAGCCTTTGCTGCTCCTGGAGAGGACCCGAGTTCTGTTTCTAGAACCCATGTCAGGTAGCTTATAACCCCCTGTGACTCCAGCTCCAGGGAGTCAGACATTGTCCTCTGATCTCTGCAGGTACTTGCACACACACACACACACACACCTCTCTCTCTCTCTCTCTCTCTCTCTCTCTCACACACACACACACACACACACACACACACAAAACCATTAAAAAAAAACTTTAAACAAAAAAACAAGATACCAGCAGGGGAGCACGTGCTGTTTTGATTCATGCGTATGTTCACTGTGTCCTGAAACTCGAGAGGCAGAGACCTTAACTGCTGGTGTAGAGAGATCTAGAGCTGTCATTTGTTCAGCCTGTTTCCAGTTGCCTTCAGTGACAGCTGGGTGACTGTGGACATACCACTGAAATCCCATCAAGCCTCAATTTCCTTCTCAAAAAAATTTTATTCTCCTTACCATGTTATTTTGGAAATGAATACAGATTGTCCCTTGGGAGCTGTGTATGGTCAAGTGGCACCCAGCACATGTCCGCTGATAGCATTATAGAATTATTATTACTATTATTATTATTATTATTATTATTTTTAAAGGTCTTATGTATCCCAGGCCAGCCTCAGAATCATTTTGTAGCCAATGATGACCTTGAACTCCTAATCTTCCTGCCTCTTCCTCCTAAGTTCTGAGATCACAGGCTCCCACACCCAGTTATATGGAGTACTGGATAGTGAACCCAAGGCTTCATGCCTGCTAGGCAGCCACTCTACTAACTGAATTGTATTTCTACCCTTAGAGTCTTAATAGAGTCAAAAAAACTGCAAAAGTAAAGTGACCTAAAGTGGGAAAAAAACTTCATCAGAATATAAGCCCCCTGGCTGCTTGGAGATTTTGGTGCTCAGTGTTCAGGAACTAAATGAGTTGAACCCCTCCTGGCTTTTCCTCAACTGGAGGAGGCAGCTGCCACCCAGGCATCTTCTGTTGGGTGTATACAAGTCACCACAACAGTTAAGTTGTGGAGGGTTGAGCTAGGAGCCAGATTTTCTTGTTCCCATCTTGTCCTTTGACGTTACTTTAGGGTCTCGAAAGGTTCTCTGTGAAGCATGCGTCCAGATGGGTACGGTGGCAGCCGGTGCACCCCTCCTGTTCTGGGGGAGTGGTTTCTTGGCAGCTTCTCCGGGGTGGAGGGTGAGACGCCGGCAGCTGGCCTTCCCTTGCTGCTGGCGTTCTCATCACCCAGCATCGCCTTCTTGGATGATCTGCTGCTGTCATCTCGGCAGCCATGGTGAAGCAGCCATCCTGGGAAGGTTTTGTGGTCCTGCAAGGATGTAGCGGCGTGTCTGCAGCCCTTTTCCCCACCAGTGAGGACCTTGGGGGATTAATGGCTTAGCTTCTTGCTTGTCAGAGAGCCCTGCTCTTTCCCATCTTCCAAGTCCTTAGCAGGTGTCAGCTTGAGGAGGAAGGACACTTTGTCCTATAAATGTCCTCTCCCTGAATGTTGCCTTTCCTTCCAGGCTGGGATCCCTCTTGTTCATGTCAGTCTGCTAGGATGACAAAGTCCCCATGTCCCATTAATATGGCTTTTGGTAAATAGGTGAGCCCCCTTCCTGTCCCCAAGCAGGGAGAGGGACAGGGTAGTCTGGGGGGGGGCCCATCTTTCAGGCCTCTTGATATCGTATATGTTCTCAGTGTCCACTTTCAGATTTTCATAGCTAGAAATGCTTCAGCTGCAAGCCCCAGAGTACACCGGGGATGTGTGATCCTCTTCTCCATCCTTCTGAATTTAGAGTATTCATTTACATGAGATCACGTAATGGGACGGCAAGTGGCTGGCCCCAAGAACATACCTGCTCAGCCCTCAGCACACTTCAGCTCACTTAATCCTTACTCATTGCTCTCTTTGGCATGGACTCTATTTTGCAGGAGACTTGAGAGCACCTCAGTGCTTCCTTGGGCTTCCTACCGCCCCTGGAGCAGTTGAAATGCATTGGCCTTGGGGTTTGTCTCCTTCAAGATCTGTGGGAGGGTCTCTTTCCAGCTTTGACTCACACATCTTTCCTTACTTCCATGGCCTTGGGACTGAGACCTTTGGGGAGAGATGACACATCCCATGACTGAGCTATCCCGGCTTCCTCATGAATCCCCATCCTGCACTGCTTTCTGATGCCTCGTTAGGTGGCGTCTTCATGCACACACCACTGAGCATACTGCACTTACACAAGCCAAGACAGATGAAGCGTTACCGGGCAGCATACTCTTCAGGGACCCCTGTCGTGTATGTGGTGACTAAAATAAAATGGCATGGAGTTCAGTTCTTTCTCTGGATTTCCAGTGTGTTAGCTTGTCCTCAGTTACGGTTCTCGCAGCCATGGTCAACTAATGGAGCACCTACATCCTCTAGAGGTTGGGGGTAGGCATTCATTTGGGTTTTGATCGTGGTGTGCCCAGTGCGTGCCAGCCCCTCCGAGGCTCTGGACATAGTGTGGACAGGAGGACAGGGCCTCTGCATTCTCAGAACCTCCATTCCAGTGTGGCTGTGTGAATGGAGCACGCAGGTAAGGAAATTCCAGGTTATCAGGAATGAAGTCCAAAGCCAGGCAGAGTGATGGTGGGTGGGGAGGGGCCATTCCTTCATTGAAATAGGCACTTGCCACTTTCTGCAGCTCAATGATTATTTACCAAGGTATTTATTTTATTCTGAGCTTTACAGTATTTTACTTTCAAGCCTTATTGTCTCTACCAGATCATAACCCCAAAGGTATAAGTGCATTGTTTATAGCTAACAACCAAACCTCTTAGCTCTCTAAGAGGTTTTGTACATCATCCACTTTGATTTGAATGGAGTGAATGAAAAAAAATGGAGACACAGTTTTAGGGAATCTGTAACATCTGCTCCAAGTTGGGAGCACAGTCCTGACCTGTGTGACAGGAACGGACATGGTCTACACAGGAAAGGAGGTTGGAGACAGCCTATGGAGGAGGGACCTCTAGTCTGGAGGTGGTTTGCTTGCTGGCTCTTGAAGAGCCAGAAGGAAGAAGAATGTCGGAATGCTAATGTCGGCAGAGGGTGTGTATTCAGGGGTTTGGGTTGAGCTTGGAAGGTAACACGTGTTGGGGTCGGGTCTGATAGCTAGACATTTTTTTGGCTGGGGCTGGAAACTTGTTCTGTGTGCAGGGTCCCAGGGTCCTAGGGGTGCTGCCTGGGGTGCTCTGAGATCATCTGGACCCCCAGAGAAGCCAGGATCATTAAGAATATGGTTGGTACCATGTCTGGGAGACAGGCACACACTGGACTTGGTGCTTATGCTTAATGGGTAATTCAAATTATTCTCCAGGGCTGTAGATGGTCTTCAGGTATGAGGCCATTGGGGAAACGCTCTCTGATCTTTGGGGTGAGTGACAGTTTACAGAGAATCTGCCGTTCTTAGGTTTGTACTTCTTACCCGCCTCTTCTGTTTTCTTAGCAAGGGACCACAGCGTAGACCACACTGTAGAGTTCTTGTTCTCTGTCCTTGTTTAAGCTGTGGTCACGACCTCACCCTATGTGGAGAGTGAGGTGATATTTTCCCACATGGAAGTTGCCAGTTGCTACTGACGCCCGTTGCCTGTTGCTCAGAACAGTGGGCTTGGGACTTCATACTTCAAGGCAGCTTGTGATCTCCTTTCCTTGTGTGGTGTGAGGGGTGGTGGGTGTGGTCTTAGGGCCACATCCCTGTTGTTCTTCTACAGCACCTACCTGGGATGGTTGGTCCAGCTGAGCAGCTGTCTTAATGGATACTAAATACAGCACTCTGTTGCCTGTTCTCTCTTCCTTGAGGATAGTGCCAGACTTCTAAGTATCTGGGGAGGCTTGCCCTCCTCCACCCCACAGGGTGTATGCCTGGCTTATTTTAGTCTGAGATTTTGAATCTTCTCAAAGGGAAAAAAAAAATGATTTGAAAATAGAGTTGGGATGTGCAGCCTAGTACCCAGTCTCAGTATTCTGAACCCTTTAGTTGAATGTCGGGTTGATCTTTTGTCATCCTTGATAGACCCTCCACCCTCCAGGTGGGCGAACTGAGGCCTGTGAAGGTAGACAGCTGTTTTGGAGCCACAGAAATAGCAGGAATCAGGTTTGGCCTTTGGACCCAAGTCCAAGGGAATCCCAAGGCCTCATTCCCCTCAACACTAAACTTTCTCTGTTTCGTGTGAGTGGTACATTCAGCCTGAGAACTGTGTGCTACCTGTGTGCCTCATACTATGATGCAGCCCAGAATAATTGTAGATGACAATGTCATGTCTCAGTGTCAAATGGTTGGACAACTCTGGTAGACTTTAACTTCTTTTACTTAGTCTGAACATTATAAAGTACCCAGGCTGGCAGGTAGTATTTGTTAGGGTATTTTCCATTATTTTTTTTTATGTCTGAGAACCTGTTAGCCTAGTGAAATGACACTTTACTTAAAATTTTATGCCTCATCTTTTTTTTTGTGAAATGGGACCATCTATATAGTAACCCATCCTAGACTTGTTAAGGGGGATGAAATGAGGTGATGCCTCTGGGGGCACATTGTGGGTACAACGGAAGAAGCATGGTTACCTGTCTCTGTCCCCAGAGATGGCACTGTCCATACCTTAAGAAGACCATACCCAGCAGCCTGCAGATGGCTTGGCGTGGTTGCCCTTTATGTAGGTCTAGCACACTGAGATGGGAAGCTTGGTGTCAGCGGCTCCCCCGGCTCAGGGGTCCTGGCTTTCAGGGCAAGATAGCATGCACTTTTTATCTTGGCAGTGCTCAGTGGGCGTGAGGAATTCATTTCCTTCTCTGTGTCAGATGCCTGTGTTTTTGCTGCTTTTGAGAGTAACGTCCTAGGCTGCAGCTAGGGAAGAGCTGGAGACCCCACTGTGAGAGAGGTCTCCTCCAGAGCCTTCTCTCTCCCAGGGCTGGTCTTTATCTGCCTGGGGTAGTTCCACCAATGTCTGATCTGAAAGCACCACGTTCATTTATTTGTCACTGGCTGTGACAGGCAAGTTAATGCTAATGGATTCTTTTTTTAGCCAGTTGTCTGGGATGTTTCTCCCAAATGTCCTGAAATCTATGGCATTAGGGGAATGTGTAACTTTTATGGTAGGGGAGGATTTAAAAGATAAATAGGGTTTTGTGTGCAAGGGGTATGCATTTAGGTTTGGGGCAAGAGCGGCTGTGGGGGGAGTTGGGGAGGGAGCCGGGCGAGCACAGAGTCGTCTTTTAAGAAATCCATTCAGAGCTCTAAATTGCTGTTTCTGTTTCAATTATGTGACAATTTCAAGGGTTTTGAAAAATCTAATAAAATGGTCCTGATGATGCATTCTGGGGACAGAGCTTCGGAAGATGCTGGAGAATAAATTCCTTGGGGGTCAAGAGATTGTCGTGCCTGCCACCTCTGGGCCTGCTTCATCTGAGTTTTTTACATTTTTATTGTTTTGAAGGGCAGGAAACGGTGTAGGAATGCATTCAGGGCTTCTCCTGTAGCCTCCGCCGAAATGAATTATTCTCTTTGCGCAATTGCGAATACACGGCCACCACGCTCTTTTCTTCCTTTCTTCTTCTTTTTTTTTAAATCCTAAGATGACATACTGTAAACGACTTTCAGAGCATGATTTGTGTGTGTAGTGATGTTGAATAAAACACCAAAGAGAAGCCACTAGTGGAGGGGGCTGAGTGAGATGGGAAGCTGTGTAAGAGATTTTTTTTTTTTTTCTCCCTTTTCTCCCAACCAAAGCTTTTGATAGTTTCCCAGAGAACAGAAGTTTACAATGGAAGGGAGTCTGGCCTGCCTACAGGAGCAGAGTGCAGAGAGGCACAGTGTAGCAAAAGGGACGCTGAGTGACATTAATTGAGGGGACCACTCTGGTGGGAGGGAGGCCAGGAACCAGCCAAGTCCTGGTTCCCAGCTAATGTGTCATGCACTTTTGTGTGCATGCATGTGTGCCCGTCGCTGTGTGTGCACATGCGTGCATTTTTTGTTTCCTCCTCTTTCCAGTGTAGGTTTGAATGCCAAGCCCTGATAGTGTGTTGCAGTGCCCTGTGCCCAGGTTGGCTGTGTTGGTGCCCCCTATTTCTAGTGGCTGCACAGTCAAGTCTGAAGTTAAAAATGATATTTATGTCTGTGAAAGGGTGCGTATGAGTGTGCACATTCACACACCATGGCATATACGGGGAGGTCAGAGGACTCTCTTTCCGCCATGTGAGTCTCTGGGCTGAAACCCAGCTTAGCAGGCTTAGCAGTGAGCACCTTCCCTTCTGAGCCATCTCTTCAGCCCAGAAGTCAAATTTTAAAGCGGGCAGTGTTTTGTTCTACTCTGTGGACACCTGCTGGAAGCAGGATGAGTGATGTGTGAGGTCAACATCACAGAGCTGGATACTGAAAGGAAGGGAGAGTGAGAAGCCCATGTTTTTATTTCTGAGATGGATTCCAGCCAGGGGAAGAGCAGAAGAAAATCTGTAAGCCACCAGGCATGGTGGTGCATGCCTTTAATCCCAGCACTCGGGAGGTGGCAGAGGCAGGTGGATCTCTGAGTTCTAGGCCAGCCTGGTCTACAAAGTGAGTTCCAGGACAGCCTGTTACACCGAGAAACTTTGTCTGGAGAAACCAAAAGAAAAGAAAAGGATCTTTTCTGATAACACTTCACACTGGTGATATGAACAGGTTGTTGCAACATGTGCCTTTTAAATAATTTAGTGTCTTGGAGAGTTCTACATTTCCGTGTTCAGTTTGGAGGGAGAATTTCCCACTGCTTGAGAAGAACTGCAGCTTCGCAGGTGGCTCCCCTGGGCATCGGGGGAGAGGCTTTGAGGGGGCTGACTTTGTGGGCAGGCCCTCAGCATCCTTGGCTTTGTTGTCAACTTATTTCAGAAGGTCTCCTTCACTGTGACACTGGGATCATCTTGTTCAGAGTGATAGGCAAGTATTGGGAAATCTGCTAGACGCTCCTGGAGTGGGAGCTTGCCAGCACCTGGGTGGGGTGGATGGAAACGCAGTGCATTTTAACCAGTGAAGCCTGTTTTTTTATACCTTTCAACCCTGTTCCCTTGGGGCTAGCTCCCAAATGTATCAATTTTATAGCCAGAGGCAAACAAACAGGGTTTTGAACACACATAAGATAATGTTTAGGAGAAGCCAGCCGGTTCCTATCTTGTCCCATCCACCAGGAAAAAGGGGATCAAATAAGGCTGTTGGACCTTGGGCCGAGCATCCTCCCCTAAGACTGCTCAGTGTATATGTTTCCTCATCTGTTTTCAAAGCAGATAATTGGTTTTAGTGAGAACTTCTGACTTGATTAGGGGGCCCTTAGGAAATTAAAGTGTGTTTGAATTTCACAAGTATAATTTTAATTATACACATTTTGCATTTTTTCACTAGGGAGCCAGGTTCAGGGCTTGTTTCCCTATACTAATAGGGGCGGTAAAATAGACGATGGGAGAGCATCTTTGGAAATAAAAATCCTTGGATCCAGTCATGTGTTTCTCTTGCAGTAGTACATGGTGGACAGATCACTAGCCCTTCGTGTCCCATGTCCTTGTTAAAAATGGGTTTTCGCTGTATTCAGGCACCTATAGAGCTGGCTAACATGGGGGAATGAATCTTGTTATGTGTTTTTCTGCTGCAATCACCAGTAGAATTTAATTCAAGTCCGTGGGAGTGCAGGTTCTCTGTGAAGCCTGTGTTTGGCATGATGCCACCTTAGCATGTCATGATCGTCCTTGTCGCCCTGTCATCTTATTTTCTCCATGTCCGTGCCTGCCCAGCATCAGCTTTCCCGGCTGCCTCTCTTCATCATGACCCTCTGAGATAGAGGCAGGCTGTGGGAACCACCTGGCCTCCTAAGAGAAGGTCTGCTTGAGTTTATGGGAAATGAGTCCTTTTCAGAACTTTCAGGGCTGGGCAGACAACCCCCTCCAAGTGCTAGGAAAAGCGCATATGGGTTGGAACGTAAGCATCCTCAGACATGTCCCAGTGTGCGGGGACTCCAAAGAGCTGTCCAAAGGGTCCTCTGACCTTTTGTGCTCTCGTCTTGCTTATTGGCAGAAGAGATGAAATAGAATAAATAGTTCTTCTGGACAGAGACATGAAACTACCCTGTGAATGACCCTGAGTCATACAGGTTGGGACCTGAGAACATGGCAAGTGAGTATCCCGAATATAACCATATAAGCTGTGTGCCATCCACCCTTGACCCCATGCTTTCTAAGTCACTCCCTGTTGAGGTGTTACTGCTTCCTGGATTCCTGAGCTAGGTTTCTTGAGTTTGAATCCTTGCTCTGCCAAGTACCATCTGTGCGGCCTCGAGCACATTGTCCTATGTATTCTGTGCTCAGTTTTGTCATTTGTAAAGCTGACAGAATCCTAGCACCTTCACAGGGGTGTGGGGAAGATGAGTTGAGTTAACATAATACATGCTTAGCGTGGTGTCTAGTACGTGGAATATTACATACATGTGAATTAGGAGCTGTTAGGAAGGGCACTGTCCCATGGCAACTTGGGCTGACTGTTGTCTGCCTAAGATGGTGTATGTGTCATGGTCCGCTATCTTACATACTTTTAATGTAATACTTGAGAAATACAAAAGAATGTGTATACGTGTGCATGTGTGTGTAAATGTAAACATGTGTGACTTGGGCGAAGCTTCAGTGTGATTTGGGTGTAGACACGTGCCTGAGCTGTAGCAGATGAGTTGTGGGTTTGTGGGGAGCTTTGAACTCTGGAATCTAGTTTGAAACTTGGCTCTGCCACTAACTCTGTGGCCCTAGGAAGGTGCATACATTTTGATTCTGCTCTTAAAAATGAGAATAATGGAGTTGTATGGGATAAATGAGACATAAATAAGTTATTTGATGTCTGGTTGGCATTTAGGAAATGCCAATTGTTTGCTCCTATGCCTGGGAAAAATATTTGATTTTTTTTTTTTTTTTTAAGCCTGCAGTTAGAGAAAGCCTCTAAAGGTTCAGATTTTTACCGCTTTATTTTTATAAGTCTGAGTGCTTTACCTGCATGTATGTGTGCGCGCACCTGGTACCCAGGGAAGCCAGAAGGCACTGGATTCCCCTGGAACTGAAGTTACAGGTGGTTGTGAGCCACCATGTGAGTGCCAAGACTCGAACCTGGATCCTCCCGAAGAACATCCAGTGCTCTTAAGTGCTGAGCCATATCTCTAATCCCTTAAATCCATTTTGAAAGCTAGTTATGGTGGCATACATCTTTAATTTCAGCACTCTGTAAGTGGCAGACAGAAGAAGCAGGAGTTTGGGGCCATCCTCGACTCCCAACTATCTTGAACCAGCCAGTTACCAAAAATAAAAACAAAACAAAACAAAAACTGTCTTGAAAACGGGAAAGTTAGCTGGGCAGTGATGGTGCAGGCCTTTAAACCCTGGCACTCAGGAGGCAGATGCAGGCGGATCTCTGAGTCGAGGCCAGCCTGGTCTACAGAGCGAGTTCCAGGAAACTAGGGCTACACAGAGAAATTCTGTCTTGAAAAACCAACAAACAAAACAACAACAATAACAAAAAACAAAACCAGAAGAAAAGAAAGCAGGAAAGTTACAGTGCTGGTGATGAGGACATCAGGCGTTAGCTGCTGCATCGTCTGCCCATAGGACATGAACATCTGCACAAAGCAGGCTGCCACAGGGGCTTCATTCTACACAAAGCCCGTTTTTGAGGGTATAGAAATGACTCAGGATCCTCCGATGGCACTTTAGCCCTGAAAGGTGCTTTTGTTTCATTGATGCTGGAGGCAAACTGGAAATACAGAGCTGGGTGGTGAGTTTCATTAGAAGGAAATAGTAGCTTCTAGAAAAGATCTCCAGTTGTGAGTGAGAACAGGTGACAGGGATGATGGGGACGATTGAGATAGGCACAGTTGCCTCTTCTGTAAAACCTTCGGGTCCTAGGGGATGTGGAACAATGGATTTTGTGCTGCAAGCCCATGAAACCCACTGCATGGGTGGGGTAAGTTTGAAGAGCTCAGGAAACAACTACAGTGTTCAGCTAGCGGCCTGGGAGATGTTGACCCTCAGACTTCCTGTCAGGGCTGGGAAAGCCTCAGGTGCCTTAGGACTCTGGAGTGGGGGCCTAGTCTCCTTGCTCTTTTCCACGTTAGGCCCCTCTACTTGGTGTCCACTGGGTGTCCTTTTCCAGGTGCCAGGAATAATTGTAAGTGAACGTGCAGCATGGTGTGAGGTGTGTGTGGATGTTAGTGTGTGTGAGGAGGAAGGATAGGGTAGGCAGAAGCCAAAGGGGGGTGGCCAGGGGGAGGGAAATAGCGGCAGATTACATTGACTAATTGTAGGGAAAAAGCCATATTTGCTGCTCCATTAAGTGGTCGCCAGGCTATGAAGCAGTTTATTGTAATTAATATAGAAACAGCAAATAAGTGTCGAGTTGGGAGTGGAGGGTCTCTGGGAACCCTCCTGCTTTGGTTCTCTGTGTTCACTGCCCGGTTCCTTGTCCTTTCAGGGAGTCTGGGGGTGCACCATTGGTGGGCAGTCATTGGCTGGGATTTCTGCTGGTTTACTGTGACACATAGGAAGCCCTCTTGCGAGATCTCTCTCTACTCCAGACTTCTTAGGGGTCTTAACATTTTCTGAGGGCGGAGGAGAGACGGGCCCACTCACTCCACTATTGCTATTCTTGCCACAGATACTTTAATTTCAGCACATGGAAGAGGCAGGTTACACGTCCAAGTCCATCGAGTTATGGGCCGTGTGGAGTTGTGATTGCTTTCCTTGATGATTTCTTGTTCAAATCAGCAGTGCTCTTAATTTTCCAGATGAAGTAAAAAGAAAATTGGAGACTCCCCTCCCGCCCTGTGTCTCTTCATCCAAGATTTTCTGAGCGTGACTCTGATTTGGAGGGTTAATATTAATTAGGAACTGGGCTAGAACTCGGTTGCTTGATGAGGTGGCTTCAACTGTCCTGAGAAATAGGCTCTCTTTAGCACATTTCTTTTTTATTGGTGGAAGTTTCTGAGCTTCGAAGCCAAAGGAATACATTTGCAGAGAGAGAGAGAGAGTGAGATGGGAAGATGCTTGTTCCGGTGGTGCGGTCTGGATGGACCCTAGAGGAAGGAACAGCACTGCAGAACAGGAATGGCGGATCTGAGTCCGGAGGGAGTGTGATGCCTAGTTCTTTATAGGCCTAGCGTGTGACATGCACTGGCTGGGGTGGGGCGGGGTGGGGCTGGGCGGTTGCTGGAGAAGGTGGGCTTACTTACTGTGGGGCACATGTTTTGTGCCAGGCTCAAAGCAGGGAGTGGTGAGAGAGCCTGAGGAGGACAGCTCCCTCTCTGCCCTGTAGAATTTGCATCCTGCGAGGCCATGTTTGGGAAACTAGTTTTCATGCGATTCCTTACTGAAGTGTGGTTCCCATGACTGCTACCAAGATGGTGGGTGGTTCATCATAGCAAGGAAACAGACATCCCTTCTGGTAGGGGTTTTGGAGGGCTTCCTGGACAAGACTATCAGGCTGAAAGAGTGAATGGAGAGTGAACTTGGGGAAGGAAGGGCCAAGGGCTGTTCTGCATACGGAGGAAAGTCAGGGTGTCTAGCGTGCTGCCGGTGAGGAGGCAGGAGATTGGCAGTGAGGCTGGGAAATGGACAGATGCTGGTTGTAAGGGCTAAAGTGGTGGGAAGGGAGTGTGGAGATAGGCCATTGTCAATTTGGGGAAGATTACTGACAGTCTGTGTCGGAAATGGCTTGTGAGAAGCCCGGACAGATGTGTGCTTGGGAAAAAAAAACTTACTGCAGTCATCTGAGTGGGCAAAAGATGGCTGACTGGAGCGTGTAGACCCGGAGGTGGATCTGAGAGTCAGCATGGGATTGGTGGTTTGTGTGACTGGAGGAGGAAGTGTTGAGGGTGTGAGGCTGATTGGACTTCTGTGGGAGCGGGCAGAGCCCCAGACCTGCCTGCATGAGACCGGGAACGAGACGGTACTCCTGGCTCAAGGTCCAGTGTAACCCCGTAGGTGGACCTTTGCACAGTTCCTTTCACTTCTTATTCTTATGTACGTTAGGCATTTTATTATTTTGTGTGTATTCGTCGGAGGGGGGGGTGCATGTCATGGCATGCCATGTGGAGGTCAGAGACAGCGTTGTGGAGCTGGTTCTTTCTTACCTGTGGGTCCCAGGTATCAAACCTAGGTCATCAGCCTTGGTGACAGACACCTGGACCTGCTGAGTCATCTTGCTGGCCCTCAGAGAGTGCTTTCGGAGCCTTGTTTTCAACAGTCTTGCCACACGTGACCGTTACTCCAGAGGCACAGACACTGCTTTGACACAAAAGAGGTGGGCTGGTCAAAAGCCAGCGCTTGGTCTCTGCCAGGCCTTTTGTAAAAGGAAAGGGAGGAAGCTGGTACAGTCTAGTCTATAGGGTAACTGAGAGAAAAGTCACTGCCAAGTACAGAGAAGAGGATGCTCTGGAACCCTGGGTAGTAAAGCCTGAGATAAAACAACCTGAAGATGTGGTTTCCATCCGTGTGGAGCACATGAAATGAAGGATCAACGGATGATTCTATATTTAAAGTCTGTCCCTGCGCTGACCTCCCTGCTCTCTGTATTTCCCTTGAGGAGATGGGGGAAGAGTTGACACCCAGGCTCAGTTTCTGACCATGCTGACATACCCTTGTTTTACAACCTTAGTTTTTCCAATCTTCGCTTGGTTTGACAGACTCATTTTAAGCAAAAAGCCAGGTGCGTTTTAGTGATGGGGGGGGGTCCTCAGAAACATCCAACAAGGGCTTTGAAAGACCCCAGAAAGCAGTTTGGGGTCTGCGGCCCAGGAAGTTTCTCTGTTATTTTTCTTACGGCTTCTCCGAGGAGCAGTCTGGAAGGTATATGGAGACGGGACAGGTCTGAAGAATTCCTGCCCCTGCTGTATAATAAATTTGATACTAAAATTAGTGCCGCCCTCCCGAGCCATAATTCTTGCTGAGGCAATAAAGAAGTGTGTGCGTGTGTTCATGCCAGTGTGTGCGCGTGTGTGTCCAGCTTGTCTCTCAGGACTGGGATATCAGATGTGTAACTGGGTCTCACAATTGATTCTGTATAACAGCATCTCCTTCTCTCCCTGCTTCCTCCCTCTCTCCCTTGATGGAAGTGTAGGGAGTAGGTAGATGGTGGGTAGAGGGGAATATCGCCGCTTGTCTTTCAGGTTTGTGTAAATCTCTGTCACGTCGTAGGTAGATGTTCTCTGGGAATCTGTTGGAATGTTTTATAATTGAGTGTTTTACTTGGGTGACAAGACATTACTCAGCTCCTCTGGCGTCTTCCTCGTGCTCCGGGTGGGGCGAGAGTTTTCCTTCTAGGGAATGGTGTCCACACGAAAGGGGCTCATTTGGGGTGGCCAGCTAACAGCTTTAATAATTAAGTGGGCATTTGGCCCCCCCAGTGCACAGTTCTCCTCCTAATAGGAACACTCTGCTTTTAAAAGGAACACACTCACCTTTGAATGTAAACGGCGGTGTCAGGAGTTGTATTTGATTTTCAATTGCCCATGTCCAGCAACGCTGTTACTCATTAAACAATAAAATGTTTTTAATCTTCCTGCAGCTGTGTTCACTGTACAGGGCTTACTTTTGGGGAGGAGGGGGATGAGGAGAGGGATGCTTCCTCTCTTTTTTTCCTTTTGTACTTAATCAGGGCTTCTAGAAAAGTGGGGATGGAATCCACTCCAGTGCACTTTCCCAAGTGAGTGGCTGGGAAGTTTATAAGCAGAGACCACGTGGGGTCTGTCTGGAGCCTCTGTTCCCGAGGCTAAAGGGCTTCCTTTGTGGGCAGAACCCAGAAATGGGTTTGTATCAGGCCCCTTAAAAAGTCTGTAGCTTTTCCTCCTCACTCCCCTGCCCCCCACTTTGGTTTGTCTGTCATAACCGGAAACAGGTTTGGAGCTCCTGATCCATTATAGATGTGTTTGAGACAGTGCCCAGCTCAAAGCCATTTCAAGAGCATGTGCCTGTAGATACGGAGGAAAGAAACCGTCTCTTCCAGATCTCCTGAAGCAGACACAGGAAAACCCAGGCCCCCCAGAAAGGCACAAAGAGGAAACATTCTGCTCCAGAGCCACCACAGTTAGCGCCTGGGTGGGAGGCCCTGCCCAGTAAAGGTTGTAGGAAGAGTCAAGGACATGGTGCCCTTCCCAGAAGGTGCTCTCAGTGGAGCCTCTGTAGGACTGGGGCCGGCTCCTGGTGGGGAGAGTACACGTTAGTGGCATAGGCAGGGGAGCGTTCCTGTGCTGTCCCAGTTGGCCTTTGTTTCTGTCCCAAAGATCCTTCAGTTAGGAACTATTGCAGGCTCTGTATCTGTAAACAGTTTTTAAAGGGACTCAGTACCAAGAAAACCTAGCCACCTTCAGGCAAATGAAGTGTTAGAGGACCATGCTTTCTACTGGGAAGCACCTTGCTTTGATTTCCTGGATCAGCACAGCTCAAGATCTGTATTTTTTTACAACTTGAAAAGAGCCCCTTCAGTTGAGCCATGACCAAGCGCTGGTTCCTTTTCCTCCCTTTTGAATTTCTCCGTCGTGGTGTTACCGGAAGAGTCTGTGTTGGCTGGGCTGGGCCTGCCATCCTGCCTGGTTGTCCTGGTGATGCCTGGTTGCAGGGTTTTGAAGGTAGCCCTGCCTTTGTCCCCACCCCCCTGTGACGCGCGTGTAGAGTGCAGCTGTGGCCCAGAATCTGTTTGAACTGATGTGTCTCTCACTCCAAACAAAAAATAAACCCGAGTGCTCCATGTATGTATTTTTGAGGTGCGTCTGTGTGCCTTTTCTCTTGACAACTTTGCTCCCTCCATCTGTGCACTCAGAGCCCGTTCTGGAACCTGTGGAGTTCATTTGTCCTTAAAGGACGAGGGTAAATAGGAGCGGACTACTACCACACATCAAACACCATAATCCTAGTTTTTTAATTAAAAAGCATTTTTTTAGGATACTGTATGAGGAGCGGGTGAGATGGCTCAGTGGGTCCAGCACGTGCCACCCAGCAACGCAAGCCTGATGACCTGAGTTCGACCTCCAGAACCCATATGAAGGTGGAGAGAACCGATTCCAGAGGGTTGTCCTTTGACCCCCGTCTGCACACCACCCTAGTAACAATTTAAAAATATTGTAAGATAATTAATGCAAAGAAAGTTTTTCCATCTGCTGGGATTTTTCAACTATAGGTTTTTTTTTTTGTTTTTTTTCTTGTTTGGTCACTATGGAGATGAGAACTTGGGGCTCAGTGATGTCACCTTCCCCACTGGATGGGCCGTCAGCCTGAACTCAGGAGGTCCAACCTGCTGGTATAGGGAGAGAAGTTAGTTAGCCAGAGGCTTAAGGTGCGCCTTCGCCAGCAGCTAGTGGAAGCTCTCTTACCCTGGGAAGGCAAGTTGGTAACAAATTATGGGTGTTGAAACTGCTCTGTCTGATGGTCTTTAGGGTTTATTTACTCTCCACTCTCCTTTCTCACAAGTATGTCTCTCCAGCTTTTGAAGACATTGCATTCCTGTTCAGGAAGGATAAGCATGGTGCAGTAAGCTTGAGCTTGGGGAGGAGGGAGTCTGAGAGGCTGTGGCTGGCCCTCACTCCACTTCCCAGGTGAAAGAGCAGAGTCCCAAGACTGTGCCACGGGGGCTGTTCAGAGTTAACCCATGTTCCTGGGACTAAAGTGTTTCTTTTTTGCCTTTTCCATGTCTTTCAAGTCAGTAAAGTGGGTAGCAACATGGTAAAACTCAGACCAACCTGACAACAGAGTCCCGCAGTTACACAGTGGGGCGGAGCGTGGCGGTTTAGTGGGTTTGCACAACTGTCTCTGCTTCTGGTACAGAGAGAAGGAGAGAAGGTAAGGGAAAGAAGAGGGCTGGGGAGGAAGGGAGGGTGTGGGGGGAGGGGAGGAGAGTGTCTGGGGAGACTTCTCCCAGAGAGCTGTGCATTATCAGCTGATGGAAGCCTTGGGAACCCCGGTTATATTTGGGAAGCTTTTGTGTGTATCTGTTTTGAATTCTGTGGTCTAGATCTAGATGTTTAAAAGCCGTTACAGGAACAGTTCCTCAAAGAAGTATTTCTATGAACTTCTGTGGCCCTTGGGACCCTGTTTTTTCCCAGCAAGCCTCTGCATTTTTAGAAATGTATTCTCATGGCCTGCCCCTTAGCAGAGGCCCCACAAATACTCTCTGTCATGTAGTTCTGATTTCTTGAACAGGTGTTTGGGACTGTGAAGGGTTTTACTTAAAAAAAAAAAAATCTGTGGGCTCTTTGTCTGGGAGATCAATATCTTCTCATCCTGCGTGGATGAGTGGGGGGCGGGGCCTGTGTAACAGCCCTGCGTTTCTGCTGAGGGCAGGTGAGGAAGGGTCATGTGGCTCAGATGATCCTTCCATGCAGCACAACCCCCCCCCCTTTTCTCTTTCTGTTCGTCACACCCTTTCCTTTGACTGATAGCCAGTTCCATGTTCCATTCCTACCATGGAGACAGAAGGATTTCATGTAGGTCAACGGGACTACCAGCTGTAGCCGCCACCGGTTTTTGGCATTTAAGGAGCTAACCTTCAAATAGATTTGAATCTTCAGACTGAGCACCCGTTTTAAGCGTTTCTGGGTGGGCAGACTCGGAAGGTAGTCTGTGGCACTGACTCTTTTGAACTCTGGTTTCTCCTGGAAGCTGTGTGTCCTTGCCTTTTCCTCGAGGGTCCTAATAAGAACTGCTGGGCTAAATCTGCGTCTCTGAGAATCATTGACTCGCTAATTGCTCATAAACGGAGCCCTGGCTTCCCCCTCCTGCAGAGAGCACTTTTCTCTTCCGCTCCTCCTCAGGAGTTAGGCGGACCTTCTGCAGTGTTTTAGAGGTAACCAATAAAAGAGTTTGGCATGCTGCTGTTGCTAATTGTGCGCCTTGGAGGTGACCACATCACCAGCATCCGGGCTCCATAAACAAGGGGCTGCATGCTAGTGACCTTTCCTGCCTAAAACTGCAGGGCTCAAGGTCGCCAGCTTGATGGGGAGTGCCTTTCCCAGCCCTCTGTGGGCCTCAACTTAATTTGCTTGTTTCCTGAGGCAAAATGACCTCCCAGTAAACTTGCCAGTCAGTCTCCTTTTAAAGAGAACAAACTGAAATGAGGCTAGGTGTGTTCTTTGGACGGAATGGGCAGTGTGGGAGGGGCGTGAGTGCTTGTTAAAATGCCTACTTGGGGTTAGACTTGTGTGCGGTCAGTGGGTTAGGACTGCAGGCCCAGAGCGCAGCTGCCTCTGAGGTGGGGGCCACAGGAAGGTGGAGAGGCAGCTGCCTGGCAGAGGCCGCCGTGGAAGCCGCATTGAATATTAAAAAGAAAGAATTCTGGGTCTGGTGAGATGGTGTAGTGGGTAAGAGTACTGGCTGCTCTTCCAGGGGACCCGGGTTCAATTCCCAGCACCCACATGGCAGCTCACAACTGTCTAACTAGAATATATATGCAGGTAAAACACCAGCATCCATAAAACAAAAATAATTTTTTTTAAAAAAGAAAGCACCCCCCCCCCACTGTCTTTTCTAGTATTCCTCAGATCAGGGATCTCAAGAAGCTTTTATTAATTTGTCTTTTCTGCTTGAAGTAAACTGTTTCTGCAAAACCTCATCTTCTCCAGGATCTCTTATGGAGTCCAGGAATAACACGGTAATCTTAAGGTAGCGGGGTGTACATAATACAGGCCAGTTCACCCTTAGGAAAGCCCAACCCAACCTGCCTGGGCCACCCGATCTTGGAAGGCCCACCATATGGGAGTTGGGGATGCTCCTTCCACAGTTTCTATTCAGCCTTGAGGGAGTGTGCTGGAGCAAGAGCAACTGGGGGCACTCTGCAGGTAGAGGATTGCTAGTGCCCTAACCCCAAGTCTGGTTATTGTTGAGTTCAGAATTCTGGCTTACTGTCCAGTTCCAGGCGGAAGCTGGAGCTGGGGTTCAGGAAGCACTGTGGTGCCTTCCGTCTGTCTGTTCTTCATGGAAGTGTCACACAGCCCTCTTGCCTCGGTTCTTGAAGGGGGCATCCAAACAGCCTTTTCTTGCCCGATTTAAGCCCTCTAAAGGGCCCAGGTACCCTGGTTCTAGCCTCCTTTGTGTAGTTGATCAGCAGTCAAATGGGCTCTTTTGCTAGCCCCATCTAGAGGGGACGGGATACATGTTCCTATAGTGATGAAGGGAATCAGCTTTGCACTTGTACCCAGACTGTAGCTGGTCAGAGGGACCACTGACCGCTGTGATGTAAGGATTGTAAGTGGTGTGTGGACGTCTTTTAAAAGGGGCTCTCCCTGGGTGGGTGAGTCAGGCTATTACTCTGGAGTGGAGTGTGGCCTGGGACTGGTCTCAGGAGCCCTGAGGGGATGTTTGGGTTTCCTTCTTGTTTATCTCTCCCTGTCTAAGATCAGGTGCTGCTGTTTGGTAGTTAGAGCCTCTTACTTGGAGATGATTCTGGGATCCGAACCCTGACTGCGTGCCCCGGCTAGATGGTGTAACCCTCAGAGCCTTTATTTTTAGCCACCTGTAGAATAAGGATGATCAGACTTGGTGGCTCATGAGAAGGATATACACTCTGCAGAGAACCTCACGCAGTGCCTGCCATCCAACAGCCAGGCTGGATGTAACGGTTGTCGCTGGGCCAGGGAGGAGATTTATGTTGTAACTAAACCTTTATCAGTTATTCACCTTTGCTGACTTGGGCTGGGAAGCCACAGTGTGCTGTTAGGACAAGGTTCCCTGTCTTGGTGAGTTAGCTGTGCCCTCCTCTCTCTGCCAAGTCTCCCCTCACCCACCCACCCCCACCCCAGTGTCTGGGGGAACTGAGGGTTGGTCTCACTGAGTCCCAGCCTCTCCTTGGTCAGCCCTTCTTTTCTTGGGTCCAGTCTCTGAGCCGTGTGTACAGGGCCACTGGCTCTGATTGGTACTTAGACCTTTTTGGCTGTCAGCTAGGGGTGGATCTGTGTCATGACTAAAGATGGCATTGGTGGCTGTTGATTCCTGCTTCTTTGGGTAGGAATGGGGGTGGGGTGAAGGATTTGGGAGTTGGATGGATGGGTGATAGAAGGCACAGAGGAGGCTGAGGTACGATTATGGTGTTAATGTTTAATTATCGGCGGTGCCCTAGCCTAGGGTTTCACAGTCTTGACGCTGTTGATATTTGGGGCAAGATAAACCTGTGTGTGCGGTATAGGGAGAAAGAGATGTGACAGGGAGACACAGTCTCCCTGGTCTCTGCCTTGAGACTCCAGTGCACCCTACCCTCTCCGTGTGGCTCGCAGTGTCTCCCGGGGGCATGGCCTTCTGGTGGAGAAGCATTGATCTGGCCCCTTAAATGGCTTCTTTTTAAGGAAGGTTTCCTTGTATGGGTTCTGAGGTTCTGTTCCGCATGCATTAGAACCTGCTTATGGAGTTCAAGAGCAGGAGGATGCCTGGAAACGTACAGGGTCCTTAGCCAGGCTGCCGCAGGCGACCAGGCAAGTGCTCTTGGGCTGTGTGACCTTTCATGGACAACCCTCTCTGTTGTCCTGCGCTTGAGCTCCCATCTCTGCAGTGTTTCGGGGAAGGACCTTTTCCTAGAGAGTCCCTGCTCTGGTCCTGTGTTGGCGCCTCCTCCACTTGGGTTCCACCCTCAAAAGTTGTGCCTGGCACGCCCAGACCCATCATCACTTGTAGGAACTGGCTTTCCTGCACACGTTGAACACAGTTTAAAGCTTTGATTAAAAATGAATTATTTTTCAGAAAAGCTTTGGCTTGCCAGGACTCTATGCCAGGGAGTTGCCATGCAGTCGGGGGAGGTGTGTGGAACCTTGCAGTAAGCAGGGTAGCTTGGTGGTTGAGAGGACAGACCTCCCAGGGAGTTAGAAAGGTCCAATGCCTGGCCAGTTAAACAATCTCTCTGTGCCTCCGTTTTCTCATCTGTGAGATGGGGATGAGAGTAACAGTGACTACTTTGAGTCACTACTTTGAGCTTGAGGGAGCTAAGAGCTGAGCCTGGAACCTGGCAAGGGGTGTGGAGGTCGCTGTTTCCATCAATGGCATTTTTCTGTTGTGGATTTGTTAGCTGTGCTTCTGAGGTTTTGTGACAGTGATACTTTGTTTTTATTACATTGGTATATTGCGCGCGCACGTGTGTGTGTGTGTGTGTGTGTGTGTGTGTGTGTGTGTGTGTGTGTGTGTGTGTGTATGGGTGTGTATGGGTGCATGGGTGCGCATGTACATTGTGGAGGTCAGAGGACACCTTAAGGATGTTGGTTCTTTCTTTCTATCTTGTGGGTTCCAGGGATTGAACTCATTGTTAGTTTTGGCAGCAAGCCCCCTTTTACCTGCTGAGCTCACTGGCCCTAGGACGGTGGTTCATAGTCTGATTGTGCAGCACGTTCTCCTGAGCCCTTTCCTGCATTATGTGGGAGGTCCAAGATTCAGTGTTGACTGTCTCTGGTGTCACTGACGCGTGGTCTGCAGATGACCTAGTGGCTGAAACGGCAGGGTCGAGCTATCATTAGGAACAGTGTCCTTCACCACATACTCTTCCTAGCATCCTGGTTTAGGCCTCAGGCCACTTGGTAGGCAACGGTGCCTGCAGGCTCCTGATCACGGCCCTGATAGATAGTGAACTGGGGACAGCATAAGGCCGAGGAGGAAGGAACTGTCTCCCTCGGCCTTTGGAGCATCCCTGTCCCTGCTGCCTACTGAGCCCTCTCCCCCACACCCAGTTCTTGTTCTGTTGGAGCTAGAGCCGGAGCCGCAGGCCTGTTCCTCAGGTTGTGTCCTTTTCAGTGGGTGACTGGAATGTGTGTGCATGCAAAAGAAAACATCAAACTGTTTGGGGAGTGTTTTAGGAAAATAGCACGGAGCAGATTGCCAAGGCTCGCTGATATGCTTCTCTTTCCTTTCCTTTCTGCTCTGTGTATGTGTGATCAGCATCCGGGAGCATTCTGTAACACAGCTTTGGCTTTTCTTACCCCAACTGTTCTTTTCTTATAGCAGAGAGGATACAATTCAGCACCAATAATACTGAGCAATAAATAACCCCGAGAAGATGAATAGCCTTGTGTGGTGGTAAATTAAAGTTGATTTATTGCACATAATATATACAGGTGCTCCTAATGTAATTAAGCAGTGAGGCTTTTAAATGCTGCAGAATCTGAAAGAAGACCCAAGAAAATTGGGTCTTAATAAGGCTTATTGAAATAACAGCTAAACACGCTGCTTAGTACTATTAGGGGATGCTGAAAGATGGCTCCGCTCTGCGGTGCCTCTCACTGTGGGATGACACCCCTGACCCACTGTCAGTGGGGCCTGCCCTGGAATTGCTGTCCCCACTCTAGGCCTGGGTTAGGTTGAGCTGCGCATGCACTTGGACCCTGCCTCTTGCATCAGGTGACCAGCCAGCCATTCAGCAGGCTTTTGCCACGAGTAGGACAACAGAGTGAGGCTTTGGGAATTGAGGCCTTGGTCTCATTTGGCACCCCAGAACTGACCAGCCCAGACAAGCGAGGGTTCATTCACAGAACAAGCTCACCAGTTGAGTCCCACCGTGGAGTGCCCAAGCACTGTGCTGGGGCTGGGAGGCAGGATAGAAATGGGACAGGAGAGGGGTACGTTCAGTGTGGATGGCAGGGCATTCAGAGTACATGCCTGAGAGCTGATGAGGGCATTAGTGGGGTGGTGGTGGTGGGGGGGTTCACGAGAGAGGTCGATGAGCACTCAGCCAGTGGTGTCAGAATCCCTCCGAGTACTTATCAGGAGTGGAGGTGGAGGGGTTTCTCTGAGATCTTCAGCTGTCGAATTTCCTGGGCTCCTAAGGGATATAGACAGATGCCTGTGGACCTGGCTCGCATGGAGAGGTGGTGCCAAGGTTCTCTTGGAAGTGAGTGAGTTATTCCACAGAGTGATTAGGGTCAGAGATGCTGGTTTGGGGTGTGTCTGGGGGTTGTCTTAGAGGCTGAAGACTCAGGAGCTGAAGGAAATAGCAGTGTTCATCAGTCTGTTGAGGAATCTGTCCCCTCATTTGATGTACCCCATTGGAAGAAAACCCACTGGACAAGCACCCTGGCTGTAGCAACAGAATAGGCCAGGGGGAGGTCATTCTTCTCCACTAAGGGTTTCAGAGTAAGATCATTTTCAGTAATTGACCTTTTGACTCTAAAACTAAGAAACTCTTTCTGACAGAAGTCCTTTTCTGGGACCCATAAACTCAATTTGCATATTTTATGGTACTCATCAGCTATGGCACCCAGTTTATCCTAGGGATGGTTAGAAACAGAAGCCAGTACTTGGTCAGGGACATTGAGCACCTGTAGCTTTCAGAGCTGTTCCTGGGTGGATCCCAAGCCTGGGGTCACAGGTCAGACTGGGGGGAGACACTCAAGGCTTTCCTGCTGGGAGGAACAGCCTCCCATGACACTTCCTGAGTCCTGCTTGGAGTAGGAAGCCATTGGGGGGGGGGTGTTTGTAGCTCTCTGGCCTGGCTCTTCAGGATGGCTCTTCAGGGCCTGTCTGTGCTTCTCATTACTTGATTTTTTGCAGAATTAGAAAAGCCTCAACTGTCTGATCAAAATTTCCTCCTGGGTATAGAGCGCATCCCCTCAATATACAATCAGGGTGTGGTTGTTGTCGCGGACCGTGGTTCAGTAGGTGTTGAAGATGGATGTGCATTCACTTTTCCTGAGGCTTCTTCAGGGAGACTGAAAAAGTCCCTTGTCACCTTTAAGTGGTTCTGTTCCTCCCTCCTGTTGTGGGCCTCTAGGGAGATGGGGTGGAAGCGGCTCTGTCCATGACCCCCAGGAAGGCTTCGGGAAGCAGACTTGTTTATTTTTGACAGCTAGAGCAAATCCTATATGGGGAGTGTCCTGCTCTGACCGGCAACAAATTGAATATTCGTGTGACCTTTTTCTTCCAGCCTCGCAGAGAGTGGAGCGGGATGAGAGCACAGCATCCTCTGTCATCAATCTTGCCTCCTTGTTTGCTCAGTGCAGCACTTTAGAGGGTGCCGCCTGCGCATCTGCCTTTGATGCTGAAGTGCCAGCAGGTGCAAGGGGCAGCACCTCTGGGGCTGTGGCAGATGAACGCGCAGAGAGTGGCCCGCCACGTTGGGTACGGAGGTGGCTGGAGAAGGAATTGAGCTTATCCAGCTCTTCCCTCACTGCCGAAACCAGCTGAGGGTGGCATACCCAGGTCAGCTCAAAGCGGAGTGGAAAAGTGAATCCAGGAGTCCAGAAGCTTATGGGTACCACCCTGGGGCTATCCCTGCCTCGTCCGCATGTCACATCCCCTCCAGGGCAGTCATCTTGCCTTTGAACCATCCTGCCACAGCCACAAGTCAATTTATGCCTTCTTTGTGCTCCCAGAGGACCCTGCAACTTGGCTAGGAAGGAGGCATTTGTTAGTTCGTCTCTTCCTTCATTATTCATGCAGCTAGTAGTAATTAGCATTTAGCGGTGCAGTTGCTGGGGCTAGTTGAGTTGTGCTCATTCACTGAACAAACATTTGTGGATCCCGTGCCCTGGGCTGCATACAGGGTGTGGTTCTAGGGTTACTGAGATGGGGCCTTTGGGTGTGCAGTCTGTGTGGAAAGGAAGGTCATTAAGGGGAGGTGATGAATGAACCAGGGGAAGGATGCTGAAGGTGGTTTGGGACCTTGGTGGGATTGTGGGGTGGGGGTAGGGGTGGCGGGGAAGATCTGGTGTTGGTGAGAGCTTTCTTAAGGTGTGCCAGTTGATTTGGACCATAGAGGATGAATAAAAGAGCTTAGGGTTTGAGAAGCAGAGACTGCTCATCCATGAGGGCAGACAGGATTCTGGGGGTTTTGTTCCCCAGCATGGGTGATGCGGGGAGGGGGTGAACTGAGTGGTCCCTGCTCTCTTTTTTTCCCCGTCTTCTGTCATTCAGAATGAATGCACCTTTTGCCTAGCAGCCTACGGTGGCCCTGCCACCTTGCTTGCCAGGGAGATGGCTCACAGCTGGCAAGGAGGAGACTACCAAAGGGCGCTGTGGAGTCTGCAGGCTGAAAAAGAGCAGACATCAAAGCCTCGAGAATAGAAAGATGAGCCAGGCCACGGCCACCAAGAGAAGGCTCCCACAAATATGAGCCCACTGGGTGGCCCTTCAACTAAAGGTGTCTCTGGGGAGACTTTCTCCCCCCTCTTCCGTTAACAAGTGAGGTGGATTGAGAGGGTCGCCCAGAGCAGCAGTTGGAGATGGTATTGAGGCATTTGGTGGGGCTGCCTCTCCCTGGTGTGCAAACTCCATTTTTCTTTGTTCTAGCCAATGTTTTTTTTACTGATAGGAATTGCTGAGGGGCTTGCGGGGGAGGGGGGAGGAAAGGCTCCTGTATAAACAGCTGTCTTGCTGATTCAATCTACAAAGTGGATTTTATAGCTAAAGTATTTGTTCTCGCTTGAAAATTCCCAAACAGCCCTGTCATTTCCTTAGCTAAGAGAAGGGGGTCTTTGAGATGTGGGGGCCATCTCCGCCCATCGAAAAGCTTTGTTGAGGGGCGGGGAGGAGGAGGAGGGAATTCCAGAGAACTTTCTTTGAACCAGTCATTTCTAAAACAATCTCATGCAAAGCGCAGAGGGTTTTTCTTTGCAAAGTTTGAGTTAACCAGTTTACACTTCTTTCATCTTGTTTGAGTTAACAACGTTCTGGTTTTTTGTTTTTTTTTTTAGACCCTCATATTCCCCAGTCATCATAGCTGAATACCTGCCTAATGTTTGCATGTAGACATTTCATTTTCTTTTTTTTTTAATGCATGATTTCATCATTGCATGATCTGAGATAGTTGGTTGCCCTGAGATTATTAATAAATTGAGATGGTTAATGGTGTGTGACTCAGAACATATATTTAAAAACAAGTTGGAATAGAAATAGGTCTTTTACAAAATTAATTTTTTGTTAGGCTACTCTCTTGAGCCTTTTTGTTTGAAGCCAGATTGCTTTGTAGTGTTCATATAGGCCCGATTGCAATTAACATAAATTACTTTTAAATACCTGCTAGTTGCTGTGGAGAGAGGCCAGGGCTGTGGCTGCTTATGGAGGGTTAAGAGGCTTGGTCATTGTCTGGGTTTTTAATCTTCACTGTATAGATCAGACTCTGTTCCCTTGGAGGCTGGCAGATTGTGTTGAAGATCGTCTGCTTTGATGGTGAGGAGGATTAAGGCTTCTCTCCAGCACCAGGACATTTCCTTCCCAAGGCAGAATGGATAATCATAAGACATTTTGGTTTTACAGGAAGTTATGTTAAATACCGGTGTGGAGCCTGGGACAGAAAGCGGACGTCAGTGGAAACCTGATGAAATCTAAACAGTCTGGAGTTTGCTTAGTAGCTTTGAACTGGTGTTGATTTCACACCGTGGTCAAGGTAGCGTGGAGTGAAAGCTGGCGACATTAGGGGGACTGGGTCAAACGTGCAGGGGACCCTCTCCCTTTGCTGGGGCTTGCATTAGTGCCAAGCATTTTAAGATAAGACACAATTGAAGGTAGGTTTGGGAGTTGCTTTAGTTGAGAGTGTTTCCATGCTTTCAGAATGATCTCTGTATAGGGAGGACAGGTTCTTCCTATTCTAGAGACTGAGAAAGTAAAGCCTCAGGGGCACCATGGAGCTTGCCAGTGCCCATGACCCCACAGCATCCTTCTCCAGCTCCTGCCTTCCCTTTGCAAAATGGTAGCCAGTGGGTCTCCTTATCTCACTGCGTCTTCTAATTCTGCTGGCCTCCACTGCTTGAGCTGGACAGCTAGCATCTCTTCTCCTGTGAGGATCAGATAATTGCATAAAAAAAAAAAATACTAGTTTCCTCTCATCCCATGAGTATAAAGGTTTCTTCTAGAACCCTGATTGGAAGCTTCCTGGGAGTTGAAGTTTGTCACTTTCTTTTTTGTTTTAAATATGTTCCTATTCCACAGATAACACATAGTTATGATTTAAAAATTAGCCATTAGAAAATGTCCAGCATTGCAAGGGATGGTTCCCAGGGCTCCTCCCCATCCTAGTGACAAATTAGAATCCCCACCCCCACCCCTGTCTGGCGTATTTGTATCACAGATATCTATTGAGGCTTACAATGACAGGTCCCTAGTATGATTATCATTTTGTAGTGTGCTTTCCAGTCGGTGGAGTCTCTTTGGATGGTTCTGCCTGTGGGAATTGGTTGTCTTCTTGTGTCTGTACCTTTAGGTTCTCCAGCACAGTGCTAGGAGTCTTGTAAGCTTGCAATATGTCAGATTATCATTGTTGCTGTTCATGTTGTTATCTTAGAGCAGGACTTGATTCAGATCACATTCAGTTCTTCTTTTTCGGGGGGTGGGTGGTGGGTGGGTGGCTTTCAAGACAGGGTTTCTCTCTAACCGTCCTGGCTGTCCTGGAACTCGCTTTTGCTTTATAGACCAGGCTGTCCTCGAATTCACTGAGATCTGCCTGCCTCTGCCTCCCAAGTGTGGGGATTAAAGGCATGCGCCACCACTGCCCTGGTCACATTTGATTCTTATGTGCTTCAGTGAGGAGAGAAGATGCAGGGGTGTTTTACGGTGTAGTGCTGGGAGTCGGGTAGGGGTTGAGGAGGAGGAGGAGGAGGGAGGGACGGAGGCAGAGTACCTACGATCAGCTTCCTGGAACAGATGCTACCTTAGGATTTCAGGGACAGATTCTGAGCACTGATTGAGTGTATTGGGGGAAGGGAATGGTAGACATGAACAGATCCCTTTGTATGAATAGAGACAAGGACGGACACAGAAGGTCTCTTCCTGGAAGTTCCAGATGACTGAGGATGTCCTCAGAGTATAGTAGCTAAGTTAAATCGCAGGTGGACACGAAGGGTTGGCTTAGTGGAAGGGAGGGCAGTTTGGGCAGGACAGGGGATACTCAACCTTTGGCCACAGTAACTCTTAGGGCTCCCTGGAGCAGAAGGAAATAATGGTATGGGGACATTTCACCAGGCAGGTGAGTTGAGCTGAAAGGACTAAGCTTCAGTAAAGAGTTTCTGTAAGAAGGAGCCTGTGTTAGTCAGCTTTCTGTTATTGTAACAAAATGCCTGTGAGAATCAGCTTACAAAGAGAGAGGGTTATTTTTGTTGAGGTAGCACACCATGGCAATAGCGCATAGGGCAGCAAAACAGTTCATTTTGTGCACAGGAAGCAAGAGAAGGCACTGGGGTCCTGCAGTCCCCTGCTAGAGATGTCCCTAATAACCTGAACACCTCCCAGGGGCTTTACATCTGAAAGGTTCTGCTGCCTTTTAAGAGTGTAACCCAAGGGCCTGTCCTTCAACACATGGCCCTTTTGGGAACTGTTCAAGATCCAAACTGGATCAGAATCTGTGTTCCTTTGCAGTCCCCCACAGGGGAAGCTTATCCAGAGAGCTTCTGAGCACATCCTATCCATGGGTGAGGGATGATGTTTGCCTCTAACTTGCTGGATTCTAGGAAGCCACTGGCAGGTCCTGTTCCATCTCTGGAGGTTGGGGTAGGCGTGGGGGCTATACACACTGGATTCCCAGACTTCCCTTATTAAGGAAGACCTAGAAGCGTGTTAGCTGTGTGGTTCCAACTCCACTAACTATGAGGTGTGAGTAACAGCTTGCTAGACTAACTCTTGCTTTGTGATGTGAGGCGCTACATTTCCCTGTTGGCCTACCTTCCCCTGGCCACACCCCTTGATGCCTTACTTAACTCAAGGGGAATAGATGTCGTTACTATTGAGAACCCTTCACAAGCAGGCGTCTGCAGAGAGAATGAGAGGTCCCAGAGGAGAAGGCTGGTACCAAGAGAAAACTGCAGCTCGAGTTTAATGTAATATTTCACCGTATACATTTTATTTACATGATTGTGTATGGCACACAAGGATGAACATCCACCTGTTTGCCTAGTGGCAAACTGTTCTTAATAGTCTTGCCTTAGATTTGTCTGCCTTGTACCCTACCTAAGAAGACTTCATTTTCATTCAGACTAGTGTTTAGTCTTAGCACTTGGGAGACTGAGGGAGCACTGAAGGCTCCAGGCCAGGCCAAGCTATACCATGAAACCCTGCTTCAAAAACAAAAATAACGGAACAGGAAAAGGGCAGACAGGCTTGTGGCATTCCTTTGAGGATAGCATGCACGTCTGATGCTTTTATATTCATTTGGACTTCTGAAACAGAGCCGCCATGCACATCTGGGGTGTGTGCCCGAGTGTATTAGGATCCACGTCTGGTAGTGGAATTGCTGCATCACAGTGTATGCGGGAGTTCCGTTTGAATGGAAACTTCTGAGGAAGCTCTCTGGGTTCCATGTTGTTGTTGTTGTTTTTTAATCACCCTCCTTCCCACCAGTCCTTACCATGATCAGACTCATGCATTTAAGTCTATCTTGTACTTTAATTTCCATTTCACTAATCACTAACGAGGGTGAGCATCATGCTTGCTTCTTTTAGGGAGTGGAGTCTAGCACTAACACATTAGATGCCATGAGCTTCTCCCCCGCCACCCCCATGATGGTAGGCCGAATCTTCTTCAGGCTGCTCTCTTGCTTTGGGATAGCAACAGGCACATTCTTCAGTGTTGTGAGAGTTTGGGGGTGTGTGTTAGCTCCGTGTGTGGGGCTTTGAGAGCCTGATGAAGCCGATGCTTCCTCCTGTTGACCCCTTATTTTATTAAAAGCCCATGGGTGACAGCAAGCTGGCTTCAGCTCCATCTTGGCTTGCTTGATAGGGGCATGTTGTGCCTTTTAGTATAAACAGGCAAATAAATTAGAACTCAGGCGAGGTCCCCTGGGTTTCGTGGCAGTAAACTTTGAGAGAGGGAATGAATCCAGGGAGGCACCAGGGACAGCCCCAGGCAAACAGTGCTGTCTGTCGGGCCCTGGGAGCAGGGAGGGGTAGGGTCTGATGGCGTTTCCAGGCCTGAGTAGGGCTGGGAGGATGGCCACAGCACAGGAGCCTCTTGGGAGTCAGAGGGTGGTTCCCCAAATCTGAGCGAGGACCCTGCCATGGCGGAGGCTTTGGGGGAGGCAGACTTTGTTTCACTTACATGTTCAGTTGAGTGCTTTTATGTGAAAATAGACCTTTGATGTGCTGGGAGCTGAGAAGGAAAATCTGCTTTAGTACCTGGGGAAGAGGAGCGGCCTCTGGGGTGGGGGTGAGGGGAAGCGTTCTGTTAAGACAGAATAGAGCTGTGCACTCTGTGTGGGCTGTGGTGGGTATGCTCATAACCCCATGAGAGGGTGGTGGGGCAAAGCACAGGCTTTGGGTCCTGCATGACATGTTTAGAAACACAGTGTTAAGGAGGCGCTATCAAAGGCTAGTGTCCTGTTGATAGTAGGGATGGAAAGCGGCCACATAAACACCACCTGTGCTTATGGACAAGCTCTAGGTGGGAACAGGACAAATAATAATCACTGATTTTGTTTGTCTGGTGGGCTAGTGGGTGTTAAAAAAAAAAGTCCTGTGTTGTTATTATTCGAGAAAAAGTCCTTCCTAAAATAAGCTTACACTGAGCGGTCTGTTGTTATATTAGGCCGCTGTGGATGCCTGTCAGCTCATTCACTCACAACTCCTGTTAGGCTGGGTTGTTTTGATAAGGACAATACTTCCTGAAGCACAGGTACCATTGTGGGATTCTAGAAGGTAAGTGTCCCTAGAGTCATGAGCATCACCAGCTGGGACCCAGTTTGTTGCCAGAGAAAGTCAGCAGTCGCAGAGGCTTTTGGAAGGAGCTGGTGTGTATGTGTGTCTGTCTGGGTCTGGATCCGTGTTCCAGAAACACGGAGGGCCTGGAGGAGAGAGATCGCAGTGATGTGGCACTCATCTAAAGGGGAGAGGCCAGAAAGGGGCTGTAGCATGCGTTCTTGCGTTTGTGGGAAAGGAGTACCTAGGAAGCATTTACTCAGAATTCTGGCCCTCATACTGACCATCTGTATTTGAGCAGGAAGTTAGTTTTGGTTAGTTCTCCTTGAACATGGGGTGTAATCTCATCACACACTCCTTGGAAAAATGGTGCATATCAGAAGAGGCCTCGCTAGAGAGGGTCTTGCTTACAAAGCCTCTGCAGCCCATCCTCGGGGAATCCCAGTATAATGACTGTGCACTGAATACCCACCGTGTATTTTGAAGCACTTAGGGAGAGACAGCAGAAATGGGACTGGCTGGGACTTGGGATCCAGGAAGCCTACCCTCCGGGGTGGGGCCATTCACGTAGAGAGAAAGTAGTCATAGGTCAGAGAGGCACGGTCAGCAGGTTCTGGAAGGATGGTTATCAGCCCAGGCCTTTAGTCAGAATTCCAGGTGAGGATATGTGGGTCTGTAAAACACCCTAGTCAGGAGCCCCAGCAGCTCTCCTGTCTGACTCAGTCCTTTTGCTGTCTCATTAGTGCTGGAAGGAGGGGCCTTAGTGGCTGGCGTGGCAGTCAGGGCTCAGAGAAAGCCAGGTATCCCTGGAGTCTTGGTGTTGAGGGGAAGGTGAAGGAGAAATTGCTTCCTTTGCTCTTTCCCTTAGCAATACGCATTCACCCTGAGCTGATTGGGCATGCTCCTTCCAAACAGATAGCTTTCAGGAGGAGTTAATAAATTAACATTCGGGGAGAAGAATCTGCCGTGGTGCCAGAGAGGCCTTGGCTGCCAGAGCCAGAGCCGTAGCTAACAGAGTCAAAACACGCGTCCATTGTTGTGACATCGGGCCCTCCTTGGAGTGTGCAGCTCAGAGAGGGGAAGGAAGATGGATCAGAGTGTTGAGTGTAGCCCTCGAAGCTCCTCTGAGGACACACTCCCACGTCATGGAGGGTGCCTGACAGGCAGGTTGGAATTCACTTTCATGGGCTCAGGTCCCCTGGAGGCCATGGTTACAGATACTGTTTCTCTTTTCTTGTTGAGTTGACTTTGCCTTCCTCTGTCCTCTGACTGCTGATGACACCTCATGAACCCACAGGTAGCGTGGAAGGCCCCCGCTGTGCAGTCAGACTTCAGACTGTTTGTGCTGTGTGTATTTGAAGGGAATATGACGTGGGTATGCAGCATTGAGCTCATTTGGAGTCTTGACTGTGGAAGACGGAAGCCAAGGGAGTACTTGAGTTCAGATGTTTGCAATCAGCCTGGACAACATGGCCAGATGCCACCACCAAACAACCACCACTACCAGACTACAACCACCACCACCACCATCACCACCACCACCTCCACCACCTCCACCACCACCTCCACCACCTCCACCTCCACCACCACACCACCACCACCTCCACCTCCACCTCCACCTCCACCTCCTCCTCCACCACCACCACCACCACCACCACCACCACCACCACCACCACCAAACCACAACCACCACCAAACGACCACAACGACAAACCACATGCAAAGAGGGTGTGGTGCTGATGCAGCATTAGGCATATCCATTCAGTAGGGACTTACTGGACACCTGCTGTGTGCTCTGAGGACATAGCAGCGGACAAAATGAACAAGGATCCCAGACCTGGTGGGTCTTTCTTTCTTACCATCCATTCAGGGTAGAGAGGGGCATGGCTCCTGCTTTCCCCGGGTGTAGAACATGACCATGGACTCTGGGGCCACTGGATTCTCTCCCACTTAATTCGTTGTATTCAGTGAGGAAGAGCTTTCCTAGCCGCCTCTTGAGTTTGTCTCTGCTTGCCCCTTACTACCTGCGGGCCCTCTGGGGCTTGGAGTTCACGCTGCCTGTGGAGAAGAGCTGTTCCTGCCCTCTAGCAAACAATTTCTACTGAGGACACCTCCCTAACTCTTGGCCGTGCCCCAGCTGTGGATCTGAATTCTAGGCGAGCAGCTTCACAACCATCTCACATGATGATGAGGCTGGTGACTGGATATTTTGCTGGCTAGTTTTATGTCAACTTGACACAAGCTAGAGTCGTCTGAGAGGAGGGAGCCTCAGTTGAGAAAATGTCTCTGTAAGAAAGGGGTGTAGGCAGGCCACGTAGGGCATTTTCTTAATTAGTGATGGATCAGGGAGGGCCCAGCCAAGGTGGTGCTGGGTTCTATAAGAAAGCAGGCTGAGAAAATTTTGAGGAGCAAGCCAGGTAGCTGCACCCCTCCATGGCCTCTGCATCAGCTGTCCGCTCTAGGTTTCTGCCCTGCCTGCTTTCACTGATGAACTGTAATACAGAATGGGTGAAGTAGACCCTTTCTTCCTGCAGTTGCTTTTGGTCATGGTGTTTTGTCAGAGCAGCAGTCCCCTAGACCAAGCCAGAAATCCCAAGTGCACGGGCAGGAAGGAGACTGTGTGTCCCCTCCCGTCTATGGAGCTTCGGACACTTGGTTAGATGCCCACTCTCCCTTGGCTTCTTTGACCTATCACCATGTTCTCACCACTTTGCCATCTACTCCGACTTATTCTTCAGTGCGCACACCGTGTTTTCCTGTATGAAAGTGTGGCACAAGGAGACCATGACATACCTAGCCAGGTTTCTCTACTTGGGGAGTCTCAGGTTTGGAAAAGGAAATCTGCAGTTTAAAAAAAAAAAAAAAGTCCTACTGGGTGTTGGTGGTCCAGGAGGCAGAGGCAGGCGGATCTCTGTGAGTTTGAGGCCAGCCTGGGCTACAGAATGAGGCGCAGAGCTACATGGAGAAACCCTGTCTTGAAAAACCAAAAGAGAAGTCTTTTCTCACATCTGTTTCTATTGTGCGTTTGTACATGTGTAGTCAGAGAACATCTTGAGGAAGTCAGTCTTTTCTTCCACCATGTGGGTTCTGGGCATCTAACTCAGGTTGTCAAACTTGGCTGTATCTGCCTCTACCCTCTGATCCGTTTCATTTGCCTGTTTTATAGTTTTGAGGGATGATTTAAGTTTCTAATTTTTTTTTTTTGTTGTTGTTGTTGTTCCCTGACCTTCCAGTATTCCCCAAACCCTTGCATCCCTACCCTCCTTGTTTTCTGAAACTCCACAGAACCCTGTGTGAGGGTTAATTTCCCATTGTCCATCTGTCTTGGCTCACGGTGCCCACTTGTGTGGGGAAACTCTCGTCTAGGTGTTGTCGTTTGGGCCTCTGTGAGGAGAGTGACATTTTACATGTGATTATACACTAAGCAAACCTCCCTCCTTAATGTGGCGGACACTTCCGATTCTTGAGAGCAAGCGGTCTCAACAGTAGAATGAAGCTTCCTACGGCAGGAAGATGGGGGGGCGGTTGCTTCGACTGAACCCAGGAAACCCTCTCTGACTTTTTCTAGGCTGTTGGCCTGACTGCACATACCATGATTCAGGTTGCAGCATCAGCTCTTACCTGACCTGCTCAAAGAATTTCAGACTTGGTAGCTTTCTCAATTGCACACCAATTTCTTAAATCCGTCAGTCCGTCTCTCTGTCTGACCATCCATCCATTTGTCTGTCAGTCAACTAATCAGTTAGTCTCTATTTTCTGTTGGTTCTGATTCTCTAGAAAACCCCTATTGGAGCAATCGCCTTTTTGCTGGTCCCCCCCACCCCCATGTTGGAGAGTATGATGACAGGGATAATGCCTGTCCGGTTCTCAACTCCCCCTCAAAGTGCTTCCAGAGAGCTAGTGCTCAGGAAGTATTCGAAGAGTGAGTGAAGGCATCTGTATTCCATGAGAGGTGAGTGGCTCTGCTTCGCTGTGGTATCTGCTCTCCCATTTATCAGTTCTGGGTCCCAGGTCCGTCCTTTGTAACACAGGGACCATCTCTGTCTCCTGGTTGGCTTTAAGGAGTGGTTTGGAGTTAATCCAACACGAGGGGTGCCCTAGGCTGAACATCCCGAATCCGAAGTCTTCCCTACACAACCGCAAATGGAAAATTCCACACATGGTCTTGTGATGGGTTGCAGTCAAATCCGGGTACACTAGAAATATTGCCTAAGATTACCTGCAGGCTGTGTGTTCAAGGTATACACGAAACATAAATGAATGCTGTGTTTAGACTTGGGCCCTATCTCAAAGACATCTCGTTCTGGATTATAGCAAATATTAAAAAACCAAACACCAACTTGAAACTCTTGTGGTATCAAGAATAGTGAATGAAGTCTACCCAGCCTGTCCGGGCAACCACCTCTGCCACCGCCGACATTTTGCAAGTTTGCTTCAAAGATAATGTGAAATAATGGGCAGAACATTCTAGAACAGTGGTTCTCAACCTTCCTAATGCTGTGACCCCTTAATACAGTTCCTCATGCTGTGGTGACCCTCAACCATAACATTATTTCCTTTGCTACGTCACAACTGTAATTCTGCTACTGTTATGAATCGTATTGTAAATATCTGTGTTTCCTGGTTGTCTTAGGCAAACCCTGTGAAAGGGCCGCTTGACTCCCAAGGGTCATGACCCACAGGTTGTGAACCACTGTTTTAGAACATAATGGGTGTCCTAAGTGCCAATTACCCTCCAAGTGCCAAGCTCTTGCATGAACTTTGTCTTTAAATATAATTTCTATTTATGTTTCGTGAAGCGGTTTTCTTCCACGCTCTCTCCCTCTGAGGTAGCATCTTGCTGTGTAGCCCAGTCTGGCTTCGAACACACAGCAGTCCTGTCTCAGCCTCCCTTGTGCTGGAAATACAGGTGTGAGCCATCACACACAGATCGGCGACCCAGGGGAAGGATGAGGAAATAAAACCCAGAGCTCCGTCCTGCAGAGGACTCACTAGGTAGCTTTTGGTTGTGTGCCTACTTGATTAATAGTTGGGCTCAGACCCTTGGTGGGCCAGCACTGGGCCTTCCCCTGTGGTGTCTTTTTTTGTGGAGTCCCCAACCTTTTGACTGCATTACTACCGACTTTGACTTGGTGTGGCTAGCTGTGTTTTCCCGCAGTGCCGTGGGAGCTCTCGTGGCTTTTCATCTGTCCACCAGCTTCGTTCTACCCTGACTGTGCCCCTCACCTCTGTTTTGTAAAAAGTGAGTTGGTTGTTGGGAGAGGCTAATGACCACCATGGAGGTATAAAAACCAGAGCTTCTGTTCCTGGGGCTGGGCTTCCCGTAGACGCTAGAGGAAGAGAGTTCTTTGGCGGCCGGAGTCTCCTGCAGCCAGCTGTGGGCTGGCTTGAAGTAGGTGTCCTTGGGTATATGTATGGTGACATTGCGCAAGACTAGCTTGCTTTACCCAGTTCCAGACTGCAGCTTTGTCTGTTGAGGTGAAGACAAGCTTTATTTATTTATTTTTCTAAAGTTGTGATTGAGATTTTTTTTTTTTTAGATCTATACATACAAATGAGGAAATTGTCAGTGTTATTGTATCAGCAAAATAATAATTGTTTTGAGATCTCAGAAATTCACTTTTATTGATGATTTAACTGTGTTAGCTCTATTGGCCTTGTTTTCTAAGACGGTCTTAGATGGGGGCATTCTTTTGGGTTGTACTTCAGTGATCCCCCAGGTTTCTTAGCACTTTCTCCTGGCCTTGGGTTCATGTTTGCTGATTAGGTTAAATTAGATAGATGGCTAGGGAGCCCCAGGGGTCCCTATCTCATCCCCCAGTGCCAGGGCTTTTTTTTTTTTTTTTTTTAAATTAGACAGAGTCTTACTATGTATCCCTGGCTGGCCTGGAATTTACTATGCAGACCAGGCTGGCCTAACCTCCCAGAGATCTGCCTCTGCCTCTGGAGTGCTGGGGTAAACGCCCCAGAGTCTTGTGCAGGGCTTTGTGACATGGTTTCTAGGATTGCATTCGGCACTTCATGCTTGCGTGGGAAGCACCTTCCTGACAGAGCTGTTTACAGGTCTGTCTGCCTGTCTCTCTCTGGCTGCTCATTCCACCTCAGGCCCCCAAACTACACCCTCCAGCCCCGAGGGCCTTCTGATGTTGGTTTCCGAGGAAGGCACAGATCCCTCTCAGTTCCATAATACCCTGAGGCTAACCTCTTTCCCAGCAGAAGGTTTTCCTCACCTCCACTGAAGATTCTAGGAAGGAATTTCAGTGGTACTAGGACCTGGGGGACCACTTGGGCTGTTTTGTTTACCTATGGCACCACTGACAGAATTGTACCTAAGGCTGATGTAGGTGCCCAAGGTTGTCCAGCTGCTTCCAGACAGACCTTCCAGGCTATGATGCTCACTGTCATGAGCTAGTGAGGCCACTGCCTTAGCTATTAGCCCCATGAGATCACACAGAGAGGACTCACTAGTCTTCTTAGCAATGCTAGCCAGGTTTTCTATGGGCTGAGACAGCCTTTGAAAAGAAATGTTAATATTCTTCAATAAGTCAGAATGCCCCGCTGAGACTCTGAACATTTGCAATTCTGTAGTTCCTCTGTTCTCCTGGGCCAAATCATCACAGGGAATTTTAGCTCCACGTTCTCGGGGCTAAGGAACTTTGCAGTGCTCCTGTCTTCCCTGGGAGCTGGAGGCTGTGTTCAGAGCAGGACTCCTCTTGTTCCTTGGATGGTACCCCCTAGTGCCAGCTTTATCCGGAAATTGCTTTGGGCTTTCTCACAGCTTAGATTCCCTCCTACCACCAGCCAGTTCCAGCGTGGGCTTGGAGAATAAGTCGTTTTAAACCTTTGCTGGCCTCTTGTTATATGGCCCTACTGCAGGAAAGAGCGTCTGCTCCAGCATGGATGTGCACTGGGGCATTTGTACGCTATACCCATTGTGTCTGTGGCCAAAGTCGCTGCAGAGGTATGTGCTGTGATCCAGGGAACATCTGCACCAGTGAGCCTGTGATTTGGTCGTTGTGACTTGGTTGTCCTGGAGGGGAATTCTAGATTGTCAGGGAGCAGTTCCAGGAGCAGTTGGGGGACAGGGTCCCCGCTTGGGACTCTTTATGTCTGAGGATGACAGCCAGAAGGAAGGAGAGAGAAATCACGACCCGGAGGCAGGAGGCCTCTTGAGGCTCCAGTAAAGAGCTTTGGGAACCAATGGATTCAGAAGCAGTCTGGGTCTGTCATCACAAGCGAGGGTCTAGTGCTCTCCGCTGGGCCTCAGCTTCCTGAGCATGGCTCCTTGTGGTGATGAGGGGTGGGAAGGATTCAGCTCTGGTGAGTGAATGGGTATTTGTATGCATTCAGACCTGGTGAGTTGGCCTAGAAAGGGGTGAACCACACCTTTCCTGGTGATTCTTCTTTCCTTCCTGGTCCCTGGCTTGTTTGGAGCTGCATCCTGCCTCTGTATCCCCAGGTAGGAATCCATGTACCGCCTCTTGAATTGCTTCTGGGGTAGCTGACACATTGCTGATCTTCCAGAATGTGCTGGAACAGAACACCTAGTGACCACAGGCCTGAGAATGTAGGACTCATAGACTTGGAGTCTCTGAGAACATGTCTTCTTGTATGTGAAGGAAAGAATTTGTCATTTCTTCCCAAGAGAAGGGAGAGGGGTAACTTAGTTCTTCCCTTGGCCTGAGACTTTCTACCTGTTCAGTGGGGACATTAGTGTGTCCTTGCCTCTTAATGCATGGCAGGTGGAGGCTGGACAGTGGTTAAGAACTTCTGGTGCCATGACACTTTTGAAGAGAGCCTGAGGCCAGGCAGATCTGAGTTCAAATCCTTTTCTGCTTCCTCCTGGCTGGAGACTGTGGGCACTCAGTTTTCTTATCAGCACAAAGGATGTAATGATGAATTTGACCAAAATGGCAATAACTAACAGCTCAGGACCATTGTCATGAGAATTTGTCGAGTTTCTGTGTGTCACAGAAATACCAAATTCAAATACCCAAATTCCTGTAGTACCTGCAACAGCCGGACACTTGGTGGTACATGGTAGCTCTTGTTACTGTTGTTTGTAGGAAACAGGACTTTGGAGGCTGGTTCTATTGGAGGCTTGTTCCTAGAGGCTTTTGTTTCCTCCAAGTGTAGGAAGACTTCGACTGTGGAAGTCAGTGATGGGCGTAGGAAGCGTCAGGTCTTAGACTTAGAAGCAGATAATGAAGGGGTTCTGGGTCATTTCTGAACAACTTGGGGACAGACATGTTTCTTGGACAGGGACAAATCTCTCTGGATTGTGAAGTCTTGTTTTGCAATGAACACTTGGTAAAAGGGACCATTGTGACTTTGGATGCAGTGAGAGATGAACTCCTTGTTGTTCAGGAGGCTTGGAGAGGCCCCTAGGAGAGGAACCCCAAGTGCTAACAGTTGATTCTGTGAACACTGACCCCAGAGAGCTGTGAAGCTTGAGGAAAAAAGAGGGAAAAGCCTGTTTAAACCTTCAGGGGCAAGCCTGTGGAGGATTGCTCTGCTGTCCACCAGGAGAGGGGCTTCTGCAAGACCTGGGGTTACAGTGTCTTGGTGCCTGCAGGCAACTTCGGAGGGCACAAAGTGCCTGAGGCCCTAAGCCTGGGTTATAGAGCCCTTCCTGCTAACCTCACCCCTTTTCAAAGATCATCTTCAAAGCCTCCAGCAGAGGAAACCTGAGAGGCAAGGGAGGAGCAGACCTGTGCACGGTCGCCTCCCAGCCCTAGGGATGTGCCTGCTGGGAGAGAAAATGCTTTGCAGGAGTTTCAAGGCTGGCTAGCCTGGTAACCTTCAGAAAAGCAGACCATGCAGTCTTCCAAGTATAAACTGACCCTGCAGAGAAAGTGATCCTCTCATATTTCAGGTTCTGTGTGAAAGAGGAAAAAGAAATTGCAGGAAGGTGGTGCCTGAGCTGTTTTTTTACTGGCACAGAGGACACCCTAACTTTTAACTGCGCTCTCCTCTCTGCTCTTTGAACATGAAGGATGTCAGGATTTTGTAGTTGCGGGCATGAATGGACCTGTTCTGGCACTCTGAGCATATGTTCTAGGGCACCGTCTTCGTTCCAAGGAGGGTCAAGGTTTCCCTTTGCAAAGGTGAATGCTCCTTTTTATTACCTCACCAGGTGCTGTCTTCTCTCCTCAGGGCGGCAAGTGAAGCTTGGCCACATGCAGCATCAATTGTGTCCATCTGACAGCTTTGGTCTCTTGTGCTGGCATAACACATGCCCGCACATGGGGAGGCCCACACCCAGGGTGGGAACGTAGCAGTCCAGATCTGCGTCACACTCTGCCCAGTGTTTAGTTACCACTGCCTTTTGACAAAAGAATTAGGCTGTCTTCCTGGTTTTGAATGGAAGACCTTTTGTGTATTTACTGCAAATGTGATAAATGCTACTCTGTGGAAACCAGCTGCCCCCATGGCTGCGGGGCAGCGTCTCTTAACACCTGGCAGTTTGCATTTCAGTATGGTAGATTAACACACACACACACACACACACACACACACACACACAGAGAGAGAGAGAGAGAGAGAGAGAGAGAGAGAGAGAGAGAGAGACAGACAGACAGACAGACAGACAGACAGACAGACACAGAGACAGAGAGAACATCCCCCAAACTCAGCTCAAAACAGTGATCACTCTTGGTAGCCTGGAGGGAATTGAGGAAGGAAGGAGCAGCAGGCCCTGACAGAGACAGGCAAATGGAGGCTTACATCTTCATGGGAGTTCCTGAAGGCAGGAGGAGGCCATTGGATTCACTTCTGTCTGCAGGTCGAGTTGATGCATATTTCAGACATTGTGTTGGGCAGGATATTATAAGTAGCAGAAGATCAGGTGAGCCGTTCAGAATGTGGGAGGTCCAAAGAGTGACCAAGGAGACCGGCCTGTGTGGGCAGCTCAGAACAGCCTCCTGGGGCAGGAGACTAGACTGGATGCTTAAATAGGGTGTTGGTTTTTTAGGATCAAGGTAACATAGCTCTACAAGCTGAGTGACTTCAGCATCAGAAACATCTTGTCTCATAGTCAGGGGGCTCTGAGAGTCCAAGGTCAAGGTTCAGGATGTTGGTTCTTCAAAAACCAGGAAGAATGGTTCATCAGTTCTGGGCCTTCCTCCTTTGCTTATGATGGCCATTTTTCCTCTACCTCTACACTGTGCATATGCAATAGGTGCACATGTACATGTGTTCACATTTCCCCCTTTATAAAGACAATAATCATGTCAGATAAACCATTCTCCTGACCCCATTTTAACTTAATTATCCCTGTAAAGATCCTGTCTTTACATATGGTCACATTTGGAAGTTCTAGGGGTTATAAGAATTCAACATTACCATATTTGCAGGGGACACAGTTCTACCCATAATAGATAGGAGGCTGGATAGGAGAGGATGAAGAATGAGGAGTTTACCACTCAAGGGAACAGCTAGGCACAGCCATAGAGTAAAGAAAGAGCAGTGTGCACTTGGAGAGCTGTGTGCGCTGTGTGGCATGTAAGCATGTAAGTTGGAGAGCTGTGTATTTTGTGGCATGTAAGTTGGGTACTGGCAGGAGATGGGAAAGGTAACATAGAAGGAAAAGAGATCATAAGGACCTCCAGCATCAAGCTGAGGTGTCTTGGAATTTGCAGTATGGAGCCTGCAGAGCAGAGTGAGGACTGACCATAGGATGTTAACCTACAGCCTGGCTGAGCTATAGAATCCCAGGCCCTACCCTGAGCTGCCCAACCAGGTACCTGCATTTTAACAACAAGTGAATCAGGGTCTGGCTCCAGCTTGGGAAGTGCTGATCTGGAGCTCCATGTCTTTGCCTTGGCTTCAGATGCCATTGTGGTCAAGCCTCGGGGTGGGGGTGGGAGGTTCCAGTGTCCTTGGTCTACCTGTGGAGTAAGCTGTGGGAGGGTTTGCTCCCTGACTGAGTCTCCACTGCAGCCAGTATTGATATGGGCTGATGGGAGGAGGATGTGTTTAAAATAGGTGTGTGGATTTGGGTGGGGTGGAAGGCACGAACACTGTTCTTACCAAGAGCTGGGCTCAAAGCAGCCCTGTGTTACCTGCTATCTTGTTTGGAAAGGTCAGTGTCGGGAGGGACAAAGGCCGGTATGATCATTAGCACTGTGTCGCTGTTGTTTACAGGGCCCTCCGGAGAGGGTCGCAGTGCTTGTAACATTGGGTGATAGGGGTCCTGGTGGAGGTGAAGTTGGGGTGGGGAGCAGACGTGCAGGAGTAGCAGAGGCATTCCCCATCAGGATTTCTGGAAGCTTTGTACTGATTTCCCAGAGCCCCCTAGGTTCTGGAAGGCTAGGCCCACTCCTAGGGAAGGATGCTTTTCATGGCTGTTGTGTGTACCAGATAAGCCCTCCAAAGCCCACTGGTGATAAAGGTGATCTAGAGAAAACAAACATCGGTGAAAAGACAAACCAACCCGAAACACCCAAACAGCGTTTATCCCAGTTTAGCGGTGAGACTTGGATTAGGCAGGTCACATGGCCCACAGCTTTCCTTCAATCCTTAGGAGACTTCTCCCATGGAAATCTTTTTCGGCAGCTTTGCAATTTTGATTTTCAGTTAATTAGATTTGTGCTGTTTGGGAGACTTGGTTAATGCATTTCACCCCACAGAGCTAATTTGCCTCTGTCTAAATTAGGTCTTTGCTATGGTGGAGGGTGTACACGGGATGCAGGAATCGCGACTCGACTCACACGGGGCGCCGAGAGGCCGCTAGATGGTAAACAAGAGAGGCCTTCGAAATCACCACTTGTCATCATCGTCATTAGTGTGGGAGATCTGAGGTCCCACTGAGTGCGCAGAGAAAGGGCATCACGTGACTGCAGGGTGGGCTTGTTACACACCTTGTGAACACACAGCCTGGTGTCCTGCTGCCTTGTCAGTTCCAGGCTGTCGTATTAGCGATAGCCATTTGGAGAGGACAAGGCAGTGGAAAGTGCAGAATAACGAATGTCTAGTTCCGCAAACCCTTAGGAGGTGCTCAGCCAAACCTTCACTTTACAAGCTCAAACAGCCGAGGCCTATCGTCATCTGCCTCGGCGTTTGGAAAATCCCTTCCTTTTCTTTCCCAGGTATCCTTGTCCTGTGCCACCTCCCCCAGCTTTGGCTGGATCTGAAGGATGGGCAGGTTAATCTGATTGCATGGGTATTGAGCGATGACCAGAGACACCAGGTGGAGGTGCGGGGCCCAGTTTTACGGAGTCATCACAAGTGATGCCCTTTGTTCCCCGTTTCCAGCGTCAGAGATTACAGAACGTGTGCTTGTGGTAGGGAGACTAGAACTCATCATTTAATAATTTACATCCTGCTCATCTTCTCAAAAGGCTTTGCGACAGCCAAAAGACAGGGGTGGGGAGGTGGACCCAAGGAGACAGAATCAGGTCTTCTCAGAAGGAGTGCTCAGAAGCCATCTATGGGCATGGGCGGTATTTTCAAAGCCCCGCTGTCAATAAGGGTCTGTGCCCATCTGGACATCACACATACTGGCTAGCCTGGAATGGGGAGCAAACCATTTTCACCTCCTCTGTCATCTCCAGTGGGTTGGAAGTGTTCTCCCTACTGGAGTACTGCTGATCAGTGAGTGGGAGTGTAAACTCGATTAGCCATGTCTGTGAGGGCCAGGGGCGGTGGGGGCTGGGCAGCGTGGACACTTGTTGTTGCCATCTCTTCAGTTCCCGACACCGACAGGATACTCTGTGGAGAATCCTATTTGAGGCATTTGGAAAAAGAGAGGCATAACCTTTGCCCTTCGGAAAATTATGGTCTCATCAGCAAGGCAGAATACACGCTCAAAGACGGCTTAGTGCCGGGAGACCCTCAGCCTTCTCAGTTATCATCATTCGCATAATTTAAGAACAACTGCCCTGTTCACTATATTCCAGGTTATAATCTTGACACACAGAGTCAACAGCACAGAAACGCACATAAGGATAGACAACAGGCCTGAGCTAGGGTTTGGTTTAGAGGCTAGGCAGCAGGCAAACTGAGCCTAGGGAAGTGTGCATTTGGGAGCTTGGGGTAGGGAAGCCTTGGCTTTAAGCTGTGTATCTCAGCAAAGATGCTCCAAAGATGCTCACTGCTGCTGGCTGGCCATCACCTATGAACCTCCTTTATCACATCTTCCCACCTCTTCCAGACTCTTGCATGGTTTTGTTTGGTTTTCTCTGCTGCAGTCTTTTGAACGTCAGCTCTTGCTCCACTTCTGAGGTTACCCCATTGATGTTTTCTATTTGTCATAAGGGCCTCGTTAGAGACATTGTGGGTTATACTGAGGTTGGGACTCTGTTGTTTATAAGAGTTCGAAGGGAGAGGATGTGGGAACGTCTTGTCTGAAACACAGGTCTGAAAAGGTGCTGGCGGAGAAATGGAAGATAGACATGGACCCTCTCAGTCCGCTGCTGAGTCCAGACCTCTGAGTAGATGGAGTCTTCATGCAGCAAGCTCTCCTTTCGTGTGCTGTGTTGTGTGTTAGGTGCAGAGAGATGATGTTGCATCTGGGCTCCTCAGATGCAGGGCTGATTTGTTAGGGGTGCATGTCCTATATTTGTAGGTTGCATGAAGCACTGCAATCAGGTGGCTGGCTAGAGAGATGTCTCACTCTGCTTGGTTGGTACGGTGGCTTCAGGTCTGACTCGATCCTTCATCTTGGGGTGTGTGGGCCCCCCAAATGGCACTGTCCTCTCAGGAAAGAATGGTAGTCATGGTTTTGTCACCTTCTGAGCTTGTAGAAGAGAGAACCCTGGGTGATGATACTGATCAGGGCCCTCTGTCCCTGGGTGGGCTGAGACAGTTTAGGTGGTGACAAAGGAGGTATTCAGAAATGGTGGGAAGCAGATAAAGCCTGTGCCATCATCACTGGTGACCAGAGGCCCTCTTTTTTTTTTTTCCCCCAGCATCTTCCAGGGCTGGGTGTTGTCATGTCTGTCCTTTCCTTCATGCTGGGGAAGCTGAGATTTCAAAGCAGACTGACTGACTGACCTCTTCAAGGTCACACAAGTAGTTTGTTGCAGTGTTGGGACAGTGAGGTGAATGCCCCAGTTCCCACTGGAAATGCTAAATTTCCTAAATTTAAGATGCGTATTCTTGCATGTTTGCAGTGACTTACACATGGGTGGCATTGGATCATAGTGGTGAAACTTCCAGACCTTAGCTTCAATCAAATGGGGTAGGGACTGTTGATGGAGAGCTTGCTTTCTACCTGATAGCGTGCAGATTGCTTTGAATACATTTGCTCAGTGTAATCCTAAACAGAATCGAAGCCTGGCGGGCAGTTTTGTTTTTGTTTTTTGTTTTTTTCCAACTCTGGTGTCTGATGGGAAAGCAGGCTCCGCTCACCTGTTTCTTTTTGAAGGTGGGTGAACAGGACAGGCTGCAGCTTGGGGACCTCTGGATTGTTCTTGGTGTCAGCATCAAGTGAGTTGATGCTAGGAGTCCTGCTCCTTGCCAGGCCCCTTTCCCTGCTTCATCTCACTCTCAGCATCTTTGGAACAACAATGGCTTCTTGCTTTAAGTGGTCACCCAGTTGCTGCCTACGAGTTTTCTGGACACTTGCTGCTGAACTGTGTTCCGATCGAAAGCAACACAATTACTCTCTGAAGCTTGAGGGCAATTGTGAACACTTACAGTCTGCCTTCTTGTTCAATACTTGCCTGGAGTGTCTCTCTGAGAGGGTTGGAAAGGCATCTTGGATGGAGATGGTGGTTGGCTCTGTTGCTGGGTTGGGCTAGCTGGTTTTTTGCCTCTGTTGGCAAGGGAGGGATTTTTTTATTTAGACGTTCACATAGGGGCTTGAATCAGAGCAGAGGTGACACCTGGCCTCTTTCAGGTGCAAGCCAATTTGCAGAAGGCTAGAGAGGATGGCTAGGCGTGCAGGGCTGTTCAGGGAATCCTCCAGGGAGAGGCCCTGAGGGGCGGCGTTGTCAGATGTTCTCTGCCACTGTCTGCCAGTTTGCACAGCGCTGGGAGGCAATATTTTAAGACAGTTGGGGAGGGTCAGAGGTTCCTACCTTTAGAGACTCATCAAAGAGCTAAGTGGTGCCCAAAGGCAAAGAACGATGCTCCTGGAGTTTTGCATTCTGTGCGCATGCTCTTCCTTTGTCTCACTGGAAGAGGCAGGCTGACTGAGGGGCACCTCGAGTCCCTGTGTTCTGATGCAGAGAAGGGAAAACTCTGTAAACAGATCTTGCTGTCTTTGCAGCCAAATCATGGGCCTGCCTATAGGGAGGAAGAGGACCCTAGTACAGGGGTTTCCGCGGCTGTCGCTAGCTATTCTCTGGAGATGGAAATGGGTATCTAAGTCACCTTCTTTCTGGTCCCTTTGTCCCTCCTTATTCCTTCCTGCCTCTGGCTCAGCATCTGTGCCTGGACCAAAGTGAGGAGCGTGTAAGAACATCCTGTTGGTTCACTGGGGCATTATCAGGAGCCATGGATGGCAAGATGTAGTGGGTTATAGCAGCTTCTCACAAACACCCTGAATGCTTCTCTGCCCTCTCCATATGGCCTGGCCAAAGGCCAGGAAAAGCGACCAAAGGTCTCCTTCTAGAGCTTTCAAGGCCACCGGGTGGCTGTTGTCCCTCCCACACAGGCTTCTAGTTACTGCTACAAACACCAGGCAGTAGGGGTGATGCTTAGGAACACTTTGGGAACTGCCATTAGCTTCCATTGGTAAGGTGGCTTAGAACATTTGATCTGAATCAGAGAAGGAAAGGGTGCTAGCCTCAAGGTCCTCGTTGGGCCCCAGACAACTCTTTGGAGCACTCAGCCACCCCTCTGTTTCCCTCCTTCTCCACCCTGTTTTCCTGCTGGGAATCCCCATGTGGCCTTATAAATATTAGCTCTGGAAACACCCAAGCCTCTCAGGAGACAGAGCAGTCTGTTACACCAGAACACATGCCGACCCCCCCTCCCCCCCCAGTCCACAGAGTTCCTTGCAGGGGAAGGAGGCAGGCTGTCTCCCACATCAGCTCCCCTGGCAGCTTGCTCACCTGATGAGCCTTCCCGCTGTGCTGGAGAGAAGAGAGACAGCTGGGAAGGGACATGGAGGCAGAAGGTTGAGCTAGGATGATCTTATTTTTCAGCCTCCAGGACATCCTGTGTTGGCCAGGACAGCTTCGCACTGCATTTGAAACACCAGGTCTCTGAAGGCAGGCAGGGCCTCTTCTTGACCCCCAGCAGCATGGAGGAAGAGCTCTGGATGCTTGCTGGAGTCCATCCAGGGCATGGATCCTTGCATTGTGGTCATGAAGCGGGAGTTCAATATCAATCCCTTTAGAAGGGAGGCAGATACCCCTTTTCTTGCCTTTTTGAATATTGGCTGCCCTCTTTAAGATTTGAACCTCCGAGTCCAATTAGAAGAACCTGTATGGAAAAATTTATTCCTGTTTCAGGAAAGGGTAAGAAAAATATTTGTTCCCATCATCAAAGTGGAAATTTAAGTCAATGACAATGGAAACTATTTCTGGCCATTCTCAGACCAGAGAGAGAGGAGGGGCTGAGTTGATTCAAGCAGGGCGGAAGAATTCAGGCACTGTAAATTTTAGGGGTGAAATAACAGCGTAGAAATAAAAAACTCCCCAAGGAAACATAAACCAACCTTTAATCAAACATAAACAACAGGCCACAAGTCCCCTTCCCTAGCTGAGCTGGCGGCTCCAGGACTGCTAGCCTGAGGCTCTAGTCACTAGGACCGCAAGAGTGTTGGACCATTTCCCTGCTTTTCAAAAGGTCCTTGTTGGCATCAGACTACTCTTTGGAGCACCCAGCCACCCCCTTTGTCATGTCCTCTGCCCCCTGCCCCCGGGAACCTGAGTGCAGCGGCTGTAGTCCCTAGATTAGGTGGCACTTGGAGGACTTCAGGGTAAAGCCTGGCTGAGAGCAAAGGCCATTTACAGAGTGTGAGTTGTATTGGTCGCTTGGGGCAAATCAGCTGGGTTAGGACAACCCAGCTGCCAGGAAGTGGTGTGTGTATGGCCAATCAATGCAAGGGGGCGGTGGCCGGAGTGTGGTGTGTATGATGCTTTGAGGGTGGGGTACTAAGCCCATTGCTTTTGTGAAAGTTTGCAGATGGCCATTAGGAAAAGTCAAAGGAGCAACTGAGCCCAGGCTATACCTCTCTGACCCAGTTTGGGGTCGTGAGCAGGTCTGTTTCTTGTTCTGCACTAGACAGGGATTCTAGGAGTTCTGGATCCTAAACCTTGCGGCAAATTGAAGTAAACCTGAATCAGATTGGGGGGGGGGGCATTCTGAAGAATATGATCAGAAAGTAATTTTTCCCCTGGACTTCTCAGATCCACGTCTGAGAGATGGCGTGGGTGGGACACGCTGAGTTTATCTGGGTGCTTGGTGATGGTGCTCTCTAAGGCTTGACTGGCTAGAGTTGCTGCTTTTCAGCCCCTCTCCGTGGGGTGCTCCTCTCATGTGAGGGCCACCTGGGCTTTTCTGCCAGTGCTAGGTTCTGGCTTCCTAAGGGACAGTGACAGGTCTGTTGGCGTGAGCTACCCTGCCAGCTGCGTGAGGGACAGTGGCTCCAGCCAGTCCTGGGGCCGCAGTGTAGGGCTTCTCCCCAGAGCAAGAAGGCTCGTGGTGTAGGTTCCAGATGGACCATGGTGAGGCCGTTTGTAACGGAAGTACCAGCGGGAAGGGGCTCCCGGGTGTTTGAAGAGGTTTGGAGTCTTCTCCGGTGTTGGTTCATCCTTGTCTCGTCACCTGCGTTGGTTCCTCCTCTGTGAGGAACGTTCCGCACGCCAGTCTCAGGAGATGGCTTTCTCTTTGGGTGATGACTCCGTTTACCAGGTCATAACTTGGCATCTGTTATGCGGTGGCGATGACCTTAACCCCAGCGCTCAGAAGGCAGAGTCGGCAACTGTGAATTGTAGGTGAGCTTGGTCTACATAGTGAGTTCCAGGACAGCCAGGGCTGCACAGACCCTGTCTCAAAAAAAAAAAGAGTCTGAGGCCTGGGAGCAGAGGTGGTCACTCAGTGGTCCCACTAGTGATGGAGGAGTGGTCCGTCTGTCTCATCAGTGGTGTCCTTGGCAGCAGAGCAGTGCCATTGTCTAGCTTATGAACTAACTGTTCAGTTGTAGCCCTCCTGGGACTCCTGTTTCCTGACTGTCCTGGTCACTTCTCTTGGTTCTGTGGCTCGGAGGGCAGGTGGCCGGTGCTGCCACCTCCTCTGATCCATTGCTAGATATGTTCTGTTTGCTTCACTGAGTCACAGAGCTGGGACAGAGCTGGGCCCTATACACTTTAAGTAGTGCATGTTGCCAGCTCATTCGTGACACTGGAGGAGAGGAAGGGGTGGTTGGTGAGAAAGCAGGGACTTCTCCTTGGGTTGTGGTTCCAGTAATCGCTTCATCATATGATAACTCAGGACAGGTGACTATGGTAGAGGCACTGACAAACGCCAGGGTAGGGGAGAGGAACATACAGAGAATATTCTGGAACACCACGACCCATGTTGAGCGGTTCAGAGATGGGCATGCAGGAGCACGGTGGTGTTAGGCCTGGTGACTCGTGCCAGTAACCCCAGCTGCTCTGGAGGTTGGGGCAGGAGGTTCACAGGCTCAAAGGCAGCTTGGACAAGTTAGGGAAACCCTGCCTCCAACTGAACACTTCAAAGGGACTGGGGAATGTAGCTTAGTGAGAGAGGACCTGCTTGGCACACGTGCAGGGTCCTGGGTTCGATCCCCAGTGCTGCCAGGAAACAGATGTGTGGAAAGTTGCCCAGGATGAGCCCTGCACTCCCTGTGGCTGTGTTCTGGATCCGGTTACCCTTTTTTTGTGTTATACTTTGATAAGATACCTCTGTACCACACCCCACCTCAACCCTGAGGCACTGTACCCCTTTGCTGCCTGAATTGGTGTTGTCTTCATGTTTGACCTGACCAGGAAGGGGTCTCCTGTCTGGATATTCCCTCTCTGCCTTCCTGCCTCCCTCCCTCTCTCCCTCCCTCCCCTGCCCATGTACCCAAAAGCAGTATACTCATATTCTTCCTAAAGTAGTGTCTGGGTGACAGTCGCGAGGGGAGGGGCTTTGGCGTGGTCTCTGTCACTTAGACTCTGACCCAGCCTCATGTGTTTGCCTCTTTCGTTGCGCTCCGTGCCCTCTTGGGCTGTCCATCATGGACGATGGCTGTTCCAGAACATTCTCTATAGGTTCCTCCCGACTCCCTTTGCATCTGCTGCTGCCTCCTCCAGAGAGAGTCACCTACCTGTCTTGAGGTTCTTGTTTCTCCTTCAGGTGTTCATTGAAATTGCTTTTCCTGTCACCCCTATTTATTTGTCCATTCCTCCTTTTAATCCTCTGTCTCTCTCTGTGTTCCTGCTGGGCTACAGAGTCTGACCTTGTCTTCAGACCGCAGAGCTTCTTCATCCTGCTGAGTATGATGGTACATGGATTTTGCTGAAAACCATTCCAGTGCCCTTGATCAGAAGCAGGCGGACACACCTGTTGCTTGTCAGCAGTCGGAAACCTCTAAATCCAAGCCTTGGGTAAAGCAGCCCAGACTGCCTGTTCAGGTTGGCCTCTTCCCACTGCAGGAGGCCTATAGACCATGTCTTGAGCAATGGTTTAGGTTTCCTTAGCATCATCAAGAGCAAATGGCAACACAGGAACAAATATCCCTAAGAGTGGGTTGGATGAATGGATAACTGTAGCCAGTGCTTGTTAATGTTATTAGGCATGCACTGAGTACCAGGCTCTATTTTTAATGCTTTTATCCACTTTCATTTGTCACTCTGTGTGATGGTCCTGCAGGAAGACACTCATTGGTCCCCGAGGTATAGATGATGGGAGGACCCAGGCACCTGCTGCTTCAGGAACTATCTTAGGTCTCATTGCTGGGAGAGAGGAATGTAATCTGAATTCAGGAAGCCTGAGTGTTAACTGCCTGCCAGAGTGTCTGGGGAGGGAGTGGAGGTGTTACACTCAGTGGTTGAAACACAGTTGGATGCAACCTGGAAGCCCGCGAAGGCCTCTGCCATGTTTGCTGTCAGAGAGCACCCTGGGTAAGGTGATAGAGTGATTGGCTATGGGGCGTATAAAGAAGAAATCGCCATTCAGTGTTGTATAGAATACCAGTAGAAACCAGCACTGCAGAAGCAGGTTGTTCACATCAAAGGAACGGCCGCCTTTTCTCCTAGTGTCCAACATTAGAATAGGACAGCCCTGAATGGGGCCCAGAGAGACGGAGTAACAAAGCCAGTGTCTGTTGAAGGAACTCAGACCTGATAGTCTTCCATGGTGCCATTTCTCTGTCTCCAAGGTGTCGTCCAGAGTGAGGGCAGGGCTGACCTGTGGCTTTCAGCCCATCCCGGTGGAAATGCCACCCTCGGTTGGTTAGTGTACCAGCTGACTTTCTGCTTTGTGAGTACCAGCAAAATGTATCAACAGCTCCCCTCGTTCCTCATCCCGCTCCAAAAAGCAAACTCAGAAACCTGACCCAGAAGTTCCACCTAGAAGAATGTCATCTCAGGCGGTAATCAAACAGAGTTCTTTTTAAATAATAAAGGGCTTATTCAGGGATGTCCATTGTCACACTGTTTATACAGGAAAACTGAGCCACCCAGCTGCCCGCACCCAGAGGACTAGCTAAATTAGGTTGTATCCTTCTGATGTGTTCCACTGCCATGGAGCTTGCTGATTGATGCTGAGGTGTTCATACCACCAGCTGGCTTCAGTGGCACTGGGGACCAGTTAGGAAATCTGCCTTTCTGTAATGGGGTTTCATTATAGGTTTGATACAAATGTATAATAATTCATTTTTTAGAAAAGGAAATACATACAAAATTTTGTCCATGATCACATTGAAAAACCTAGGGATTGGAGAAAATGACCCTGTTGGTAAGTTGCTATGCCCCTCATTTCCCAGAACTGCGAGGGGACATTTGACCTGTGCCTGTGAGAGGCAGATCACAGCTGGAGAGGGAAGGAGCCTATCCACTTGGCCTTGTGTGGAGACCTCGCTGCACACTTCCAGTAAGGGACAAGTGTCTTGTCCTGAGTACAGAAAGATGACATGCTCTTCTCTACACAGGCATTCGGGTCTCCCCAGCACAGCACCTAGACAAATGACCTCAGGGGTGTGCTTAGTGATGCGCGCGTGTGCGTGCGTGCGTGCGTGCGTGCGTGCGTGCGTGTGTGTTTGTGTGTGTGTGTGTATGACAAGACTGTAAACACAGCCTCTGCTCCCAATGGTGAAATAGACCGTGGGCTCTGTGTTGTCTCTATAAAGCCCATCGATGAAGACAGAGAGCATGAGATGGTACACAAGCATACTGAGCTAAAATCTGTGTGGCAGAGGGTAGGGTAGTTCTTGTAGGCGGATAGGAGGCCTCACCTGGGCTATCTGCAGGACATTGGGACACAGCTTACTTCCCCTCTCAAGAACTGCATTTCCTGAGTTTCCCTTTTCAAAACAGCTCTACATTCTGCACAGAGAGGGTTATTACAGGTTTTCAGCACCTCCAATTGCATTTTGAAAAAGCCCCATTTCCGTTGGCCTGCTTATAAAAGACAAGTGAATAATTTGTTTTAAAAGGTAAATGGTAATGCTTTTCATCCCCAAGGGCGTGTGCTGTCCTTGAAACCTGAATGTCCAACAGTAAATTATTTGATTCCTTCCAACAGTACCTCTTGTGTGGAAGGGAACTCTAAACATCAATTAAGGACAGACTACTGGTCACTCCAAACTCAGAGCTGTGTACTTTCCAACTGGGTGGGCCAGAATCCCACTGTACGGTTTGCTTGGGGGTGGGGGTGGGGGTGAACCTGGGCCACTGAGGGCGCGAAGAGATTTGCTTAAGACTTATTTACGTGGGTTGGCGCAAAAGGGTTTGTCCAGCCTGCTCTGCCCTTCTGTGTTTTTGTTCTCTGCCAGCAGTTGATGGGCATGGGGAACTGTTCTGCTTGGCACCAGGCTGTTGAAAGCATAATCAAATCACAACCCTCATTTTCTGCGTTACGTAATTTTGCAGAATGGACAGAGAGGCTCCTGGGAAAACTGTCTTTCCTCCTGTGAATTTTCAGGTCCATTTATAAAATGAGAAGCTGGGTTGAATAGATGACTGTGAACAGGGCGGATAACCCCATTTCACCTTTCTGTGTCTCCGAGGTTGAGTGGCCTTTGCCCGTGGCGCCTTCATGGAAACTGTTCTAAATATAGTTCCTGTTTGTTGTTGAATAATGACACAGGAGGGCGGGTGGTAGGATTTCCAACTCCTTTCAGTCAGCAAGCAGGACAGAAGGCATCTCGTCCGGAGGGCCTCTGAGGGATTGTGCCCTCAGCATTCAGGTGTGCTGCTGCTTGGGCTTTACTGACTGTGAACTGTGACCAGTCTTCTCAGCTCCTGGGACCTACCCATTCTCTCCCCCAGAGTCTCTAATTGATTCCTGACTGGCCCACAAGTGAAGAGAAGTGAAGAGAAGGCATGTGACTGACATTCTACTAGGCCCCCGATCTCTTGCTTCTCCATCCACAGGTCTTAGCTGATGTTCAAGGGAGCACATAGCATCCAGAGCCATGAGTACCAGTCTGGTTTTTTGCAAGGCTGGTCACAGGAGGCTAGAGGGATCATAGGCCAGGTAGGACCCTAGAGTTCCAGTCTTTGGTACCTGTGACTTTCAATTCTTATTTCTGGTCAGATGAGGGATGGGGTGATATTGCTTTCCTTGCCCAAATAGGCTTTTTGGTTTTGTTGTTCTGTTGTGTTCTTGAACAGTTTTAACTGAACAATGAACCATTTTGAACTGGCCCTGGACATGCTATTCCATCTCCCTGGCTGTGTTTCTGTGCAGTTTCCTGATGAGCCCTCAGCTGCAGGCAGACCTGCTTTGAGGCATCAATCTGGGGTCAAGTGATTGGGTTTCTAGACGTTTCCATAAAAGCTGAGTAAATGGAGGAGAACTGAGATGTCAGGGAAGAGAAGCATGTGAACTGAATAGGGCAGTTGTCTCCTGGACTCTGTTGCACCGGATGTCCTACCATATCTGAGTGAGACTCTGCATCTGGCAGGGACAGTGCAGCTGGTGCATGGAGCTCCAGGGTGTCCTAAAGCTCCGTGTCACATGACCCAAGACCTCCAGATGCATGACCCTACCTGGTAATCACTGGTAAGTGTCCCAGGCTCCTCTAAGGCCATCTTGATGCAGTGAAGGTCTGTTGGGCACCAAGGGATAGGATGACAGGTTTTCTGTGAAAGTAGAGCCTTTGGTGGTGGTGGGGTGCTACCTTGGCAATTACAGAATTACAACATTTTAAGTTGCTTTTAATGTTATTGACTTGGTATTTTAAAGGCATACTGATAAATGGATCGTGTTCTTCTTTTGCCTAGTAATTTAGTAGTATATAACACTTGCTTCTCTTTGAGAGTCTGGTAAGCTTTATTCCTTGTGGAAATACACTTTGAAATTTGATCATGTTGCCCTTTTTACTTAGGTGGCCAGGAGCCTCGGAGTTCAATGTCAGGAAGAGACACTTCTATGAACCGGGTTTTCAGATTTGTTTTTACCGCCTCCCTGTGAGAAAACTCTTTAGTGTGGTTGGTTTATGTCTCATTGATGGTCATCCCAGAGCCCTTGGGAAAGAGGAGAGTTGAGAATCCTTTACAAGTAATTCCTTGACCAAAATAGAGGGAGGCCCAAGGATTTCAGACCAGGAAGAAAGCGTTAGAACGGGAAAACACTGAAGCAGATGAACAGATACGCTTACTAGCATGTCATTCAAGAGAATAGATCCATGAACCAGACAGCCAAGACTACCATCCTGTCCTGGATGTGCACTTCTATGGGCTGTGTGACGTGGATAAGCAGCCTGAGACTCTCTGTCACTTAGCCCACATCTGTATAAGGGACTGTCTCCTGCTTCAAGGTTTGCTGGGAGGATTAGCTGAGCTAGCATACAGAGCCATAGCCTAAGAAATGTGTGTAGCTCCCAAAAGTGTCCTGTTAGCTTTCCCTGTTGGCAGCATTTGGTGCGCATCTCTGCACTCCACACAGTGGTCTCTGAATGCTTCTCTCCCGGTCTTCCCTTCCACTCTGACTTCTTCACACCCCAACTTTCTGAGTGTAATTAGCCAGGATGCCACTTGTGCCCTTAAATGTTTTTTAGCGAGAAGATGACTTTCCCCATGGGTTGGCACACTTTCCCAGGGGACCAAGGAAAAGATGACATGCCTCATTTCTTGAGGCACCACAGGCCTTGACTAGCCCCAGTGATCCCTGTGGCTTGGCAGTGATGGCTTCATCCTGGACTATGACATTGAAAGGCCACTTTGTTTCTCTGTGCCTCAGTTTCCCTATAATACTACAGGGATACGTTCAACTCCCTTGTCACCTCCAGGGAAGCTGGATTTTTATTCTGTGTCCTGTGGGTAGAGATTTTAAGCTGTGATGGCTGATTGGGCATGTCTTCACAGAGCAGGATTAAAAAGTCAATAGTACCTTGGGATTGACGGGTTTGGTTCCCATTTCTTCCCTACTCCTTGACAATGGCAGAATGCTGATAAAATGGAGGACTGGCTGAAATGAAGGCTTTCTTGCCATTTGGGTAGTGTGGATAAAGGGAGGCAGACTTCCCAGCTCCTCTGGCCCCAGAGACAGACATGTAGAGACCCGTGGACCGGTGGAGGACGACACTCCCCAAGACCCCATGGAAATGCTTTTTCTCCTGTAGACTGAAGTGCAGCACAGGGGTTGGGAAGAGACGACAAAAGTGGCCGGAGACACTGAACTCAGGGCTTAGCTGCAATTAAAGCAGGAAGACTTGTGCCAGTGCATTTTTTTTTCCCTAATAGTTATCCACTATTCTTGGTGGTTAAAGCCGGCACAGCCCTTGCCTGCTAGCTGCCTACTGTGTCAGAGTTGTATAGATTGATTTTCATGACTGATCTTTTCCCTGGCTTAAGTACACGCCAGAACTTGTGTTGTATTTCTCTGGACCTATTTTGGTCTTGTTTATGGGTATATATGTTACCTCCTACCCACATTTATTGGTGAAATTATTAAGGCCACTCCACGTAGTTAAAAGGGAGGTTTATTTTGTGGGGTAACTTACAAATGAAGGGATAGGTTGTAGGGTCTGGCAAAGGTATGGCGCAGTCGGGTGGTGGTCTCTGGAGAACTCTCTCGGTCTGCCTCCAGCGTCCAGGGTCCCAGAACCAAGCGAGACCTCCTCTCGATCCTGCCCCCCCCCCCCCCCCCCCCCGCCTTGTGGGCGTGACCATTACCAAAGCCTCAATGGGGGTTGGAACTTCCAGGCCAATGCTGGGATTGCTACCCACTACACACATTGGCTTGAGAAATCAGAAGGTGAATTACTCGATTACCCTCTGAAATGGATTAATTCATACATGACTTGGTGATAGCATTCTAGAGCCGGAGGGTGGGGTGGGACAGGACAGGGTGGTGGTGATGATGGTGCTGCTGGAATGCTAGGCCTGCACCTGTCTGACCATGCTCAAGATGGTGGTGGAAGTGAGGCACTGCTGCCCTCCTTTATAGCAGCTGGCTATCTGCAGGAACACAGCAGGACCACTGGAGCAACTGGGGCCCACTTGAGTTTTCTTCAGTGGGTCACTGTGGGTGGAACTTTGACTGTCTTCCTTCTGAGCCCTCAGGTGCATGGCCAATCCAGGCTCTGAGGCCTAGTTCTTGGTCTTATGTATATAAAAATTTCAAATTAAAAAAAGCTGGGCATTGTGGCTTTGATCCTAGCACCCAGGAAGAAGAGGTAGGATGGATATGTGAAATCCATCTCAAAAACCGAGTAACACCAAATTGATGAAAAGCAGAAAAACAAAAGAGAGAAAAACATTTAAATCAGTTTTAAAATGATACTTAAAACATATAAATTTATGTAATACCAAGATGTTTTAATGAATGTGTACAATGTGTCATCCATGTTAGTGTTAAATATACCTATATTTATGTGTTTATCATTCCCTTATTATGAAGGTGCTTAAAACCAGCCTTTTCTAGCTTTTTCAGACACACAGGACATAATTATCATTTTTCTGTTTTAATATTTGTAAAATCTTTAGTTAATGTATATATTTAATATAGTGACTTTTTTTTTTTTTTTTTTTAAAAGAAAAGCTGCCACAAATGAAATTTGGGACTTCTGGTAGTTTTTAATATACAGAAAACCAAGGAAATATATACTCCCCACTCCTTAGTGGGAGGAATCAGAATCTCTGTTAGTTACCCATCCTGTGTAACAAAAGGCTGGAGGTTGCCAACTAGCTAAGCAAGCAGGCACTTCTTATCTCACGCAGGGATGTGGAATGGACTTCTTAACTGGAGGGTTCTGGTACTTTTGAGGTGGAGGTCAGGTCAAAGTTCTGGGCTTCAGTCACCTGAGGCCTTGGCCATATTGGAGGATCTGCCTCTGGGTCTCTTCACCGGGCTGTTGGGGGCCGCTCTCAGGGTCCTCACAGTATCTAAGCCAGCTTCTCCAGAGCTTACCAACTAACAACCGTATTCTTCCAGCTCTTAAAACTGTCTTCTAGGCTTGGCATTGCTAATTTCCCTCTGGGGAAACACAGGCTCAGAGAGGTTGGTTAACTTAACTGAAGTTACTGGAAGCCAGTGATGAGACTAGCCTCTCTCTGGTAGCACCAACTAGTCTGTCGTCTTCTAGAGACCCACACTGTTGTTTGTGTTTTTCTAATACTGTGGTCTTGGGGTTGACCCCAGGAACCCCTTGGGTCACTGTGTCTCCCTCCAGCTGTCTGCTGGGACAGGAGTGGTCCCATGTAGTCACAGCTTGGGTCATTGTCTTGCCTTTGGGATGCATTTGTCTTTAGCACCCATTCCTCACCCTTGGTCTTCCAGTTCTTCCTTCAGCCTCATCCCTGATGGCTGGGCGTCCCTGAGGCGGGGCTGCTCCTTAGGGAAGGCATGGTTTCTCTGTGGCTTGCTAGCCACGGGCCTCAGGGACAGCGAGGATCCCTGGCGGCTGTCGATGTTGTGTTTACCACCTTGGCAACAAGCGGCTGCTGTTGGCACTGTGGCCCGGAGTCCTTGGCCAGGCACATACTCGGGTTGGGGGGCCCCCACTCCATGGCATGAGTTGGTCTGTGGCCAGGCCAGAACAGTGGCTCTTTCTTTTCAGAAGTAAAAGATTATTAATACGCTTTTCTAAATTAGAAAAGGAATGTCCGCTCCCTGTAGATGATTCACAACAGTTTTAAATGCTAAAAATTAATGTTTTTAGTATATTAGCATTTTTGTGCATTCGTATATACATTTAAAAACAGAATTGGAAAAAAACCCAGATTGTACTCATATTGTGGGGTGTGTGTGTGTGTGTGTGTGTGTGTGTGTGTGTGTGTGTAGTACTTCTTCATTTCATAGTACTTTGTAATAATTTCCACGTGTCAACAACATGGCTTTTAATTGCCATGTAACATCTCATCATCTCGATGTCAAGTATAGAGATAGTTTAAATGCACCTCCCTGCCAAGGACAGAATGTGCTACGGTTTCATTGCATACCCCACAGGATGGCCCGGAGAAGAGAAGGCAGCAGCTTCCCGCCACAGGCCTGGCTTTGACTTGCAGTTTTGCTGCCTGAACACATCATTTACATTTGGGACCTCAGTGTCCGTAGCGCGGGGCCCGTCGCTTTACAGTCGTGAGGGTTAATGAGGTGATGAATACCTACCTACCTGTAGGGATGCTCCCCAAGCTGCAAGCGCCATTGTTCTCGATGAAGACCTAGGCTCCGTTACCTCCATATTGGTGTTCCTCACAGACATCCCACAGTTACTCCTTTGGAATCATAGCTCTAGCGTGTATGCTCTGGACATCGCCATCCTTGGAAGAGCTTTGGAGGGGGTTGTGTTTAAGTCAGGAGAGCTGAGTGTAGAGATGGACTTGTTGGATGCCTGTTCCTTTGGAGCTGAGGGCTGGGTATGTTCAAGGTGGCCTCAGCTGTAATGGTGGAAGGGACAGGGACAGTCTGGGGTCTCTGAGGATGGGGGACAGGCACTAGAGAAAGGAGGGGCGCTAAGGCTAAATGCTAACCAGGGCTTGTGGTCATATGGGAGAAGTTCTTTCTGAAGAGTAGGTAAGTGTCTTGAAGCTGTCTATCTCTGGGACTTCTCTAGGAGGGGAAACAAGACAGGCACTGTCCTGAGCTGGGAGAAACAAAGGAGGAATCGTGGCCTGGCTCCCACCTTGCTGCCATTGAAATGGAGGGGTCTCCATGCGTGATACTCACGTGTCTCCTCATGTCAACAGCTTTGCTTTGATCCTCATACCCTCTTCCCTTGTTGGGCACAGTCTCAGTACCCACAGCACCCTTTCACCTTTGGTACTCAAGAAGTAAGTGTTGGATGAGTGACAGACAAGAGAACGTCCCAAGGAAAAATCACCAGACAAATCCGAGGCTCAAATAGTGATTCTTGAAGGTTCGCAGCTAGGGACCCAGGTATCAGAAAGAGTTCCTCCTTTCCAGTGGAGTCCTCTGGCCACATTTTGCCTCTCTAAACAAGTGGGGATGACTTGCCTACCTGTTCAGAAGGGCACCAATCAGAAGACAGCGCAGAGCAGGCGGGGGTGGGGGTGGGGGGGGGTGGGGGTGGGGGGGGGGGGAGGGGGCGTGCTTTCTGTCACTCAACAGGAGCTGTGGGCAGGGCTACTGGGAAGATATATCTCTGGGGCTCATTGGCAGTGAATTATGGGGCACGTGGACGTTCTAGGCCCATATTTCTGTCCAGATGTCTGGGACGGCATAAATAAAGGGCAAGCAGCCTGGTGGGTCCTGTGCGGACTTGTTATACCCTAGTTGCTTAGCGACCCTGAAGGCTGCATAACTCAGTCTGGCCCTGCCTTGGGGGTCTGGCTGGTGTGGATCCATTGTCTGACTTCGTGGGTCTCCCTGTAGATCACTCCACAGTACTATGTGCTGCAGGAGCTTTTCATTCATAGTATCTGGGTGCAGAATTGATCCTTAATGCAAAGCAGATAATGTGGGTCCAGCAGTTTGTGGGGTGACTGACTGTCTTCTCTCTCCCTACCTTTACCTCTAGGAGCTACTGAGGGAGGGAGATGGGTCCATGCCAGACTTGGCTCTCCTCTATCTTTCTGTCTCCTTTGCTAGGAGGGTCCTTTCTCTGCTCTTCAAATCAGTGGCTTCTGACATCCTGATCCGTGTGATTTGTCTTGGGTGCCAGGCTCAAGTCTGAGGACTTAAAGAAGAGAGGAGGGGGGGCATGGGAGGCCTAGAGACCCAGACTTCCTTTGTAGCTTTCAGAAGAAAAGCATGCCTGTTCAAAATAAATGATGCAAATATTTACGTTTGATGGATCACAGAGACAAATGACATCAATACTGACTAGAGAGGCATTCCTTCGAATTGTCCATCACACAGGACTCCTGTGACAGGCACATGGCAAGCCCCAGGCATCAGTCAGCCTGGGTCCTTTGAGCAGTGGCTTTGCTTTTAGGCATTCTCTAGTGCAGTGGTTTTTCAAACCTTCCTGATGCTGTAACCCTTTAACACAGTTCCTCATGCTAGGGTGACTCCCAACCATCAAAATGACTTTCGTTGCTACTTCATACTGTAATTTTGTGCTTTTATGAACCGTTGTGTAATAGCTGTGTTTTCTGATGGTCTTAGGTGACCCCTGGGAAAGGGCGGGGTTGGGGTTGGGGATTGCAACCTACAGGTTGAGAACTGCTTCTCTAGAGGGTTGGGCTAGTGAGGACATGGTGTCATGGGTTGCTTGCTTCAGGACTATCTTGAAAGCCAGCTAAGAACTTGTGAGATGGTTCAGTGGGTAAAAGTGTTACTGCCAAGCCTAACGACTTGAGTCCAGTTCTGGGTGGAAGGAGAGAACTCTCTCACAGGTTGCCCTCTGACCTCTGACTGTGGTACATCTATGCTTGGCTGTGTGCGCGCGCATGCGTGCGTGTACACACACACACACACACACACATACACACACACACACACACACACACACACACACACACACACGACAAAAAAATTGAAAGTCACCTAGTTTTGCGCGTTTCTCATCTTACATACACACTGGGGTAGTAAAAGCCGTCTTCACGTCTTCCTGAGCTGATTGCCTCAGCTTCTGTCTTCACACTCAATTTTTTTCTCTCGGGTGTGTTTTGCTCTGTCCCCCCCCCCCCCCCCGCCACCCACCCACAGTTTCTGAAGTGGACTTGGGGTGCTGTCTGCAGTGGGGACCGTCGAGTACAGCGGCCCTGCTTTCTGCTATCTACTTCTCTCTGTATCCCACTATGCTGCCCGTTTGTCTGATTTTTTTTTTCCTTCCCTCCAAAGAAGGATGCTTGCTCCTGCTGTGTAAGAGGGAGCAAGCCCTTGGCTTCATGTGCTTAGAGCAACTGGGGAGCCTGCTTCTGCCTATGCAGGGCTCTCCATCACCCCTGGAAGGCCCTAAGGCCCTCATGACTCCTGGAACCTTGCTTGCTTTTCTGGGTCTCTGCTCTGTTTGCTTGGGTCATGAGAGGGTTTCCCTAGCAGAATCTACCGACCCAAGGCCTGTTGGGGGCGTCCGTCAGGGGTGCTGCAGGAACGGGAATTACATCAGCCCCTTTAAGTTCTGAAACCGGCTTGTGAGAGCCTTGGAAGCCAGCCCAGCTAAGTTCAAGTATGGGCTCCAGCCCCTTCCATTTTGTTGACCTTGAGTGATAATATGTAACATTATCTGGGCCCTTGGCACAGGTTGGTTCCTTCTGACTCTGTGATGTGTCTCAGGCTTTTCTGCAGCAGCCCTGGAGAAAGGCATCAGTCTGTACTAGACTCCAAAGGGACTTAGATGTGGGCAAGTGATGGTCTGCCAGGCTGGCAGCCCGATGGAGCCTGCCTCTGGCTCTGCCCCTGCCAGCGACTACACTGTGGTGTGCATGGCCGTGCTCTGACTGGCTGTCACTCCCAGGGCTTACCTCCAGTCTAGTCTCCGCCACCAAACAGAGGGACAGTGTTCACACTGCGGGACTTTCTTTCGAAGCCCAAATGAGATGAAATGTAATAGAGGGAACGTGAGTTTCTTTATTTTCTTTCCCGGCACAGGGAGTGGGGCAGGGAAACAGAGAGATGTTCATGCCCTGCTTGGCAGCCTCTGTGGAAGAAGACAGGCCCAGGGAGGGGACTGTGGGGATCCCCCTCATCGCGAGTGACTGTTTCATCAGAGAGGTCCTCTCAGCCTGCCCCGCAGTTCTGAAGATGGTGGCAGGAAACTGCTTCCTGGACAAGGGACATGGTGCTAAGAGCCTTCCCTTAGACAGGCCAATCAGAGCAGAGGTCTGGTACCCCTCCTATTTTTGGGGAAGTGTGGACTCCAGCAGGGGCACCCTCTGCTGAGATCTCTAGCAGGTCCCATGTTGACAGTGCACCCAAAGTCACCGGCAAGGAAGCCACTGGCTCATCTTGGCTGTGTCTCTTGAAGCCCTGGCCCATGTCTCTGGAAGGAGCTTCAGCAAGGACACAGGGTTATCTCTGTACTGGATTTTCATTCTGCCTTAAACATCCATTCTGTTCTAGTGTGCTCAGGTGTCGGTACATTGCAGAGACACTCAGGTGGTAGCATGGCTGCGCTATGTGGCCTCCCCACAAGGAACACGACTTGAGTTGGCTGAGGGAAGGGGGTTAACCAGGGCTGAGTCTGGAAGGACAGACACAAAAACCAGAGGCCAAAGCTAAGGAAGGGGTTACTGGAAGCTCAGGGTAGTCCCAGCATGTCTTAGGACCTAATCAGAACTATAGTAAGCCCAGACTGGAAGGCAGGACTGGGGTTCAGATATATATACCCCCCAGGGGGGGTTGCAGGGTACACGGAAGAGACCTTAGAAATGGGAGCTGAGAGACTTATATGTAGATTAGATGGGGTGAGTGGAGGTAACCAAAGTGAGCCCAAACCAAACCCATAGTGAAGGAAGCCTTGGGAGTGCCTGGCGGGCACACAGCTGCCTGCTGGGGACTGTGCATTGTTTGTGGTCAGGAGGACTCGGGTATGGGGAGGCTCCTGTTGTCTTGTCTGGCTGCCATGACGAGCCTTCCTCCTGCCTCTCTCTGGTCTCCAGTCTGATGCGTCATCCCAGTGGCATTACTTTTGGGGAGCGTGTTTTTTTAGCGGTGGGAGCAGCGGATACAGAGCTTTGTTGGGCAGTTTCGCTTTTCTTGCTTACATTGTACACTTTAATGTGCTCCCCCTTCTTTCCTTGCTCTTTATTTATTTATTTATTTTCGGATAATGGCAAAATCGCCGCTTGTGGGCAGCGGCACAGATAACACAAAACAACTCTTTGAGCAAAGCTTTATCTGAGCACAAAGCACTTGGAATTGGAGACCCCCAGGGATTTGCCTCCGCCGCCGCTCAGCTTTCTTCTCCCCTCTTCCCTTTTCTTTTCTGTCTCTCCCTCTCCCTCCTCGTCCTCTTTCTTTTCTTCATTCAGACTTGCAGTAGAACCAGAGTGAGCTGCGGATTGCCCTATTTTCGGCTGATTTGCATGTTAGAGAGAGCAGAGTAATTGGTGTTTAACCAGAACAAAAGAAGATCTGTTTTCTAAGAGAAAAAGAAGTTTTGAAGTAGCCCCCGTGGCATCCGCCGCCGTTGTCTCTCCTCATTAGGAATTGAGTAGGATGGCCCTCGTAATGAGGGTGTGGGAGATACTGCTTTCCTTGGGATGCTGTCCGAGGTAATTGGTTTGAATATTGTATTTGATGTGGATCTGAGGGCTGTTGGCAGAACACCTCTTTGGGACATTGGACATTCTGTCCCTGCGGGAGGATAGGCAATGAGAAGCTTTGCTGAAACTGTTGATTTCTTGGCTGAATGTCCCCAGGGGCCACGCTGAGCCTTGAGTCCTTCTCCACATCTGCAGTTTGCTCTAATGAGACGCATCTTGGCACTTGTCACCAAGTGCTCTGGGGGGCAAAGGTCAGTAGAAACTTGGTGGCTGGGTCCTAGTGAAAGGATGGGTAGTCATTAGTTTGGGGTATTTTATCAGGGATGTTGAAATTAAGATGAATCTCTCCCCCACTTGGATCAGAGAGAAGAAAGATTAAATCTGGACCCGGAAAAAAAAATCTTCTTAAAAAATTACTTTTATTTTTGTGTATGTCTATGTTTGTGTGTATATGTGTGCCTGCCGTGGTTCACTGCTGGAGGTCACAGGACAACCTCCAAGAGTTGGTTCTTCCCTTCCACCACGTGGGTCCTGGGCGTGGAAATCAGGTCATCAGGCTTGACGGCCGGTACCTTCACCCGGGACTGTTGACAACCCCTGTGTTGCCCATTCGTCAGATGCACAGAAACCTCTTTAAGCAATACGTGTGCTTCCTTTCCTTCTGAATTTCACCGGTGTCTGGTGGTAGGATGAAGTCTTGTGAAAATTAAGTAGAATTTTGGGGGAATGTTTCATCGACCCCCAAATCGTCGTGAATTTGAAAATAAAATGCCACCATATAGACTTGGAAACACTAAGGGCAACATGACTTGTGTTCATAGTGCTCTAAACACCTTCCAATTTCTGTTGCTATAACCCTTGTTTGTATACGCATACATGTTGAGAGCGTCCTCTTTTCTTCCTCCCTTCCTCTCTCCCTCTTTCCATCCCTCCCCACAATGATGGGGTCTCCCCCTGGTTTGGAACTTACCACATCAGCCATTCTGGCTGGCCAATGAGCCTCACACGTCTGCCTGTCTTCACATGCCAGGCACACTCCCACACTGGGCTATTTTAACCTGGGTTCTGGGGATCAAACTTACCAGGTAAGCATTTTACCTCCAGAGCTGCCTTTCTAGCTCTAGGGACACACTCTGAAATGATCCTAGAATACATTGATTGCCCTGAGACTTGTGTTTAATTAAATATTTGTTTAATAATATCAGCTGCCGAATTTGTGACCATGATTCCCCCCTTTTTTTGAGGTCACCTGAATTTGTGGTCATTCAATATTATCCTGTAGAATCTGATACCAAATGAGAAAGCTGTAGCACGTGATGGCTGCTCTCAGAAAGCCATGCTAGGAATTAATAATGCTGTATTTGTGTTACTTTATCTTTCTGCAAAGCCTGTGAGATCAGGAAGGGTTCTTGCTATCTGGCCCACTTTACAGATGAGGAAACAGAGCCAAGCTCAAAAGGAGGAGCTGTGCTTAGATGCACAGAGTCCTAGACCTCAGGTGCAGTCCTTAGCTTTGTCTACCAAATATCATCTTACCCTTGGTTCCTTTCTACTTCTGAAATCACTCAGAAGTTACAAGATCAGCTTTGTGTGTAAGTCTAAGGGTGACCCATACCTGCCAGTCACTGTAAACATAAGCATAAGGATAGTTTCTCACCTAACCCCAGGACAGGTACAAACTCCCAGAAGTTAACTGAGGGTTAGGGATATGGCTTAGTTGGTAGAATACTAGCATTGGGTTTGGTATTTAGCAGTTCCTAAACCAAGCATGAGAGCATACACTCGGGAATCCCAGCATTTGGAAGGTAGGAGACCGGATGAGCAGAGGTTCAAGGTCATCCTTGGCATAGTGAGTTCGAGACTAGCTTAGAATATATGAGACCTTGTCTCAAAAACCAACCAGCCAACCAGCCAACCAACCAACCAACCAACCAGCCAGCCAGCCAGCCAGCCAACCAACCAGCCAACCAGCCAACCAGCCAACCAGCCAGCCAGCCAACCAGCCAACCAGCCAACCAGCCAACCAGCCAACCAGCCAGCCAGCCAGCCAGCCAGCCAGCCAACCAGCCAGCCAGCCAACCAACCAGCCAACCAACCAACCAACCAACCAACCAACCAGCCAACTGAAAAGGTTTACCTTGCTGTATTCCTTTCATGTGCAGTTTACCACGTGTGTTCTGATTCTGCCAGTTACCCTAGTATTGTCTGTGTAGAATTCTTTTCCCCTCCAGCGCGGGAGAGCGTAGAGGACCAGGTGGGACACTGGTTTTTCTCCCTTCATTGTCAGCTTAATCTGGAATATTTCCGCAGCCTCACTTTGCTTCCGCAACATTGTCACTGAAAAGAACATACTGTTTCTAGGATGGGAACACGGCTTGATTACCTGTGTTGGGATCCCAGTGTTCCCTTAGAGCCAGGCTTGTGTGCATGCCTGTAGCTCCAGTGACTGGGACACGGGGTGACAGAGACAGGAGAATCTTGGCAGCTTGCTTTCCAGCTAGTCTGGCTAAAATGGTGAGCTGCAGGTTCAGAGAGAGAGAGACAGAGGGGAGGGGGGGACTGACTGACTCTCACAAAATGAGGTAGAGAACGATTGGAATCACGGTCCGTGATCCTGGCCAGAATCTGAGGTGTTTGTCTCATGTCCTTCCCACACTCTCATCTGGATGCTCTTGCACTTGATGCCCGCCTACCTCTCCTTGATTACCTGGCCAAGGTGTTGTTTGATTTCTCTAGCGTGTGCTTATTGCATGGTGGTTTTTTTGGGGGGGGGGGGGGGGTGGGTGGGTAGAGTTAATAAGCAGTCTTTGGAGGAGAGACTGGTCCTGCTCCTCATCAAAATTTCCTCTAGACTTAGCATTCGCCTAAGATTGTTGCCTGATCTGGTGTTCACTGTGGTAGTTATGGAATGGTTTTCCAGCTTCTTGGCTCCCTCTGTTTACCACCTGGTCTACCGTGAGCAAGAGCCCTCCTTCCCATTAATTGAACATCTACTCATTGTAGAAATGAGCTCATGGGATCCTAGTATCTCACTGGCTTGAGATCATTGCTGGACTTAATAATGTTAGTGCTCAGATTGCCCCAAATCAGGCCAGTGGGAGACCCTTCCTTCAGGTTCTTCCAAATGTATTGAAAGCACATCTTTCCTTCTTGTCATAACAAAAGGTGTGGAGCTCATCTTGTGTCTACCCAGCCTTAGACTTGGAGTCAGTCACCTCTCTAAGGCACTTGGTCCCTTCATTGGGGAATGGAGTCAGAGTTTAAGACATCAGTTACTGGAGTATCCTTGCTTCCAGCCTGTTTCCCTGGTGAGATCTGGGAAGCACCAGGGTTAATGTACACATACATGCTCACACCTGGGTGTGCCCATGCACGAAATACACACATCCTTGCACATGCTTCTGTGAGCCCCAGCGTTTGGCTTCAAGAGTTGAGTGGCCAGCACTGTCCTGTCATACCTAGGTTAGAGCTGTAGTGACCTACTCATGCCCTTGCAGAAGACTGCCCTGTTGACAAGCATCTGTGCCTTGTTTGCTCCCATCCCACCCCACCTATCCTGCCTCAGGGGAGCTAAGACACTCAGGGGTGCACTACCATGCCTGGCTTCAAGATCAGGAAATGCTTTGTTCTTGTTGTTTGAATCACGAGTTGGACATTTTACAAAGTGTCCTGTTTATAAGAGAAATATAAACGATGTGAAGTCTGGTGTCAGTTCTCCCTCCCTCCCTCCCTCCCTCTCTCCCTCCCTTCCTCCCTCCCTCCCTCCTGCCCTCCCTCTGTCCCACCCTCCCTCCCTATCTCCCTCCACCCCTATTAGTTAACTTTTAGATAATGCCTTAAAGAGCCAAGCTCCATCTTAGCTGTAATTGGAACACATCAGCCGTGCTCTGCTGTGGAACCCCATGTGGCAAATGTACCAGTATCTTATGTGGCTGACCTCCCTGGCTTTAGTAGTCCATGTTCCTATTCACTGTGTTCTGGAAATGAATTCTGGCAACTGGCTCTTCCCCCTGCTTTTCACTGTACACAGTGCAGTGTGCTTTTGACTAGGGTTCTAGGTAAAATAGGAGTTAACTCGACTGACACATAGTCAGTCAGCCTATCAGCATTTGAATTATGGGACCAATATTCCAAGATACGGCTTTCTTAACCATTGTTTTAAAGTAATGAACGCAGGGCTAGCATCAAGCTCAGTTGGTAGTGTACTTGTCTAGCACGAACAGTGCTGTGGGTTCATCATCAGGACAATATAACCAGTTAGCGGTACATGTCTACAATCCCAGAGGCAGGAAGATCAGAAGTTCAAGGTATTCCCTAGCTACATAGCTCGACACTGATGTGGGCTACATGAGACCGTGTCTTAAAGGATGAGGGGGCGGAGAGCGTTCACACAGGGTTTTATCTGCCTGTAGAAATTCTAAGCGAAGGAAAGAAACAGGTCCTTGCGCTGGCCTGCCTGGGCTGCACTGCTCCCTGACCCGTTGCTCTCCTGTACAAGCTGCTCCCGCAGGCAGCGTAGCAGAGCAGGCCTGGGCTCTGCCTTTTCCACTTAGCATTGTGGTATTGCCACTCTGGGCTCTCTAATTGGGGTCATTGTGTCTGTGTGACTGTGACTCGGATGTTCTGCCGAGTTTCTGCCCACGGCACCCCTGAAAGCCGGGGATGTTTGTCTCCAGTTTCCCACAGTAGCGGCCTCTGTGCAATTATCTGGGAATGACTTTGCTGTCATTCCCTCCTCAAGCTACCACCTAAGCTGTCTTTGGGTCTTTCTTAGGATATTGAGTTTCTAAGTCTGATGGTTCTTTCTTCCGTCTGCTCACTGCGCCATTCTTAGCCCAGGCCCTGCATGTGGCCTGGGGCCGGTGGCAAGCTGGGGTCTGGCAGTGAACAGAAAGCCTGTTCGGTTCCTGTCTTCCTGATGGGCACCGCCGTGTGCACAGGGGTGTGCATAGTTCCTCCAAGCTCTGACACACATTTAATCTTTTCTCACTGACGTGTGCGTGCACACATTGTAGTAGAAAGGGGAGAATTGGTGGTATTGCTGTAGGAAAAAAAACACTAGTCTCTCACATGGTGGGCTGTTTGTTCGCTTTGACACTTCCCTGGTGCTTCCTGCAAGCACATCTCTAGACGCTTGGGCTTTCCTAGGGTACCGAGTACGGGTCTGTTAGACCAGGGACTGAGAGTTACGGGAGGTGGGCAGGTAAGAGTTAACACCTGGGCTGCCTTCTGGGGACTAGGGACTACTGTTCAGACTCAGGAACTCCCCTGTTGAGGTGACATTTGGACCCAGGGAAGTCACCTCATGGAGGAGTTGCATGATTGAGGTGGTCTCTCCCCAGGTTATATTCTCTCACAGAACTGTGGCTTACCTGTGTTTTGCCACCATTTCAATCAGGATGGGTCTGCTTATACTCATTTGTGTTCACTGTCGGGGATGATGCCTGGAAGTCTGCAGCCCACACCATGGACTGCAAGCTACATTTCTGGTTCAAGGGCTTCTCCTCGTCCTAGCAGGCCAGAGGAAGTGTTTGGGGGCACAGAGAAACCTTGAAGTTCTGCAACAGGCAGTTCCAGGATGGCCCTCCAGGGTGGCTCCTGACCGCTCCTTTTCTCTCCCCTAGCTCTGACAACGAGTTCTGTGATTGCGAGTCTCCTCTGCCTACCTGCTTCCTCTCCTTTTTGATGGCCAATGTTATCTGACTTCTGATTCAGAAACTTGGGGGGTCTGTAGGGTCCATGCGTGCCTGTGTGCATGTGTGTCCTTGAACTGGTTGGAAAAGAGAGGACATTTCTAGAGAGTGCATCCTGGCTGAGAAAGCATATGAGGTGCAGGCCTTCTCCTGGTGGCACAGCTGGAGAGTAACATTTACATCTTCCTCCTAATTAACATTTCTGAGTGATCCTGACAGTGATTAGAGAATTACAGGAAGGTTCTCGAAAGACCAGGGGAAGAGGAAAGGAAGAGAAAGCTCTAGAAAGATCGGCTCTACCAGGGTGAATTATATACATTTGTGTGCAAGCACTGTGGAGTGAATAACAGTGCTATAAATACTTAGACAAATAGACCACTTTTTATCAGTTTTATTATAATTGTCAAGTTGGTACACAAGTGTGTTAGATTTACAGCTTGCCTGCCTGCAGTTAATGTTGGTGAAACAGAGAGATGAATGTCAGAAAATACTTTCCTTTAGGCCTTTTGAAGCCAGTTTGAGGAACATACATACTTAGAAACATAAAGGCGGGTGTAGAAAGCCAAGAGTTTACTTTTCAAACCTAGGAGCAGTTCAGAATCCAATAGGACCTAACCATCCATCCATTGATGCCCACTGAGAAGAATTAAAGCGTCGAGTGGCTCCAGCGGATATCCTCTTCATGGATTCTCGCTGACTGGTGCCACGTAAATTATAAAGGAACCATATGGAACTGCTTGGTATTAAGCATTTTATGTTTTCCAATGATAGTTATTTAGGATATAATCTCCACAAAATCTGCTGTTAATGACTGGTGTGTTTTCACCTGAGGTTGTGAATGCTCCAGTGCCTGTAAACAGTACCAGGGGCAGGGTGTGTGTGTGTGTGTGTGTGTGTGTGTGTGTGTGTGTGTGTGTGTGTGTGTGTGCGCGCGCGCGCGCGCGCGCGCGCATGATTCTGCAGCCACCTGCCCATGCCCACTCATAGGAGGATAGAACCATGAACCATATTTCATGGTCTGGTGGCCTTTATGTTACTTTCTGCCTTCAATTCCAGACACAGAGCTTTGGAATAGCCTTGTTAAGGCTCATGCATATTTGTCTTGAGTGAATGCCAGTCTCTAGTATAACCAAGAAAGGGTATATCGGGAAACACAGGGAGTCCTGGATGGGCTCCCCCTGCAATCGGCCCTCAGAGACTGCTCCAGGATAATTAAATAGCCCTGCCTATAAAGCTTGTGGTCACACAGTATCCTCCTTTCTAGCCGCTTCTCTTCACACCCGCCATTTAGTTTTGCTGGATGGGGAAGCCTCTGTGCCCTTGCTGAGGGCATTCCCTGCCCAGGGCACACTTACAGCCAGCTTTCTTATTTGGCTTAGGCATCCTCTGGCCTTTAGCTCCTCCTAACCCTCTGTCCCCTCCTCCTCTGCCCCTCCCCCCCTCCCCCATGTCTTCACCCACAGCACTTATGAGGCTTTCTCTTCTCACTCATGTTAGCCAGGGTCATGTTAGTAGGGAACAGATGGCTCAGAGAACAGGTCACTTGTGAGGCTTAGGAGGTAAGGACAGGGATTGGTGCTCTACCAGGCACTGATTAATTACAGCCTCTTTGCCGAAAGCGGCCATGACTAGAATTGGGTTGTGGGCTGGGTCCCTGTTAGGAGCTATGGGTGCAGAGGAAGAGGTAAAAAACAACAAGCAGAGATTGAACCCCAGTGTCCAGCCTCAGCCTCTCCTTCTCGCCTCCTCTGGATGCTGACTTCCGCTGGCCAGAGATACCCAGAGGCTGGAGACTGTGGGAGACCAAGGGCCCTATCTGTGGAGGATGGCTGTGGAGGGGCCGGCTGAGTGCAGGTACCACAGCCATGTGTTCTCTGCGGGAGGGTTCTGTCAGTAGCAGCCACAGTGGTCACCTCTGCTCACTTGGTGCCCCAGTCATAGGGATGCCCCAGTCATAGGGGTGCTGTGACAGGGGCTTGGCCTGTCTCCGGTCTACATTAATACCTCCCATTCTGCAAATCAGTGTGCCATTCTAGCCAAGTCCGAGTGCTTGTGTAGCTTCAAAAACCTCCTTCCCTTCCCACTTAGCAGCCTTCTGGCCTGTGTTCCTTCTTCATAGAAGTCCTGGCATCCCCACTGACCAGGTCATTGCCGGACCACGGTTTGTGTTGATGTCATGAGTAAGTGAGTGGGACAACCAGTGAATGAGGAGACACGGGGAGGAAGGTGTAAGGCAAGTCATAGTCTCATTCTGGGGTCCTTTCTCACCCTTAAGACATGGGAGGCATCCGCAGGGAGCCCAAGAAGGTTGGAGCACTCCGTTTGTTAAGTGTTGTGTTACTGACCAGGCACCCGCACATAGTAGGCCCTCAGTAAATGTTTGTCGAGTGAATGATTGGATATTAAGTCATGAATGTGAACCAAGATAGATTTTTCTTTACCAGCCTACTTCTGAGTTCAGCAGTGTGTGAGATCATGGGCCGCCCACCACCCCTTTTTGGGGACCTCGGATGACTTTTATGTTTTTCCCCAGGTAGAGAAATCTATGGCCACCGGTTCTGCTCATAGTATACCCTTCCTCCCTGTGAGGGATCCTCAGATACCTGAATGTCTTACATAGTACATACTGTTTTTTTTCCCTTAGATCCTCTCTATCCAACTCGTGTGTGTGTGTGTGTGTGTGTGTGTGTGTGTGTGTGTGTGTGTGTGTGTAGGAAATTAACAATGAATGAAATCATGAATAATTTTTAGAATATCCTGTATTCATAGCTATTTACAACTCACAAGTTGGTTGTTTCTGTAATTCTGCATGTATCATTTTTGGGCCAGAGGTGACTGTAGGTAACTGAACCACAGAAAGGAAAACTGGGTGAGGGAGGGCCACTGTGTGTTTGGATTTCTGAACTGAGGACTATTTGCTCCTCTGGTTTAGAGAGGGGGTAAAGGTAGTTGAAGAGAAACAGGACTTTAGGGCTTTGAACAAGAGAAGAGACTGATTGTACAGAAGGCTTCCAGGTATGTGTACCCGTGTTCCTCATGGGACCCTGTGTGCATACCCTTGCCTACCAGGCAGTGTGATGTTTCTCCTTTTCCTCTTTCATGTCTGTATGTGCTGTGATTCTGGGACATGGTATTGAGGGGCAAAGGCTGAGGGGGGTGGATAGGTGTAGGGGATTCCTGAATGACTGGGCCTGGAGTCTGGGTCTTAGATGAGTCATTTCATGTGTCCAGGCTCCTTGCCCTCCTTCTGGTCTGTATGGTTTTAACTTGGCTAGAGACCCTTAGGCTAGCAGTTGCTGTGGCCAGAAGGGTCCCTCCTTGGCATATTCTAAGGCCACTTGAGCCCCCCAGGTCTCTCTGCAGTTTCACAGTGTGATGTGAAGGATCAGGGTGTGGAAAGCAGGAAATTAGTAATGACTGGACTTGGTGAAGGAGACTCTGGTCATTTTAGAGAAATGCTTAAAAACTAATTGGTTCTCTGCTTCTTGGCTTTATTCTGATGAAGCCAGAAAGAAAAGTCAAGATGGAGAATTTCCCACTGTGACACCTTTTATTTCTGGAAAGTTGAGTCATTTAATGATTTGAATATCAACAGCCCACTGGCCCATCTTTCCGCAGACGGCTCCCGAAAGAGTGTTCTCTTCCAGAGAAAGACACGTTCGTTCCACTGGCGTCTTGCCAGTTCAGGGAGAGTCTGGATGCCTGTGTTCCCCAGCCTGTTGCTGGGCCTGGACTGGCCAAGATAGGGTGGGCTTTGGCCTCAGCCCCCTGTTCCCACTGGAGTTGTCCATAATCCTGCTGCGGGGGAAAGTTGGAACAGATAAGGCTGTACCTTTCCCAATGGATAAAGGTCCAGGATGAATTTGACCAGACTCCAAGGCACTGCTGAATTTTCCTGTCCTGTGTATTTTCTGTCTTTGAGAACCTTCTAGGAGGGGGTGGTCAATGGGTGGTCTTGGTGCACTGATGCATGGCACTGTTAGGGACAGAGAGGGCCATCTGTTTCTAACTTGGAACAGTGTGCCTGTGGGTTGGTCCTTAGGGAGTGGTAGTGATGGAGTCCAGTCAGTGATGACATTTCACCTAGGAGGCTGTTGGCTAAATCAGAATCTTTATTTCCTACGTGGGATCTCACCTCATTGTGCTCAGTGGATTTACAGAGTTTAACTTTGTGCTGGCTAGTTTATGTCAACTCAACACAAGCTAGAGTCACTGGAGAGGACTCAATTGAGAAAATGCCTCTGTAAGGTTGGTTCATAGGCAAGCCTGTAGGCATTTTCTTAATTAGTCATTGATGGAGAAGGGCCAGCCCACTGTGGGTGGTACCACCCCTGGGCAGGTGGTCCTGGGTTCCATAAGAAAGCAGGCTGAGCAAGTCATGGGGAGCAATCCAGTAAGCAGCACTCCTCCATGGCCTCTCCATCAGCTCCTGCCTCCAGGACACTGCCCTGTGTGAGTTCCTGCCTGATTTCCTTTGATGATTACCAGTGATATGGAAGTGTAAGCCAAACACCCTTTCCTGTCCAAGTTGCTTTTGGTCATAGTGTCTCATCACAGCAGTAGTAACCATGACTAAGACAAACTTGATTTTCTCCCCTGCATCCCAGGCCATTGAAGAAGAGCTTATGGATCTTCCTGTTATTTTCTCCCGGTTAGTCCTGGGTGCCTAGGTTGGGCTTGGAGCCCATACATCTCTTTCCCCATTTTGATGAATTGTAAGTCTGTGGCAAGGGTTAGCATGCTCTTTTTATTGATTTTAAAGGGTCCTATAATCAGTATTTTACTCTTTGCAGGCTGAGAAGCAATCCTGAGGTTGTTATATAGGTGATCATAACTCAGCAGGAGAAAACAAATATGCACAAAATTTTCACTGATGAAATCTGAAATACAATAATAATAAAGTACATTTTTTTCATAACTCAGAATTGTCCTGAGAATAGATATTATTGTGGGGGAAGTGCATTTTGCCAAATTGGAGTTCATAGTTATTTTTTCTGCTGTCAGAACCACTGGGAGGTTCAGCTGTGAAGTGTTCTTAGTCTGCAGAGCACGGTACAGTAGACAGCAGCCCAGATGTGGCTTACGCTGTTGGTCAATAGGACAGCTCTGGGGAGGTTGGCTTTGGAGTGGGTCTTCTACATGTGGAGTGTCTGAGGCTTCCGTTCTGTGCCTGCCTTGCTTATGGGAATTGTGTTACTCCTTATATTGTGTCAGAGAGGGGACGCTGGGAAACATAGACTGTGCCCTCAGGCAGCTTACATTCTAGTTGGAGGGAAGATTAAAAAAAATATAGAATTTCTGCTTGTGGTAAATGCTGCTGTCAAGTGTGATAAGTGATGTTTGGGCGGTCTGTCCTGTTGCTGTGCTTTGATTGTGTGTCCCCCACACAGTTCATGTGTTAAAGGTCTAACGTCCAGTTTTATATATTAGTGGCATTTGGAGGTGTGAGGCCCTTGGCGGCTAGTTAGCACTTGTTGAACTTGTGAAGATGGGGCCCATAAGGTAGCCTTAGTGGCTTTATTAGAAAATCAGGGGAGAGCAGAGCTAGCATGTGATACTCTCTTCCATGTTTTCATGTAGCCAGAAGGTTCTGGATGCAACAAAATGTCATGCTTTACACTTGCAAACTTTGAGGACCATGAACTAAATAAATTGTTCATTATAAATTGCAGGATCACAGTTATTATTATTTTTTTAAAGCAGTAGAAACCAGGCCAGCATAACATTTGGAGAGGCACTGGAGTTAAAAGACAGAACCCAGCACTAGCACTTCGAGTGCTGTGAGCAAATGAGTGTTTTCAGGAAGGAACCAGCTTGTGAAGGAGAGTAGAGAGGGGATCTGATGGGAAGGGTCTGATGAGGAATGGGTAGGAGATGACTTCAAGAGGAGGGAGGCAGGGGCCGGGTGTAGGAACCTTGAGGCTCACAGACAAGCGAGCCATGGGATGTGGTCCTGAGGGCTCGGAGACAGACGGTGATGGGGACCTGAAAGTGTGGAGCCAGAGAAGGCTGCCATATAATTAATGGTGGAAGAAGATCGCTCCCGTTTCTGGGCACAGAGTAGAGCCAACAAGACAAAAGTGGAAGTGGTTTTCTGGGGCCTCAAAAGTGAGTGTTGAAAACAGAGTCTTAACATGCGGAGCCCTGTGGTCAGTGTTAGGATTGTTTGTTTCTGGGTCAAGTGGTTCGGTGTGGAGCAGCTAGAGCCGGAAGGGGCCTCCTGTGGTGGTCGTTGTAACCGTGAAGTGAGGTTTTCCTGGCTTTATTGCAGGGGGTCCCAGGGTCTTCGATGCTGTCCTCATGGTTCTTCCTGCTCCTTGTCAGTCCTCTACTCTCTGTGGGTGGGCCTGTCCTGGTTAATCTCAACTATTAACTTGATGAGATCTAGAAACCACCAAGGATGTGGACTTCTGGGCATGCGCATGGAGGGTTCTCTTAGTCTGTTTGGTGAGTAGACCTTCCCACTATGGGTGGTACCATTCTCTGGGTTGGGATTCCAGGATGAAGAAAGTCAGCTGAGCATAGACATTCATCACTGTCTGGTTTTTGACTGTGGATGAAATGAGACCAGTAGCCTAAAGTTCCTGTTGGCCTAGCAGTGGGACAAATAGTGAAGACACCCACCTTTCATAGACTAGTGCTTTCCATGAGCTGGGGAAGATGGCCACCAGGATCCTGAGTTCATAGTAGCCAGACAACTCCAGTGGCAGTACTGCTTTCTTACTGCATTTACATACCACTTGTAAGGAAGTTCAGTGATTGGGCCCTGGTTTCTCAATTTGCATATTTCCCCAAGGAACTTAATCTTTCTTTTACATTTGCATATTCTTCCAGGGACGTTTACTGATTGGCCCTGCCTTGTCCTAGACCAGACTTCATTAATAGCCCCTCTAGGCCAGAACAATGTGTGTCTCATGTCTTTCCCTTTTGGTCTCCTAACCTTTCTCTCTTCCTTCTCTGGCTGGGGTCTGCCACTTGGCGAAGCATGCCAACACACTGGTGGAACCTGTGTCTTTACTGTCAACACAGTCATAGAGGAGGAGACCTGTGCAGAACATGATTTTTTTTACTCCAAGGCTTGACCCATGCTACTTGCTCTGGCAGTGCCTTTTTAGAACAGCGGCCTGGATGGGTTCCAGGGTTTGATCCACTTAATAACTTTTCCTTGGTCCTGGAAATGCCTCTTGACCTTTCTGAGACCTAGCTTCCTTCTCTGAGGTCACTGAAGTATATAGACAAGATAGTCAGTCACCAGGCACTCTGGAAGATGCAGAGTGCCATTTAAACGATGGCTGCTTATTGGTCTGTCAAGTCCCCAGTACAGAGAGAGTGGCCGGGAGCAAGGAGGATGGTACATTTTGTTCCAATCCTCACCTTCTGTGCTCACACCGTTTCTGGCTTCTTTGCATAACTTCTTGCATGGTGGGCACGGGCTTCACATTTGTCTTTTTGATGCTGTTGTGTCCTGATTAGATCTTGGGTAGACATCCTTGGATGAGGATGCTGTCTTGGGAGAACCACTCTGGATTAAGTTGTGTTTTTTGTCTTTTGGCCAGTGGTACGCTTAGCAGGATGACATATACAGTATTTTAGATTTACAGGGAAGAAAGGACAACAAGTTCTATATTGATAAGATTTAAGTTAAGACTCAAAGGGAGAAAATAGAAGATGATGAAGGAAACACAACACTTCCAGCATTACCATGTACTGCCTTCGCTCCTGGTTCTTTAATTATACCCGTGGTCTAGCAGAGTGTACCATCTCAATACCCAGATGGTTTTTATGTAAAATTTTTTTTTCAAATGTTAATTTCCAGTGACTGATGTTCTCTGCCTAAATCATTTTCCATTGTTCATATTTGATAAGAACTGTATTTGAACTGCTTCTTTCTAAGTTGGAGTCTTTTGTAATGGGGTTCTACTTAGTGGTTTTACAGGTGTATGAAAATGCTAAGCTGTGTATTGTACTCGAGAGTTTGAAAATTCTTAGTTGCAGCTAATTTAAGGGGGAAAAAATTAAAAAACAGGTGATTAGCAACCCTCTCGGTTTTGAATGCCCTCGTCTTGGGGTTTTGTGTGTGTGCTTATTCGTGTGCAAATTGGCGTGGTTATTTTGGGCTTGAGATGCCAGTAGCACACCGCCCTGCCAGCTGCCCTGGCCCTTTCAAGGGGGACCCTTCCCCAGTTCTCCAGGCTGAATTGTTGCTAGCCCGCTCAGCTTGGCTTTCACCCTAATGATTCAGGCCTTCCTGAGAACACAGCAGAAGAGGAGAGACTTGTTTATTGCCACAAAGGCACCCCTTCTCCTGGAGCAGAGGACTGGGCCTCTCTGGACAACCAAGAGCTGCAGCTCACAGTGGCTACAGCTCCTGTCTCCTTTTGGGGGCTTCTGTTCTCTTCAATGACATCAGCTAGATGGCTTAAGCCTCAGGGTTGTCCCCAAGGCCCCAGTAGTTGGGCAAGCTACCTTGGGGGAAAATAACATTGGGAAGGCAGTGGCCAGGAGCTGAAGGACTGTGGTTCTCAGAGCTGGATGCAGCCACCCACAGCCCACACTAGCGGGAAGGTGAGACCTCCAGATCCATCCTAGAGGTTTGTGTGTTTGATGCCCCACTGGGTTACACTTGCTTGGTCCTGGTCCCTGTACTTGCCACGGCAAGGAGCACTCTGCATAGGCCATGTGCTTAGTAACAATGGTGTTAATGCAGTTGTGCCTCCAGCTCCCTTTCCAGACCTCTGTGGCCACATTCTGTTCATTTAAGGGTGAAATCACAGCCTGCTGGACTTAATTTTCAGTTGAGGGGCTTTTGTGTGTCTCTTTCTACAATCAAAGGATTCTGTTATCATGCCTGGAGATTGCATCTGTAAATATGAAATGAATGTGCTCTAGGGAGGAACACTAATGGTCAAGATGAAGAAATAATTTTCTTTTTGGCTCTTGACCACATCAGTGTTTGCCTTACCTTTGACATGGACTTGATAAGGCAGCCAGGACGGCTGGCCACCCGTCTTCCCTGTGAGTCATTCAGCCTGTCACATCCCTGCTTTCCTGCCTCTGTCTCGAGTGGTCAGCCCACTGGAAGATCTTGGAGGGCTGCTCTTTGCCGGCACTCCCCACTGGCAAACTTGGCTTCAAGCAAGGTCATCTGATTCCCAGTTACAGACTGTGTAACTGTTTGCCTCTAAAGAAAGCAGAAAAACCAGAAAAATGGAGGGCAAAGAGAGGAAAAGACTTCGGTGGGGTTTTCTCTGTGTATTTTGTTTTGTTTTTATTGATAGTGTTTTAGTACCTGCAAAACCAGAAAAACTCCTTCAGGGGTTTTTCTCTAGGCTGGTTCTGGTCATCCACTGCCTGTGGCCTGTGGTTTTTCTGGAGACTACAGATCTATTTCAAGTTCAGGGTTGCCTGGGAACCACACTCAGGAGTCCAGATTTGCAGCTAGAGCTGAATCGTGTCCCTGGAGTTAGGACCATTTTTCTTATTTGTACAGAGGCATCATATGGGCCAGTAGGACTCTGGAAGTCATCACTTAAGTTCATGGTTCATTTGGAGACATGAGATTGGAGTGGGAGGGTGGACCTGAGATGTGGGATCCTGGTTCTTCCAGGGTAGAGGGACTCATGGAGATTGGCCCAGGGAAGTTAAAGGATGCTCTGAATACCACAAGTTGGGCTTATGGAAAATGATTGTAGAGTAGATAAAGGAGTGCTGATTTTGCCATTACTTCTAACAGTTTACAGGAATTCTATCCCTAAAGTGTCATACATGTCAACATCAAAATATATACTTGAAGGGGAAGATGTAGATAAAATGAGGATAGGGTCATTTGCTTCTTTCAAATCCAGCTCCTAGGGACATAAAGTAGATTCCTAGTTTAGCTCAAGGCAAGACGAGGGTTCCAAATTCTGCTTCCAGCATCTGGGGTTCTGAGCAGGGACATGCCTGTCTGAATCTTAGCCTCTTCATCTGTAAATATACGCCCATGGTTGTGAGAGTGTGCCCTCCAAGAAAGCGGGGAATCGAATTATTGGGAGATTTTTTTGTCTGACGGAGTCACAAGCCCAGTCTTGGTTGGGGAAATTGTATTTGCCTCCCAGTATTATGGTGGCCTGGTGACAGACATCCAGATTACACAGGGTCTCCTACATTCTGTCCCAGAAAGTTCGTGCTGTGGCTTGAGGTGAGCCCACCACCATTTGCTACCCAGCTGGCTCACTCTTTTCTTCTGAGGTGAAGTGATTCGCTTGTGAGTGTTTCGGTCTCCTGGTCACACTGCCTCTTTAAACATCCCACCCTGTCGCTCTGCACCTTTGTGACCTGGTAGTGAGGCACAGTCTGAGAACCTGGCCCTCCACCATATCACTTTGGCAGTTCCTCACCCTGTCATCCTGGTTCAGCACCAGAGAGGTGCTGTGGAAACTTTTCCAGAAAGTTCTTTGCCTTTGAGCATGGTAAGGAAGGGTTGCTGGAAATCAGAGATGGTACTGAGGGCTTCGGAAGCTGGATGTAGACCCTGGGAGAAGACTCGTGTTTGCTGCAGACCAGTTTTTAGGGTAAAGGGCTGGAGCTAGCCTTGCCACGTGACCGTCACACCTGCTGTTTTTCCATTCAGTGGACTTTCTGCTCAGCCTTTGTAGAGTGTTACCGGTGTAAAGACAGAAACTACTTCTCTTTCCTGTATTTGCCTCTTCTTACCCTCAGGAAGCTCTGATCATGAGGAGAGACTTCAATTGTTTTTCAGGGTGTGTATGATTGGACTCTATGCCTGACACATGGCTAGGCAGGGACTCTACCACTGAGCTTCTATCTCCCATCCTCATTTGACTTCTCTTTGAGACAGGGCCACTAAGTTGCCTACATTTCTTTTGAATTCATTCTGTAGGCCAGGCAGACCTTGAACTCAACAATCCTTCTGTCTTGGCCTCCTGAATTGCTGGCTATGCAGGCCCGTGCCACCAGGTCTTGTTGGGAAGCAGCTTCCTGGTCCGAGTCCCACTTGCCTGCTGGGCTGGGCTCCCCTGGGGAGGGTTGCCAGGCCCCAGCAGAAGGTGGAGTGGGGGTCGGCAAGAGAGGGAACCCCCGACCAGGACTCTGCCTCTGCTCTCCGGTCAGAGGTACTGAGCCCCATGTCCTTGGCTGCCGTCCTGGCCTCTAGGGTATAGGATTGCTGAGGCCGTTGAGATGGGTGTTGTTGCTGGCCACGCCTGTGACTCCATGGAGAGAAGATGTTAGAACCGGCATCAGCGCTCCTGGAGTTGATTTGTCTCCAGTTTCCTAGTCTTATTAAAATTTAAAAATACCTTATTACTTCCACAGAAGAAAAATTTTAGAGAATGGGAAAAGTGAATATAACATTTTGTTCGATATTAAAAGTTAATTTAAGACAGAACCAGCGGCCTAGACAAGTGTCTTCTCTTCCCTTCATTTGGTGGCATAATTGACCCTTCACACCTCCATCCAGCTTCACACGTATTCAGCAGAGGCTAATTACAGGGCACAGAGCTGCCACATGGGTCCGAGCTACATCATTCTCAAAGTTTGAACTTGTCCAGAAAATTTGCTACAGATTATAACAAGTGGACTATTAACTCAGAGTGAGGAGAGGTGTGTGGTATCCCATTTAACCAAATGGGGTGTGTATCAAGAATAGATACTATACTTTCTGGACCACAGTTTAAGAGCCCCCACCCCCCACCCCATCCTCACACCAGTGCTAGGGATTGAACCCAGGACTTGAGGCATGGTAAGACAAATGCTTTACCCATGATCTGTCCCCTAGCTGAAGTCCCATATTCAAACACACAGTTTAGTGTAAAATCCCAGGAGACCTTGGGTCAGTTTTTTATGTATGTGGTCAGCTTTCCAAAGGTAGAACAATTGATTTCATTTTCTTACAGCTTCTGAAAAGTATCCTTGCCAAAAAAGCAGAAACTGTATAAAAAGGAAGGCTTCCTAAGTAGTTACATTATATCTCAGATGTCAGGATAATTAGCTCCCTGAAAGGGTGTATGCCCTTGGTGACCTCTGGTCTTGGCTTTTGGAAGTTAGCAAGCATTATAACCTCTATGTGGGCTAGGACTGTGGAGGGGCCCGTGGGATTACCTAGACCCCAGTGGAGCTGAGAACCGTCAGAGAAGCAGCCAGCTTAGGCCAGTTCCCAGTTGTTCTGGGATGGGGATGGGCTGAAGCGTTGTGGTGTTGCTTGTGTTTGAGGCACAAAAGGCTTCATCCTCCAAATCAGGAGCTTGTGGTGTTCCTGAGAGGAAAGCTCCCCTGAGCCCCATGTCTGGAAAAGTGAAGTCACATGTCTCAAGCCCCCTGGCCCACCAAGGCAATGACTCCAGGTCCCAACTGTTGGCCCTGTGATTTTATGGCTTCCTGAAGTGGCTGCTGTAATGACCCACTGACTATTGCAAACTGCATTTCCTGAAAATTTTATTTTACAGTTCTGAAGTTTTAGCTCTTAAATCTTTTTGACTTGAGGTTTTAAGCTGGAGAAGCCGTGTGGTTCTAGGGAGGAGAGTGTCAGGTTTATTTTTCATGCATGTCCATAGGGCCTATCCCATCACCCATTTCTTCTCTCTTCATATGCTACAACTTGAGAGTTCTTTCAGGACCCAAATCACTACTAAATTCTTTATCTTTGTGTTGTACCATTCTTAGAATATTTGTGGTTTTTTTTTATTTATTTATTTATTTATTTTTAAAGGGCCTAGAAATGGCAGTACTTAGCTCAAGAATATCGATTGGAAAATTTGGAAAGTTTCTATTTAAACAATGAGAGCCGCTGGTCTGAGGACATAGGTCAGTGCGACACTTACCTAGTGTGAATGAGGCCCTGGGTTTGATCCTCGGCATCTCAAGTAAAAGCATTGCCCCTTCTTCCCAGAAAAGGTCTGCAGGCGGAGCTCAGTTGGTAGAGTGTTTGTCCAGGAGGCATGAAGTCCTGTGTTCCACCCCCAGCACCACATAAACTGGGTGTGGCAGTTCATGCCTGTGATCTCAGCACTCAGGAGGAGGAGGCAGGAGGATCAGAAGTTCAAGGTCACTCTTCTCTGTACAGTAAATTTGAATCTAGGCTGGGATACAAAGAATGCTATCTCACAGTGGAAAAATGGAGGCTGGAGGGATGGCTCATCAGTTAAGGGCACTGGCTGCTTTTGCAGAGGACCTGGGTTCAGTTCTTTTCACCCATGTTGTGGCTCACAACCACACAGAACTCCAGTTTCAGGGAATTTGAATTTTATACTTTTTTCTGACCTCCGTAGGCACCAGGCACACATGTAGTGCACATACATACGTGCAGACAAAACCCTTATACACATAAATCTCAGAATATGGAAAAGTCCAGAAGAATAAAGCTGTTGAAATGCATCTGTATGCTGGTGGGAATATAAATGGTACAGCCCGGGAGGTTTCTCAGGGATTGGACATAGAAGTACTCTTTGACTCAGCAGTTCTACATCTGGGCGTGCATGCGAATGCATGCACATGTACATGTATGTATTGCATGTATACATACACACCATGTTTGGAAAGGCAGGAATGGATGGATATCTGAACATTAGTAATCATTTCAGCATGGTTTGCAGTAGTAAAAGGTAGGAGCCAGGTAGTATCCATCAACTCCTGAACGGATAAATGAGACATACAGACTAGAGTATTGAGTCATGCAAAGGAATCCTGAAGACTGGTGAATTCAGCGAAAAGTCACAGAAACCAATACTGTGACCCCTTTCCTCTCAGGCCTCTGAAGGACTTGGGGCTACGGAGACAGGAAGTGGTCTACTGTTACATTATTTTACCACTAAAAACATAATAAGTAAAGACTGGTGGAGGTGTGTGTGTGTGTGTGTGTGTGTGTGTGTGTGTGTGTGTGTGTCTGTCTGTCTGTCTGTCTGTCTGTCTGTCTGTCTGTCTGTCTGTCCTTGTCTTTCTGTGTTTCTCTTTCCCGGGTCAGAAGCGGCTGCCCCCAGAGCCTGCCTTTTCTCTTGTTCTATGTGATTATTTACTTGGTTCTGTTTTCAGTCAGGTCTCACTGCCTTTGGTAAGCGTCTAGGACCTTATTTGTTACCTCAGTGAGACGTGCTGGAAGAACACGAAGATCTCACGTGGGTGGTACAGGCCTGAGGCTGGGTTGACGGCTTTGGAGGCAGTGCCCATCCCTGCAGCAGGAACTCTGAGTCCTTAGGGCAAAGGCCGAGAAAAGACAAGGCTTAAAGAAAACAAGAGAAAATACATATTTCGCCTTGCTCTGGAAACACGCTTGGCTCCGGCACAGCAGGTGGCCGAGGAACTCAATCTGGGGAAGGCATCAGGCTTGCGTGCAATCAAAGTTAAGTGCAGAAATTTAATTAAACAGCATCAAGGATGGCAGAAACTTTGTAAAGCCACAGTGCATTGTCAAATTCAACAGTTATTCCAAGGAACACAATCTGCAGATGGTGTCTAATTGATAAATTAAAGTTCTCCTTCTCTAATGGGTTCACATTTAAGCCCAGTTTCCCACCCATGTGCTGACCGAAACTTCTGTGAAGCCCCTTTCCCCGCTCTATCAGGCCTACAAGGGGGAAAACACACACACACAGCACACAGCACCCCTTGTCAGCCCCTGCAAGCATCTGTTGGGAACTTGGACTTGAGTGGGGGGACCTCCTGCCCCCGCCCCGCCCTCAGAGTCCTTCCAACCCCAGTCCCTACTTGTGACTGTCTCCCGTCTTAAAAACTGAGCAGCCGGGGCACCTGGTCCTGTGTGTTCTTTCTGCTCTGTTAACCTGGCTCTGGTGCTCAGATCTGCCTGGACCATTTACTTTCCACGACCCCTCCTCCTCTCTCTTTATATCATCTTTCCCCGTTCTCTTATTTTTGCATTTCTGGCTTTTATCCACCATGGCACTGGATTCTTTTTTCTTTTTTCTTTTTTTTTTTTTTTTTTTTTGTATAAAACAAATGCCTCAATTTATTAAAACAAAACAGAATTTAAAAACAAAATCCAACCGAGAGCCGTCTGTTTTTCAGACCTCGAAGCACTTCCTGTCTGTTAGCAGTTGCTATCCAGAGAACTGACTTTCATTTCAGAGAAAACATTTGCTGTTTGCAAAGATCCAGTTATGTTCAGAGACACGCATCCTGGGTTGAGACGCAGTGACGCGCATAAACATACCCCTGAAAGTCAGCAGATGGGAAAGCCGAGGTGTAGCATACTCTGTGAACTTTGTATTCCTGGAGATCCAGCTGAGGCCCTCGGGCACACGGAGCTGTAGGTATTCATTTATTCATCCCATCCAGTGTGCAGGAACACTTACCGTGCTCTTGGGGTGCTCACGGGAACTTAGAGATGGGTAGGGGAAGTCACATGGAGCCCATAGGGACTATGGGGACAAACACCATAGATGCCACAGGTCGGCGCATTGGCACAGGTGCTCTAGAGGGAAAGTAGGGTGGTTGTAGGACCTGGTCTAGGGGCATCTGTGTGAACATCAAGGATGCATATCTTAGCGTGAATGGGGAGGAGCCTCTCTAAGAGTAGCACCCGATGGCAGGCTCATGCTCGAGGAGAGTCAAAAGCAGGGCACTGGGAGAAGCTGGCAGTGGACAGTGTCAACATGGCCGATCGTTTCCTTTATATTGAGCACTTCTTATATGGCTGGTGTTGTTGGGAGCTTCACATAGCCCATTTTGTCTCTTTATTCCTGCATATGTGTCGGAATCTTTCATCCGTGATGTTGAATATAGACCCTAGGGTTCTGCCTGTGCAAGGGTAGGACTTTACTGCTGAACTGCAGGCCAGCCACATCTCAGCATCATCTGTAGTGGGTGCCTGGTGCATTGAGGGTCTCAGCAGATGTTGAATGAATGAGTAAACCCTCTCTATGATGGATATTATCCTGACTGACCTTGCAGTCAGGGACACTCAGGCTCACAAAATCAGTTTGTTCAGGTCTATGGTTCTGATGGCTTCCATTTCTATGCTGAAGTCTGTCCACTTCTCACCACCCTTTAGTGGGATCACGTATGTACACCACCTGTTGGTGTGCTATAAATAATAGTGTTGGGGCCTGTAAATAATAGCCCTGATCTCTTCTTAGGCTAAGTTGGTGTTTTCATCCCTTAGAGCAGAGGAGAAATGAAGCAGCTTTTTTTCCTACAGTATAGGGTGTAAGCATTTGTTTTTGTGTATGCATGCGTGTTTATATGTGTGCCAGATCCAAGTGTCTTCAGATATGTATTTCTTCCATAAGGTGATTGCTTAGACACACTGCACCTTTTGTGTTTTGTTTTGTTTTGTTTTGTTTTGTTTTGTGTGTGTGTGTGTGTGTGTGTGTGTGTGTGTGTGTGTGTGTGTTTTCCCCCGAGACAGTTTCTCTGTGTAGCCTTGCACCTTTCCTGGAACTCGCTCTGTAGACCAGGTTGGCCTCCAGCTCACAGAGATCTGCCTGCCTCTGCCTCTCGAGTGCTGGGATTAAAGGCGTGCGCCACCACCGCTCAGCACACTGTGCCTTTTTATTGAGGCAGGGTACCTTACTGACTTGAAACTAGCCAAACTGTCTTGGCTGGCTGGCCAGCAAGCTCCAGGGACCCATCCATCACTGCCTTCCAGTTCTGGGATTACCACTATGAGCCATCACTCCTAACTTTAAAAACAGCAGCAGCAGCAGCAATAATAATAATAATAAAATAACCCCAAACCCACAGGATTTTCTGAGGCTTGAACTCTTGTGCATATACTGCAAGCACTTTACCAGCTAGTTATCTTCCCTGCCCTAATTAATATTAATAGTAGTAATTATTATTATTATTATTATTTCAAGACAAGGTCTCTCTATTCCAGGCTGGCTTTGAACTCATGATCCTCCTACCTTAGCCTCTGGAGGGCTGGGGTTAAGGGAGTGTGCCTGCATAACTAGGTAGGGTCAAATTTGAAACCAAATCTTTTCTTTGTACAGGCGGCTTGCCGGGTTCAAGACTCAGCCATGTAACCTTGGGTTGATCTTTGCTCCATGTCCTGTTGTCTTAGAACAAAAGAGCAGAGGAGATGGGGAGGGAGGACGAGATCATATTTACTTGTTTGTTTGTTTATTGCCGAAGAAGAATTGTGAGGATGCTGTGGCAGAACCTGGTTTAATAGCCTGTTGTTGTTTCTTTTTTGCAATGGTGTGGGTGGCTTTTGAAAGTCCCTGTAGTTTATGGAGGCGAGCTGTGCTGTGCGGATGCCAGATGATGTAGCCGAATGCCTGTCGGCTGTTTATTTGCTATTCTGCCATTCTCAACACAGCGTTCTTGAGTTTGGAGGCCCAACACTGTTTGATCCCCCTCCTCCTCCACCTCTAAATATAACCAGCCAGTCAATCAGTCTTGGCAGCCGTCAGGGCTGGGACTGTCAGATAGAGTTTGCCTTGGATCCTCTGAACTATTGGCTTGTTTTCCCAGCTTGCAAGTGTATTCAGATAGTGAGATCTGAATTAGCCCTGCAAACATGTGGGCAGGTGGGGCCTCCAGGTTGAAGAGGAGGCAGCATTTTGGTATAAAATGACATTTCCCCCTCCTCTACCTTCAGTAGTAGAGCAGAGACTGAGCTGAGCGGGGGAATGGCTTCACGCTCAGTGAGCAAGATGTGTGGGTGTGTTTTCCTGAATTGTGATTAAATTTTTTTTTTCTTTTAAATTTTAAGTTGTTGCAAGAGAGAAAATGAGAAACTGGCAGGTGGTGGGGATTACTCGAAGGCTGTGGTGGATGGAGGCGGAGTACAGATGTAGTTTGGGGGCGTTTTCCCGGGGTATTTCAAGTGGACTCTTATGCCCCTATCCTGCCTATGTATCCGTGAAGAGCCTTGGGCTTCAGAAAGGACACAGCTTCCTGGACTGGAACAGTCCTTCCTGCTGCTGCCTGAGGCCATTCCTGTAGCCTAGGAACAGGGTGGCTCCTGGTCCCTCCCCAGAGGCTTGTTAAAGGGACCCTGTGGGAAGCTACCACAAGATGATAAATCCCAACCTGAGAGGGAGGCACCCTGACGTCTCCAGGGAGAAGGGTTGCACACACATTACCACCGTGCTCATTCCCAGATGCGTTTATCTGAAGCTTCCTTTGAGGTTGGGTTCTAGTTGCCATGGGCATGGCCTGGGCACACAGGTCTCCTGCACTTATGCCAACTGTGTGGCTCCCTGTAGATCTGGGCAGCTCTGAGTTGGTGCCAGGATCAGGTGCAATGATCATCCACTGACAGGCAGGCACACTGGGTTCTGTAGGGCTCCTGGTCTTTAGCTGAGTTTAGAGAGGGAGATGGTAAAGCAGTTCACCACCTTAGGCCCCAGAGGTACAGAGACATGGGGGACATGGCCCTGCCCTCAAGTGGCTCTTGTACCACAAAGTCCTTCTCTGAATGAATCGCCCAGAAGAAGTGTTTTCAAGTTGTGGTCTAGGACCCTTGGCTATCTATGATACCCTTGTATAGGATCTGTAAAGATATATTTTCTTTCCATAGTAATTCTAAGACTTGGTCATTCTTTCATGGATATACAGTGGAATTCTCCAGAGGCCGTGTGACCGGCATTGATGTTTTAGTTGGTGATATACATACATTCCTGGCAAAAAACCAAACCAACCAACCAGACAAGAAAACCCTCTGTTTAGATTTTTAAACACTAAATGTTGATATAATAGGCACATGAATTTTTGGTGGTCTTTGCTTTTTAAGAAATAAAGGCGTCAGGCTGGGGAGGCAGGTCAGTTTGTAAAATGCCTGTGAGAGGACCTGAGTTCGATCCCCAGAACCCATTGGAAACAAAAGGGTAGTCCCAATGCTTGGTGGTGGTGGGGGGCGTGCAGGCAGATCACTGGCACTCACTGGCCTCCAGGACAAATTCCAGACCAAGGAGAGACCCTGTCTCAAAAACAACAACAAAATAAAAATAAAAACAAAACCCTGATGACCCGACACCAGAACTTAGAACATCACAGAGAATGTCAACAGCTGAATGGCAAGTTGTAGTAGAGCTGAGGTGTGTACAGCCCAGCTCTGAGAATAACAGATTTTGATCAGTGAGCTGAGGCGGGCGGGAGGCTTTTCTTACCTGGGCTTTGAAGAATGCACAGGAGCTTATAGTCTAATAAGAGCAGAATGCACAAAGGGTCTGCAGTGTGAAATATCTTGGTGTGCTGTCCTTTCCTCCTCCCCAGCCTCTGAGGTCTGAAGTAGTTTCACCGTGGAGTTTTCTTGACCAGGGTTTCCATATTGCGCTGCCTTCTGGGCATTTGATGAAGTTTTGGGAAATGCTGAGAAAGCTTGTCCTAGATTCTGCTGCGATCCCTCGGTGGGCTGGTGCTTTGGGGTGTTTTTCGTGACCGCTGAAGGTGGCTACGCTGTTGGCCACGTCAGAGTGACAACAGTTATCATTGCTTCATTCTTAACAGTCCTGCCTTCTGTCCTGGGGAAGCTTGGGAAAATGGGAGCATGGGTTCTGAGCAGCTGCATGGCACAGGGCATAACCTTGAGAAAGGTAGTGACCTCTCTGAACCCATGTGACCCCTAGGAATAGAGCAGGCAAGAGATTGTACTGAACGGACACACGTGCATCTGCCAGGGAAAGGGGCCTTCTTGTTGCTGAGTAATTTGTTTTGGATTTGTTCCTGGGAGATAGTCCAGGGGGCACAGCACCTTCTCCACTGCTTCTGGCTTTGCAGAGCAAGATAGTGCAATGCCCAGACCAGGTGTTAGTCAGCTCTGAGCTGGGAAGGAGGGGAAGCAGTGGCCCGGCCTGTACCTGGGTTAGGTGCTGGTCTGTGAGTCTCTTACTAGTTTGCAGAAGGTTCCTGTAAGCAGAATCTGGCATCCCATTTTAATGGGTGAAAAAACAGAGTCACAAAAAGCTTGCCTTAGTTTGTGTCAGGCTGGGCAGGCGTCAGGCTTCATGCTTTTTTGATCTTGATACTCTATCTGCTTTGTCCCCAGAGAATGATGGGCCTGTGATCTGGAGGAGTTTCAGAGGAGAAAAAAAGCCAGAGTGACCCCCATTCTCCCCTCAACAAGAACAGAAGTCAGAGTAGAGGGCCCCAGAAATAAAGAATTGTTAACCAGGCTGATTAATCAATAGACTAATTAAAAATCAGGCACCTTTGAACACCACAGCCAGGTTAATTGTAAACCAACATTGAAGCGTTAAAACTTGCCCGGCCTGTGGCTTTGAATTATTAACTGAATGAGTTAATTTCAAGCCGTCAGCTTAGGTAGCTGTGAAAGCCGAGGTTAGCTGGAGAATTAGTGTGCCTTTTCCTGCCGAGGTCTGCCTTGGCGCCGTGATCTTCTTTATCGGTGCGGCTGTTTGCATTTTAATTTAGAATACCTTAAACATTAGGCAGACCAGCACAAATTCAGATAAATTGTGGAGAGGGACCAGGAAGAGCCTGTAAAGAGTTGGATTACGTGTTTCTTTCCTGTTGAAAGGCCTGTCCTGTATCCCAGCATTCCAGTGGGAGAAAGTGCTCTGATGAATATTTCCAGCCTGCATGGTTGGCTGCAGATGACCCACTCCATCGGTGTTGATCTTTTGTATGTTTCTGTCTTCGGAGGCCAAGGTCTGGGAGTGGGTTCTCAGAAGCCACCCCTGTACACCAACTCCGACTTGAGACCTCTATAACACTGGCTGATGGCTGAGTGACCACCCCATGTTTCTGTGGGGGTTTTAAGCAGACTTTACCTGTTTGGGTAACTGGGTTAAGGGTCAGCACCTGTGGCATGGTTTTATGAGTTTCGATTCTAACCTCACTGGGTTTGTGGAGCCAGCAGAAGCTCCAGACCCTTTCCATGGAGTGAGTTTGGGCCACAGCCCCATGGAGCTTTGCAGCAAGGCTTCAATGCACAGGTCCCTCGGTGCAGGCATGAGTGACCTCTCACGACGGAGTCACAAGGCAGCTGGGCTGCTGCTGCTGCTGCTGGTAGTATTTCTCTGAGGCTTTTGTACAGTGCCTGTTATTCTTTAGAGTTCTTACAAAGTGGTCCTGTTTGCTCCTCAGCGGAGCCCTGTGGTCTAGCTGTTCTCTGCTACACGATGCACATGGGTAGGCTCAATAACTTCCCTGAGTGTCGCTGTTTTCTTCTTAATTTGCTAAATGGGCTTTAAAGCGGGAGATAAATGTAAATTCCAGCTCCATAAAATAGTCACTTTCAAATGCTCATGACTCAAATTAATTAATTAAAAAACAGCTTAACGTACTACTCCTGCTGACAAACACGCAAACGTAATGGCTGCTCCGTTCACACAGCGGATGCGGTCACTGTAGGAGTTCCGTCGTGAGAGAGCATGCTCGACCCCAGCTTGGACGTTTACGGAGCAGAGAGCCTCCTGTGGTTTGTTTGTTCAGAGTATTGATTACTGCTTCTGCGCTCCTCCCAATCACAGAAACTTGAGGAAAACTTTGAGAAACTATCAGTATTAGGTAAATGTCCTGAATCCTACAGTTTACCATTTAGACATGATCGTCATTAACACTTTGGTGCATTTTCTTCCATCAGGGAAAAAAAAAGGATATATGTATGTGTGTATAATCATGCATACATGCTCAGACATTATTTGCTGATTTGCTTTCAAAACTTATTATTATGGGGGCTGGAGAGATGGCTCAGTGGTTAAGAGCAGTGACTGCTCTTCCAGAGGACCCGGGATCAATTCCCAGCACCCACATGGCAGCTTACAACTGTCTGTAACTCCAGTTCCAGGGGATCTGACACCCACAGCAAAACACCAATGCACATAAAATAAAAATAAAGAAATTAAAGAAAACCCCTGCAATTAAAAAAAAAACTTATTATGAATCTTTCTGCACAGCATTCACATTCATTTTTTAAAAACATAGTTCTTACTGTCTACATGGTATGGCGACTTAAGATTATACTCGATGTGATCAAAGCCTATTACTAAATGGTTACCTTATTAACAATTTACTGTAAATAGCACTGGCATATAAACTTATCTGTCCCCTCTTACAGTATGTATCTAAAAGTGACATGGTAGGGGTTAGAGACTATGGATATTTTGTTTGTTTTTGAGACAGGGTCTCACTTTGTTACCCTTCTGGTGTGGAACTCCAGTAGGTCAGGCTGGCCTTGAACTTGCAGTAATCCGCCTGCCTTAGCTGCCCACTGGCCACTGTGAATATTTCAGAGAAGCTTAAAAAATATTTTATGTATATATGTGTATGTATACATGCAGTACGAGTGTGTAATAAAGCTACGTGACCAATAATTTGGGTATTATGTATGCTTAATATATAGTATCTTTTAAAATGTATTTTCAGTTCAAATTGTACCCCTAGGGAAAATGGCACTATTTTATACTCTCAACAGAAATTTGGGATATTAGCTTTTCTTGGTTAGGATTTCTGTTGCTGTGGTAAAACACTTTGGGCAAAAGCAACTTGGGGAGGAAAGGGTTTATTTCAGCTTATACTTCCAGGTCACAGTCCATCACTGAGTGAAGTCAGGGCAGGAACCTGGAGGTGGAGGCTGATGGAGAAGGCCATGGAGCGGTGGATGCTGCTTGCTCTGTCCGCTTTCTTTTAGACCCAGGACCCACTCTCCCAACGTAGCACCACCTACAGTGAACTGTGTCCACTGACTCAATCATCAGTCAAGCAAATGCCCTACAGACTTGCTCACAGGCCAATCCTCTGAGGGCATTTTCTTGATTATTATTGTTCCCAGATGACCCTAGCTTGTGTCAAGTCGATAATTTAAAACAACAACAACAACAACAACCACCCCCCCAACCCACACAAATCAAAAACAAACAACATAAAAATCTAGCCAGCACACCAATTTTTAAATAGATCAATAAGCTCTAAAAATAATCATTAGGGTTATTGGTAGAACCCTTGCCCAGCATGCATTAAGCTGTAGGTTTGATTCCCAGAGCTGGAGGGAAAGAGAAACCAAACTCCTTGTTCATAGCACACAATGCTGTTGGTGCTGAGGCCGAGGCTGGTTTTCAGTCTGATGTCTCCTGGTCCACTTGGCCCTCTTCCCACTGCCTCCTTTTATGTGTTTGGCAGAGTCTCTCCAGGGCTTGTTGACCTACCTTATCTTCGGAAGGCTCACCTACCTGCCTGGATATCTTACTTGGTTAACATTTATCTAAGTTTGTGGCTGGAAATAGTTTTCCTCTGAATCAGAACTTGCAGTGTTACTGTCCCAAGAAAGCACTCACACAGATATGGGAAGAGAGAGAGAGTGGGGTCCCCACCCCGTCCCATCACTCCCCCGCACCCTGTGTTCACCACCGGTTTCCATCAGTAGACTCCCAACCCCCAAAGGTCCTTCCTGTAATAGGTGCGGATAAACAGAGAAGCACATCACACCTGCCTTCTATTTCTTTCATTATACAAAAAAGCAACAGGGACTCTCTGTTGTTAAAAATGTAGACCAGACAGAAAGCAGTATTGCCACCTGTTTCTAGAGGAACCCTCGTCAGAGTCGTCACCCCTGCCTGGTTGTCCTTATCACCGCGTGTCCTTTCTTGTGCAAGCCACACTCAGTTCAAGGTGACAGCATGTCTCAGATCATGATTTGAAATTGCTCACTCAAGCAAGAATGAGGACAGTTTTTATGAATATATAGATTATATTAACTGATTGTAAAATGAAAACAGAATTATGAGTACTGAAGGACCCAGGATTCAAGGTCAGCAGACATCAGGCACGGTTAGGGAACATGGGCCTCATCTTGTTTCGCTCTTTCATTTTATAAGTGAGAAAACCAAGCCCGGGTGAACATTAGTGTGTGCCGGTCCTGGGTCAAGCAGCTAGTGAAAAGCAAAACTAAAATGTCAGACTCTGGTTTATGTCTTTTTGAGTGATGGTAATGATCTGTTTTTAAAAACTAGAGAAGAGGCAGGGTTCTGGTCTGGTTTCAGTTGTAGAGAGCTGAGTCTGGTGCTGTCTAGGGTAAGCCAGAAAGGAATATGTCGGAGAAGGGTAGATACTTGGAGAAATCATCTCCAGGCTGTGCTCTCAGGAACCAGCTCAGAGCCCCGCTCCAGGCCTCAGTCTTCAAGTAGCCACCATCTCTCCAGGCATTGGAGGTCATTCCGAGTCAGGAAGGGGATGCCACAGCTGCTGTGTTCAGAATCGAGGCCACCGTGCTGTCTCAATCAGGAAGCCTCCGTTGCTACCTCAGACTTTCCAGAAAAATAGATTCTGCGGAGACACAGGATATTGCCACTGAAATAACCAAACACCTCCCTGACCCCGGTGCCAGAGGAAACAAAGCCCAGAATATTTACCACTTCACCCTTTGAACTAAGCTGCAGGGCAATCCTAAATATTGATCCCCAGTTTTCAGGTCTTGCCTAACGGAGAGGCCTGGGAGGAGGCTGTTGGAATTTTACCTTGTCATTTCAGCCCCTGAGGTAGGGACCAAATGATAAGAACTAGGCTTGAAACTGCACCCCCGCCCTATCCCGTGTTACAGCCACACACCACATTTGGTAGACTAGCAGAGAAGGAAGAGCCCCCACAGCAGAAACGGTGTACATAGACCGGCAAAGGAAAAGCACTCCTCAGTGGACGACTAGAGAATCCAGAAGATGAAGTTACAGAGGAGAACATCTCGTCATAGGGTGGTGGCGCACTACCTTACATTGTTTTAAGACAGGTTGTTTACAGTTACCATTGCAGTTCTGTAGCCATTAACATGAGTGCTATGTGGTAACATGGCATGATCCTGGGTAAATTGAAGTTCAGGTCCAGGTCCAGGTCCAGACCTGTTAAAAGGTTTCCCATCAGTTCCTTGAACTTGTATTCTGAACTTCCTCAATATAGTTTATTTATTTTATTTGCCCTCTGCTTTTTCTGGGGCAATTTTCCTCATATGGGAAGATCCTACATTGCTTCTCCCATCCGAGTACTACTAAAGAGGCCCAGATCAGACAATGTCTTGTGTGTTCAGGCTGTAGGCTCCACACTGCTTTTCAAAGGATGGTTATTCCAGACATCCCAGGGGAGGCCATTTAACATTCATTCTGTGAATGGTTGGCATCTGGGTTGTGCTTTAGGCCAGACGGCAGCTGGGACGCAAGTCCTTGCATGCTATCAGGATGATCATCTTGGTTTCCAGACCGTCACTCCCTGGAGTGGGATTCTGGGTACTCCTGAACATTTTCATACGGATAGGACTAAGTGTTTTCCTCCAAGTGCATACTATCTGGTGTCTTAAAACTGTATTGAGGTTTGACTGGGATCGTGTGTCCTTGCTGGACCGTGAGCATTATTTGCAAATCTCCATCAGATTAAATTAAAAACAGAGTTTATGGGAGAAGGAAGAGAATCGTAGAGAGAAGGTCAAAATTTTGGGCATGGTGGCTAGAAGTATAGTGGTCATCACAAGCACGTCCTTGGCTGCACGTGATCAGCATCATTCCTGACTTGTTCTGGTCAGTTAGGTTGGCAGGAAGCTCTGTGATTCTATGAAGCATTTTCTTGTGGTCAGAGGTGTGTCTGACACATGGCTCAGATGCTGCGTGTGACTGCATGTAGCTCAGAATAACTGAGTGGTGCCAGGCACCACATCATAAACTTACTTAAAATGTGATTTTTTTTTTTTTTTTTGCAGGGGTGAGGGGTGATTAACTCAGTTGCAAGGTTTTCAAGCATGAACTTTGCAGGTGACAATGTCATATTTCATTGTCAAAAGGTTGGACATGTCTGGCTTTATAGAAAGGAATGGAAAGAAAGCCTTAGAAAGTGAAGTAGCCTTGGGCTGCTGTTGGCTCCTGAGCAGTTTGCCCTTCTAGACCTGTGGGTACAGCTCTGCTGCCAAACCATCTCTGAGCATGTTCAAATAGTGTCAGAATATAGGATTGGATGGGTTCTAGATAAGTCGGACTTCTCAGTAGTTGTGGAGGCCAGGGGCTCAAGGGGTGGGGAGCAGGGCCCTTAGCCAGGCAGAACTTCTAGATTGGCTGAGGAAATTCAGTACCGACTTAGGCAGGGAGCTGAAGACAGACTCAGTGTCCTAGTGATGTTTTGTTTTGTTTTTGTCAACTTGATACAAGCGAGAGTCACTTGGGGAGAGACCTCAGTTGAGAAAACACCTCCATCAGATTGCCCGTAGGCAAGTCTGCAGGGCATCTTCTGGCCGAGTGAAGGATGTGGGAGGGTACAAGCCGCTGTGGGTGGTGCCACCCCTGGCCACAGGTGGTCCTGGGTGCTTTAAGAAAGGTAACTGGGCAAGCCAGTAGGCAGTGTTCCTCCGTGGTTTCTGCTTCGGTTCCTTCCTTCAGGTTACTGCTCTGGCTGCCCTCTGTGAGGAATTTGGAATTGTCAGTTGAAATAACCCTTTCCTCCCACGTTGCTTTTGGTCATGGTGTTTAGTCACAGCTGTAGAAGATACCTAGCCAGGGGAAGGGCTCTGAGGTCACCCAGCATGGATGATGCGGTGGCATGGTAGGGACAGGGAGTAGTGTGGGGTAAACGAAAGGTAAAGCTCGAACTGGAAGACTTTGTTCCCAGCTTTCCTGCTCTTCTGTGTGTGGTCCTGCACTTAGGGGGACACTCACCTCCACAGCAAAAACCCATAAGTCTTCTTTGCTGGTTAAGGCTCTGACTACCTAGGGTCAGCTGCCTGGGTTGGCCTGTCCTGTCTGTAAACTTGAACTTACTTTCTTGCTTTAATTGCATGATACATGGATTCCCTTTTCTTCTTCAGAGAATATTTCTCTCTTCAGGTGATCAGCTGATGCCAGCTTAGGATTAGAGTTACTTCTGTCCGTTTCCCTGTTAGGGAATGAAAAATTGCATGTTGGGGCAAGTGCTGGGTTAGCCTCTTGGCAGGTTCATGAAACCAATCAGTGACCATGCCATTGCAGTTCTACAAAGAATTCACATGAAATCTGACTGGATCTGTAGGGTGAAGCTACAACACACCCCAGGAATGCTCACCCATTTCATAGACAGGAAACTGAGGCTCCTAGAAGTCACGTGTCTTGCTCAGGATAGAACTGGAACGACTCACGGTCAAGCCAAGCCAGGAGTCCAGTTTGGTTCTGATCCAGTTTGTTATTCCCTGTCTGCTTTTCAATAGGGATTCATTATTGATTCATTCAGCTCAGTAAATAGGAGAGCATATGTTGGATCCTTCCACAGCACCACACCATATGACACACCACAGGATAATACTACAAAGTACCGCACAGTACAACACCATACACACAAGATACCACACACCACACACCACTGCAAAATACCACACAGCAACACCGCATCATACAGCATACTGTCTTCCATTACAACACATAACTACACAAACCGTACGGCACAAAATACCACATGATGCCGCACCACACACCACATACCATAAAATACTACAACACAGTACACCATGCTATATAAAACACATGCTATAAAATACAACACACCACCATGAACCATGCATGCCATATAACACCACAGTACTCCACACAACCCGACAACCACATCATAGAGTAAAACATCACACAGCACAATGCACCACCACACCATACACACAGCACATAGTACAGGATACCACCACGCCACACCATAGACTTACTGTTCTAGCTTCCATTGTTCAGATGCTTTCTGCCCTCAGGGAGTCCCTGAAAAGGATCGGCTCGGGCATTCAGAATAGGCAGGTAAGACTATAACCTCTCCTGACCTACTTCTGAAGAGGGAGAAACTTCTAGAAGGTCGAGTCATGGGCGAGCTGCTTTTGAGGTTGGGGTTTTTACATGTTTGATTCAGTGGCACGCCTTTTTCCTAACTTCTCAAGGAGCTTTCTGTGCCCAAGCAAACAGCGGACACACTAGCATTCTGGAAACACTTTTAATATTTTGGAAAATGGGGCATCTCAGCTGCTTTCCATTTTCAAGACTTTCTGCCCTGTGCCTCAGGCAGTGGGGTGGCTGACAATATTTGAAAGCTATCCCATTCTTCCCTGGCTCCTCACACCTGGGACCCAGGAGGAAGAAGGGCTATCTTTACTCAAAAGTGCCTTGCTTAAAGTCCCTGGGTTAGGGTCGGAGAGGAAAGGAACAAATCAAGCTTGTACTTGAGTATCAGTCTGGTAATGTTTAATCTGACTTGGGTCAGGGTGTCCAGTTCCCAGTAGTGTATCCTTAGAGATGCTTCTGCCCGATTACGTCACCCTTTTGCACAGCGTCACCGGGGCTGGCTCTGCAGCTGGAACCTAGGGCTCGGCCAGCTCAGTGGGCTTCAGTCCACTGGGTCCTGGAATGCCTGTACAGAGCTTTCTGTGCATGGAGCTGTGTGCCTGCTTCCTTACCTTGACGTGGCTACTGGTACTTCACATGTAGTTGACAATGAATACGTTTCCATGGATTCTGGAAATGACACCACTTGGGGCACCACATGTTCATTTTTTTTCCCTACTCTTTACCACTGAGATGAATAAGGATGGAGGAGCATAAACCGTACCAAAATGTATCCTGTCAACCCCCCCCCCCATCCTGCCTCAGAGGTGGGAATGTCAGTCTTAATTATTTATTGCCTAGTTCCCCAAGTTTAGGGATGTTGGCATGTCAGGCTTTGAGTGTGGGTCACTCGGGGAGAAGGTTCCAGAGTAAATCAGTCTCCCATGAGCATTGGTGCGTCCTTCTCAGATCCATAAGTAAGTGGCTGCGTCTGTTTGTGTGCTGGGCCTCACCATGGTGAAGTACTGACGCAGGTCAGCCATAGGCATGTGCCCTGGTGTGGCGCTTGCCTATTTCTTCACGTGCTCTACAGCCCCGTCAGACATGGCTATTGCATCCACTCGTCCAGTGTGCCCCGACTTGAGTGACTTTACTCTTTCTTCATCTCGCTGTTCCCCCCTACACACACACACACACACACACACACACACACACACACCACACACACACACACACACACACACGCTGCTTCTGGGTTCCCACATTTTTATAAGCCATGTAGTGAATGAACTCAGTGCCTTTGAATCTGCTTTCTCCAAGCCCTTCAATTCCTCAAAGTTGCATTTTCTCCTCCACACACCCCGGGCCCATCTGGAGGGGTACACAGTCTCCCTTGGAAAGTAGCAGAAGGGTGTGTTTATTCAGTTTGACTGCTGCTATTGTGTGGTAAAAACATTCAATAAAAGTCGTGATTTATGAGAATTGTGGCCACAGTTGGCTTTGGCCTCCCCCACCCCCATTAATTCTTTTCTTCTTCTTCTTCTCCTCCTCCTCCTCCTCCTCCTCCTCCTCCTCCTCCTTCTTCCTTCTTCCTTCTTCCTTCTTCCTTCTTCCTTCTTCCTTCTTCCTTCCTCCTCCTCCTCCTCCTCCTCCTCCTCCTCCTCCTCCTCCTCCTCCTCCTCCTTCTTCTTTTTTGCTTTGTCATCTATCAGTGAGAGCAAACCCAGGCCTGCTAATTTCTTGGCACATCCTGTGTTCAGTTAAGAATGTCAGCTGTCAGCCTGTCAGGAAGTTATTTCTTGAATTGGTTTTTTACCTCTTGCCACAGTCCATAAACTTGCAGAGGCCCTGCTCGGTCCTGGAGGCAGGTGATAAGGGACCGTGGAATTCTGTGGGGGAAAGGAATGTGGCCCCTCACTCTGTGATCCCCCTCAGTGACCACGTGTGCAGCTCACAGTCAGCTTGGGAAGAGGGGCCCTTAGAGTTTCCAGAGTTTTCTTTCTTCATGAATTCAGCACTTCCCTTATCTTTTATTTATTATTTATTTTTTTTGGCCTGGCAATTGTAGAAATCCCTCCTCTGCTTTCTCTTTTCTTTTCCCAAAGTGTGTGCCTGTTGGATGAAAGGTTCTTGGAGTAGAGGGCCGTATACTGAGTCTTGGCTGCTAAAGATAGACTAATTGATGGGAACAGGTTGTCATGCAAGTGTGGTGGCGGGCAGGCCGGCGACGGTGAGCCCCGGTAAATGCCACATTGACTCTTTACCCGGCTTCCCATCTACTGCTCTTATTAGCTGTTTGCTGAAATGTATCCAAGGTTCTGTGGAGCCACCCACAATGGCATTGACCAAGTTGTGCCCTGCATCTTAAGCGCCTGGTTAAGGCCCTGGTACAGCAGTGGCTGGAATCAGTCCTTGCTGGTCTCCGAGAGTGTGCATAAAGAAGCTTTTAACCCGCAGTGGGTGGCCAGGAAGGACCAGGAAGGCAGGGCTGTGGAACACGAGTGAAGCGTGTGGCCCTTGCTTCAAAGCACTTTCATTTGGCTGGGAGTCGTGCTCCCCAAAGGCATTGAAACATAGAAGACTCTCATCATCCTCTCCTAAGTGAGAGTGATTGGTAACAGACTGAGAAGCCCGGAAAAGCTCACCAGGCTCCCTGATTCTATTCAGAGTAGGTTTTCAATCTTCTCTTGGGTGACCCTCTTGCGGGGTAGGGGAGTTCTCAGGTCCCCATAACACCAAGTGAATACAGGTTTTGCCTTCTGGTTATTGGCGTCTTAGAAGGTAGATGCATTTGTGAGGGCCCTGGGGCCTCTGAATGTGTATGTGTCCTGCTCCCAGTAAGGAGTTGGCCTCATCATATCTCTGCAGCCTGCCAGCACTGTGTCTTTGTACTCATTTCTGTTCCTATCAGCATTCACCAAGCCCTCATCTATCAGCTGAGAGAAATTCTTTCTCTGGTAGGCTCTCTGCTTCCCTCTGGGCTCATGTGTGCCTGGGAATGCAAAGCAGTCATTTGCTTAGCACTAGGGCTGCACGGAGCCTTTTACCATGTGGGCCGAGGTTCTTCTGGCCTCCTGTTTTCTGTGATTTCCCTTCTCTCCCCTCCTAGACAGAATTTCACTCTAGAGCCCAGATTGGCCTTGAATTTGAGATCCCTCTGCCTCAGCCTCCCAAGTGCTAGAGTTTACAGGCCTGTACCACCACACCAATCTCTTAGTCGGTTCTAAAACTCCAACTTTGAAGCTGTTTCTTCCAAATTCCCCATACCCCTTGCCTCCCAAGCAGCAACAACTCTTCATTCCCGTAGTTCTTAGCTGCCTCTCTAAGAATCAGCTAGTAATACACCCTTTTCTTGGTCTTTTGTGTTCTTGGTCAGTATGTCCCCTTGGCAAATTGCCTCTTGAGAGCTTTCTTGTAGAAAGGAAACCTTCCCCATGCAGGCTTGAGCATTGAAATGTGGTTGTCACCCGAGAAGAATGGAAATGGCACTGGATTTTAATTTAAACTTGCCTTTTCAGTCACCCTAAGTGGCTGATGACTCTTGGTCACTACAGACGCAAGTCTTTTTTTTTTTTTTTTTTTTTTTAATTTCTTAAAAAATTTTTATTGTATGTGCAGTGATGTTTTGCCATGTGAATTGGATCCCCTGGAACTGGAGTTGTGAGCTGCCATGTGGGTGCTGGGAATTGAACCTGGTTCCTCTGGAAGAGCAGCCAGTGCTCTCAAGTGCTGAGACATCTCTTCAGTGGCTGCACCAAGCCCCCACCCCCCCCCCCCCCTTCAAGTCTTTGCCCTTTCAGAAGCCCTGCCATGGGGCTCTGCCATCCAGAAACACCCGACAGCGACATTGTCCTGTTGAATGAAGCAGAAACGTCTTCTGAGGTAGAGAGTTAGATTGGTGTGGCTTGTATACTCTTTGCCTGTCTTCCATTCAGTTTTATTTTTAAGTTAGTAGACTGTGTACTTGAGCACCACTGATGATTTGGGGATCCAGAGTTGAATAAGACATGGTCTCTGCCTGTAAGGAACTTATCTAATGGCGCAGGTAGGGAGCACCACCAGCCAGGCTCAGTTTGCAGCCTAGGAGGGTGCAGAGAGAAGGAGGCTGATGCTTTGGGATGTTCATTCATTAGGCATATGTTCCTTGCATGCCAGTTACTGGAAGCACATCTGCCAGTAAAACAGCGAACTGGCTTCACAAAGCTTAGGTGACTAATAAACTAAGTCAATCTTAGGGTGTATTAGAAGGTGAGAAGTTGGAGGAAGGGGTGGGCAGTCCAGGAAAGCCTCGTGGTAAAAACAGCATGTGAGTGGGATTATTGGGGCTCCACAGTCTTGGTGAGTTGTGACAGGAGGCATGATATTGTGGGGTGCGGTGGGGTGTGGAGGTGAGGTTGGGGACAGTGCCAGTGAAGGCCTGAGGAGGGAGTGCCAGGTTGAGTAGAGAAATGAGGAGATTGGGAGCCCTGGAAGGGGAGGGGCCTTGGGGCCTCTCTTGGTGATTGGCTCTGTTGCTGATGTCTGTCTTCCTGATTTAAGGTGTTGACTCTGCCTGTAGAACAGTGGGCCCAATTATTACTTCCCTTCTGTCCATAAAGATTCATTCCAGGTAGCTGCTCCCGGAGTCCTGATGACTGAGGGACAGTGAGCACCTAGCCAGACCTCCTGCCATGAAATTCTTGAACTGGAGAGAGTCTAATCAGAGGAGGTTCCTTTGTTTGGTTTTCAGGTTCTTCTTGGAGCAGGCCATTTTCTCTGGGTTTTCCCAGCCTACCCCACCCCGCTTTCACACATTCCTGTCCTGGCTCCCTTGGGGACATGAAGAGTCTTTTGGGGGGTGAGTAGGCTTGGAAGCACAGGCAGGGCCTGAGGAAGACAGTGAGGTGTTCTGAAGGATAAGATTTGTGGTCCAGGGGAGGACCACATTTCCAGCAAGTGTGAGGGCCGCACAGGGAATGAGCCTCCCTGAGCCACAGATGTCCCCTGGAGAACAGCTGCGCATAATGATCATAGTTTCTGAGGTATCCTGGGTTTCAGGAATGCCGATTTTGTTTAGGAAGACAAGGAGGGCCTCTGTGAAGGGCAGGAGAAGGCTCTTAAAATAGGCTGTGATCTGCCTGAGTTCAGGCAGCTGCTTGGAACTTAATGACCGATGAGCCTTTGCCCGCAGGATGGAGTTCAGTCTCCTTGGTTACAGTCCACAAGACTCCTGTGATATCACCCTTGCTGTGTCTCCATCCTTATCTCCCAACAGATGTTCTTTCCACTTGATTTCCGCTGCAGCTTTGTCAGACTCAGGGACTGAAACAAGTGATGATATTTCATGCTTATGTGACTATGCCTGTCTGAAAAACTTCTGTTCGACCTTCAAAACCCTAGTCCAGCATCTCATCTCTGAAGCTCTCCATTCATCTGACCCAGCACATCATCCTTCCTTCCATTTCTTTTGCATATTCATGCCATTTTGTGCATGTTCCTTAGGCTTCTGGGGGAATCTTTCCGAGTAGAGGCTCAAACCTTTTAGTTTGGGATTCTAGAGCTGGTAGCGGTTGATGTGGTACTCATCATTAGTTAGTATTGAGGAATTAATAGCAGATGACATAGGTGATGGAAATTTGCTGACCTATCTGTGAATACTGTTGGTTTCTTATCGGATGTCACCAGTGAGTTTTGACATTCAAAAATACCCCATCCAATGGCCACCCAGTAGCCAAGGGAAGTGTTTGTCTGACTCAGTGTAGCGGGACCTGCCCATCACAGCACTTTCTGCTTCCATCTCTGTGGCTGTTACACAGAACTCTGGACAGCTGTTTTCCTTAGAAACAAAGGCTTTTATCTCCTGAGAGCTCGTGCCCAGCTTCACAATAAGGAGTGCATGGATTACCCAAGAACAAGAGAGGAGGTGAATGTGGTGTCCGGGGACTTGGAATCGTCTGCAGATTGCTTTTCTTTCTATACTCTGAGTACAGGGGTGAGCAAAGCAGATAAACGCCCCTAATTCCATTCTGGCGGTAAACTGACCACTGTCTTGTCCTTGGAGGCACAGTTTCTGGGTGGTGAATTTGACTGAGCCCTCATCCCAACACCTGGTACATAAGCACACACAGAGTCCCAGTGTGTGTGTGTGTGTGTGTGTGTGTGTGTGTGTGTGTGTGTGTGTGTGTGTGTGTGAAGGGAGTAAGTGGCCCATGATGAAAGAGGTTTAACTGGATGGACCGCTTTCTCTTCCCGATGGACAGCAGTTGCCAAGTGCAAGGTGGGCTTGGCTACCACTCCAAAGGCTGAAGACACCTCTGCCAGAAGAGCACAGCCATGGCCCTGGGGAAGCAGTGCCGTTAACTGCTTTCACCCCCACGTGCAAGCCCATCCTGTCAGAAGGGCTCCTCTGCGCACCGTGCACTGGGTCACGAGACTGCTTTCATAGCCCTCTACCGTGAGCGCACAGGGAGTTCCCTGCACATTGGCTGATAGGTATGGCTCCCTCATTGCCTCGTAACCTCAGTAAACGGCCAGTCAGGCCAGTTAGTGGGAGACAGAGACGTGCACGGCTTCTCGAGCTGGTCTGCCTCTTGCAAGTGTTCTTTCAATGGAGCCGACCTTGCGGCTATAAAACATCAGTGGTGGCGCACCTCTAGTCAACTTCCTGGCTGGCCCGGCGCTGTCTGATGGTAATATTTTGGCTTGCAGGGTTGTTTCTTTTCTCTCTCCATCTACCCCACTGGAAGATCAAGTTTTCTTTTATGTGAGAGTTTATAGAAGGATGTCCCTGGCCCGAGCAGAACGCGGATGTATTAGGATATTGGTGTAGCAGAGAGATATTACCTCTGAGGCGCAAATAGCTTTATCTTTCCCTTAGAATGACCTTCCTAATGGGGGGCAATTTGTCCCTCTCCAGAAGGTTCGGTGCTGTGGAGGTGAAAGCAGATAAAGCCATTGTCTCCTGTCGGCTGGCTGTGGTGTTTATGCTGGGGTGTCTTCAACCCTCCTAAATGGTTGCAAAGGCTTCGGCCAGAGGTGGGCGCATTTAGGGTGGGGTGCGGGGTAAGCGGAAGGAAGCCTGAGTAACTAGTTACTTAGTTTACCGGAGCCTGCTTCAGGTCTTTGCAAATGCTTTTTATTCTGTTTGTTTGAGAAGCAGGCAGGGAAGGTTTGACCCTCGTTCCAGGCGAGTAGGCAGAGGAAGAGAAGGAAGGGGAGTAGAAGAATGGGAAGGAATCGTGTCTACTATTCCAGCACCAGCGCCAAGCATGTTTCATTTGCTATTTATTTTATTCCCCACCACCTTTAAAATTTTTTTTTTTATTTTAGGGAGTGCACATGCACACAGTTTCTGGTCATGTAGTCCAGGCTGGTCTAGAACTCTCCACATCGCTGTGAGCACAAGCGTTCTAGCTTGCTGGCGCTCCTGGTGCCTTCCCACTTGCTCCTGGTCTCATTTTTGTGGAGAAGAAAACAGAGCTCTGTGACTTGCGTTCGAGGTCATTTCTTCATAAATCCACAGCAGGAGTTCTTCCTCTTTCTGGTCTGAGCACTTGGCCGGCTCAGGGTGCCGCGATCGGCGCCTGCTCTTGCCCTTCCTTCAGTCTCTAAATCTGGTGCTGGTCTCAGAGCCTCTGCCCTCTTGGGTTTAGGAAAATCGCCTTGCCTCTTTTTTGAGGGGTGAAACAGTCAGTACTGTAACTTTGGGTGTCTGTCTAACTGCAAACACGTCTCTGGGTTTCCTCTTCTCCCTCCTCCTTGTAGAAGATGGGGGAACCACACCAGCACTTCCTATGGGGACAAGAGGGGTTGATTCCGGCCCCTCCCACTCCACCCCATGACAGTTTAAATTTATGACTTAACAGAAGGTTGGGTATTTCAAAGACCACTGAGCCCAGGATGCAATGTGCTTATCTCTCTTTATGTAACCCTTACCTCACCTTCCCGCCTGTTAAACACCCCCCTCGGGATGTTTAGAACAGTGACAGAGGCAGGAAGGAGTCTTGGGAAGGGGAAGCTGACCCCAGACTGCATCTTAGTCATTAGAACCTGTATCTAAGTATCTTCTTGCTGGTTCACACCCTTTCTGTTGTTCAAACCTTCTTGCTAGAATTGAAATGGCTTGGCCTCCATCGCTTGTTCCACTTCCAGCAGATCTGTTCTTAACAAGACTGAAGAGCCCCTCCCTTGGTTAAGCCCTGTGGAGGTTCTCTTTCTCCGGCATGGCCTGCAACGGTCTTCCTGTCTCACCTGCCCAGTTTCCTCTTTGTACTCTACCATCCTAGCAGCCACCAGCAGCAACTCTTGCTCGACACTGAAGATGCTCAGGCTTCTGCTTTGGAGGCCCTTTTCCCTGACTCTTCTAACATCCCTGGCTGAACCTCACATTTCAGCTAATGCCAACAACGCCTGTGTTCCTAAGCCCAGCCTCTTACTTGGCTGTGAACATCTTTCAAGTGGAATCAACTCCCATCAACTTTGCATCCACCAAGTCTACACAGAGCTTGGTCCTTTGACCTTTGACCGAGAGCGACTGTGGCTTGCTACCAGAGATGATCTTTGCCCATTCATCATCATCTTCTTCTCCGTCTTCTCCTTCTCCTCTTCCTCCTCCTTCTCCTCCTCCTCCTCCTCCTCCTCCTCCTCTTCTCATTCTCCTCCTTCTCCTCTTCCTTCTCCTCCTCCTCCTCCTCCTCCTCCTCCTCCTCCTCCTCCTCCTCCTCCTCCTCCTCCTCCCTTCTTCTCTGGACCAGTCCAGGTCTCTGGAGAGTGTTCTATGGGCTGGATGCTTTAACATACTCGTTTTGTGGTGTTCTTACAGCAGTTCCCATAGGTATTGTCTCCACCTACGACATGCCCAGTTGGGACAGTGACCCAGCTCTTGCTAGTTCACACTTCCTGATGGTTTCTGCATATCTATTCATCTTCTTCCTTTGTGTTCTGTAAGGGTAGTGATGGGAAAGGGCCTGGCCATCCATCCTGCCTCCCTTTTCCTCCCTGAGCAGGCCCTGAAGTACAATCCTGCAGAACCCTGGCTGCACACTCTGACCTTCTGGAATGTATGAAGAACTGTTGATGCCGGGCCGGGGTCTGCCTCTGGACCTGGTTCGGGAGCCAATGAGGGTGGGGCTGGGCATGGTCTGTTGGCACTAAGATGGCAGTCAAGGCCAAGCGTCTGCGCAACGGGAGCACCAATGCCATCGCGCACAGCCCTCTCAGTGCCGTGGATTAGGTAAAGCGTGCTCATCAGGAGCTGATTGCCACGTACATCTAAAATATGGTAATGACAGTAATCAGGGCTAAGGGTTAAGGCTGCCATTTGTTCTTTTCATGAAATCAACTGGAGGGCTTGGGGGATGGGGTGCAGGGGCTTTAGAACCTGCCAAGCAGCAAAGTTTTTATTCTGTCTGAAGAGGAGCAGGCCAGGTTGTTGTTCTTAAATTACTGGAGGGATGGTTCTAGAATTCCTCTCTTGGACTCAGCAGCGTCTCCTGAAGCATGGCCTGCCTTAGTTGTGTATCTGAGGGTCTATAATCGTTGCTGTATAAGTGATGTGACTTTTTTCAGCCCAGCTTCTCAGTCTATCCTTGGTGTTCCCTAAAGGTCATTGTGGAGGACAAGGAGACCCTCCACAGAGACAGGCAAAGGAGCAGGCATATGCTTTTGATTGTGAGGTGGTTTGAAACGTAATTTCCATGTGGAAACCATCTACCACCCTGGTGGTATCTACATGATGTTTTGGAGACAGAAAGGGATACTACTCTCAGTTCCCTGTGGCTGTGCGTGCCTACATCCTGATACCAGTATATGGTCCAGCTCCCCATGGCTGTGTGTGCATACATGCTGATACTCGTATATGGTTAAGCTTCCAGGGAGGAGAGCTGCAGACATTTTTGAGCTTTGGGGTAGACACTGGAGGGACTAGAGCAGAGAGGTGATGGGGTAGATCTCAGGGAGCCTGTTTATATACACAGGCTCAGTCAGGGGGTAGGTTTTCCTTAGCATTATTGTTGGAGGGAGCAGAAAATCAATCAATAAGCCAATCAATCGATTTCTCTCTCTGCCTCTCCGTGTGTGTGTGTGTGTGTGTGTGTGTGTGTGTGTGTGTGTGTGTGAGTGTGTGATGTCGGCTAAGATCTTATGCCTATTTGATAGAAGAGAGAAGTTCAGAGCTGTTCTGGAACTTCACTCATGCCTGGTGTACTATACAGAGATGTACTCAAACAAAGGCAAGCGTGGGTAGATGGACGAGAGATAGTTGAAACTTATTCTTAAGATTGTGGTGCCGTTGTTGTTGTTGTTTTTTCTTCAAATTTCTGCAAAGAATCACTCTGGGTCTGAGCCTTGGGCATATTTAGAGGGATTTCTCTTAGGGTGGGTGCCGTGAGCACAGGCACTAAATAGGAAGGGTTTATGGCAGCCCACCATCCTGTCTGGCTTCCCTCCTCCCACTCTCCCCAGTAGTTTAGAAGAGTTTCCTGGGCTGCCTGGCTGGGGCTCTGGAGGCGCCTCTTCTGCATGCAGGCGGGTGCACATGCCTTGCAGGGTCATCACAGTAAAGGGTGCTTTTTGTTTAATTTAATCTAATGCTGTGGCTCTAAAAGATGCTGGGTTTTAATTGCAGCGATGAATTGGTAATTGTTGGAACACTGGAGAAAGTTTCGGGGGTCTTTCGCCAGAGTGAGTTCAACTCATGCAACAGTATTAGGGTGTGTGTGTAGTGGGGTGGGGGATTCCCAAGGATAGAGTGATGGAGCAGCTGTCTGTGGGTACAGAGCAGCTCGGATGCCTGTGGCAGGGATGAGGGCCAGCCATCTCGCTCAGCGTCAGTTGCTGTGTGGATCACGCTCCTTAATTTCCTGTGCTTTTCCAAAGCAACACTCATCTCCATGCCTTTTCTGTTACCGCCTCCTCCCCTCCCCCAGCCCAATATGATTCAGCGCCACTGTCTAGGATATTACTCTCTGATACGATCTGTGGACAGGTCACCCTGGTGCTGCAGCTTTCCCCCAAGGGTAAGAGGAAGTAGTATTTTTTAAATGAGTCTGGGAGGGAGCCGTGCAGAGGATTTCTGGGAATGAGGGTGGGGTGTGTGAGCGCCCCAGGAAAGCATCCTGATCATTGCATTATGAGATCACGTCCTTCTGCCACCGAGTTACTGTTATTTTAATCAGAGGTAATGTTGTAACCTGACTATGTTGTATAATTGTGTGTAAATTATGTTCCAGCCCCATATAGATGAAGGCTATTTTTTTCCCCTTCCAATTTTAAAGCTATTTAGAGGGAATGCCAAATTGTAGCTTGAACCCTAGTGCTCTCTGGAAGATAGCTCTAGACAGGAAGAGAGGGAGAGAGAACAGAAACATTGGTGGTTGTTTTCTCAATTAGTTTCCCCTGAAGTTAAATTAATTTCTGAAATAGGCAGCATAAAATATTGTTACTTACACTTTTCCCTCTGGGTGTACAACTGCAGGTGGGTTACTTGAGGCCTGTGGAATTAAAGGAGAACAGAGCAGAAGGGAGTACACAGAGGGAGGGCACCTTCTTGGGTGCTTGGGTTGATCCTAACCTGTTTGCACCCAGGGTTTCAGGTGAGGGATCCCTCAGGCTTGATTTTGGTGTTGTAATGAGATAGAATTTTTAAAAAACATACAAGGGTTGGGAATTTAGCTCAGAGGTAAGAGCACGTGCCTAGCAAGCACAAGGCCCTGGGTTCGATCCTCAGCTCAAAAAAACAAAACAAAACCATACAAATTGAATGTTGAGACATACAGCTCAGTCGTTTTAAGTATATTCACAGATAAATGCACCCACTCACCCACCCACCTACCCACACCCCAACAAAATTGGGATGGAAGAAGGTTTGTCCCTTGAAGGAACACCTTGAGGAATGGTCCTGGAGCCCTGGGTAGTGATGTTGGGAGTGTTCTTTGCCCTCAGTTCACATGTTTTCAGAATAAAGCCTGGCATCAAGTTCTCAGATGCAGAGGGAACACTGTCATGTGGGGAGCAGCATGTAGTCCGTCCTTGACTTTGGATTCGGTGAGCACTGTGTTCTGGGGTTAATGGATAGAGAACCTGTCTAGGACCTTGGCAGGCAGTCCTCCTTAGTACACACCTTGCCTTTAAGTTGAAGAGGATTCTTTTTGCTGAGGCTGGATTTTTCTGTCTGCTTGATGGGGGTGGTGGACTGGATGTTTTTCAAGACCCCACTGCGTGCTCGAGTTCTGCCACCTCTCCTGAGTTTTCTCCATCAGAGGATTCCCAAGGTTGAGAACATGGGAGAGAGGAGCCTGGGCTTCTAGGGATGAAGAGATTCGTATTTTCAGGGGACTTTGAACTCTTTTTCCAAGACCTGGATAATAGCAAGAGTGGATTTGATTTCTCAGGGCCTGTACCCATTGAGGCCTGTCTAGAGTTACATCCTACCTTTGTATGCATTTACTGTGTTTAAGAGATATTTGGACTTTTTTTTTTTTTTTTTTTTTTGTCTCAACTTTCCTTCTGGGATTGCTAGTGTCTTTGGGGGCAGTACTATTAGACCTAGCTTTCCCCTCTGTGTCTTCTTAAATATATTTCCCTCTAGCCTCCCGTCATTCCGTCTGCTTTACTTATATTTCTGAGTGCGCGCGTGCGCGCGCACACACACGCTATTTGCTTTATCTTACTTTGCAGAAATTTAATTGGTAGCCAGGAATGATGACTAATGCCGGTGGTCCCTGCGGTTGGGAAGGCTGAGGCAGGAGGATCGCCACCACTATAAACCTGGACTGTAGAAAAAGACCCACAAATGGGTTGTTACTCTCAAGGGATCATTTCAAATGGAAGCATAGTTTTTGTTTTGTCTTAATGGAATTTTTAATACTTACCAAAAAATCAAAAACATGATCTCCCAACCCAGCATACCAGCTCTCTAGTTTGAGGCATGAAGGTGGGACGTCTTTGCAGCTGTAGTTAGCAGCTGGCTAAGGCCACGTGTAAACAGCAATTTTCAGAACTGGCGTGCATGCTGGGGCTTTTGTAGCACCAAGGGATGTGTGGAGAGCTTTGGTTGTTTAGTTAAATTATGGGTATAGATGCAAAACTTCACAGCGGCCCTTGAGAACCTGACCATGTCCTGCTTCCTCATGTGCACACAAGCTGGAGATCTCTCTCTCTCTCTCTCTCTCTCTCTCTCTCTCTCTCTCTCTCACACACACACACACACACACACACACACACACACACACACACCTACTCACCCATACACCACTTTCCAGAGGAACACCCTAAGCCATAAAGGGAGAGACACCTTGGGACGCCTTGTAGTCCTTGTAATTTTGTGTTCACAGGTCTCTTGGACAGGTCCCTTGCATCCCAGTAGTGTAAAGCACTCCACTGTAAAGATTTCCTGCAGCCCTCCACCAAACCCCCAAACGAAAGGAAGTCTAAGGTTAATTCCCTGGAGGGTTTTGGACTGAGCTCTCCGTGGCTTTTCAATTTCAGTGCACTGTGGGAGGCAAGTGTGGCCCCTGGTCATTTTGGTGTGCAGTGGCCAGTGTTCAAGACTCCATGTGTGGAGCCTGCTGATGTCAAGGTTCAGGAAGTCGACACCAGTGGTTCCTTCACTGGTTGGAAAGGATTTCTCACAACTCAGATGAGCATAGATCTTGAGGCCAGTGCACACTTTCTCCTAGTTGCCGTTTCCAAGGTCAGGAGGTCGAGATTTTGAAGGGCTACTGGATAGTTTTGAAGAAATAGAAGCCTGGGCTCAGGTTGGACTAGAGTTACCCTGAACACACACCAGTGTGAACTATTACGCATGAGCACACCTGTGCTCACTTAACATCTACATGCAAACCTTGCACGATGTTTACTTGACTGTGAAGACTCCTGTGTAGTTCCATGGGGAGCCTGAGCATGGCATCCCAGCCCTCCTCTGCTTCCTGCCCTCCTTAGTAGCCATGGAGATGGAAGGGAAATAGGGGAGAATCTGTGATTGCAGATCCTCTGCCTCCTGCATCCCTCGCCAGAGTGCAAATTACAGAGCAGTCTCCAGTCTGTTTGGTGGTAATGGTGTCAAGATCCCCCAAGTAGATCACCCCATTGCCCACCCACCCACTCCGGAGGCCCTGGTGGGGAGGTCATGGTGCACAGCCCACTGTCCCCTGGCTGTGCTCCCCTCTCCTAAAGCAGCTAACCAAGCTACATTTCCCCTCGGGCTTTTTCATGTCTGGAAGGTTCTGATGAAACCAGTTTCTTTTTAGTGTTTGCTGAGGAGTGAGAGACATCACTGTTATTGGAGCCGGATCCTAGAAAGGATGTTTTAGTAACTCCGATGCTTTGGTGCATGCATTGTCCAGAGCCTGGATTTTCTCATCTTTCCCTAAAGGGAAGGGAAGGCCCTTGGTGGGGAGACTGTGTGGATTTATAGCTGGCTGCCTGTCTCCATGTTTAGGCCTCTGTCTTGGCGTGCTCACAGCTGCCAGGTAACAGTGGAACATGTCTGAAGAGATCCTTTCATTTAACCAGTTGCTGAGCTTCAGGAGTTGAGATGAAGACAGGGCGATAGTTTTTCTTCTCTGGGTTCCCAGGAATGTTTGGAATCTAGGTAGGGTTCGGCTCTGTGTCGCCCAACTCTAAGCAGTGAGGAAGCAACAGGGTCTCTTCCATGGAAGGTCCCACCAGAGGTGCTCTGAGGTCTGCACTAGGATGTCTGAGGCCATGTTAACATTTCTTTACAGGTTTAATTACTTGGTTGGAGTTGGGGGGAGTGCAAAATTAAAGCATAGGATTATCAATTATTACATAGAATTGAAAAAGTGTTTGAAATTACTGAGATTAGGATGGGGTCATAGGAGTTGATTTCTTCTAGAGCTATTTGGATAAAATATTTTTCTGCTGTCCATTTATTTTAAGTATAAAAATGGATTTAATAATTAACTCTGGGCTCACTTTTAGTGACCGCTAAGCTGTCATCTTCAGTGTGCCCTGCTAGACTCTTTGCATATGGTATTTAACATAGGCCTCATGGGAGCTTGTGTGCTAAGCTAATTATTCTGTCTCCATTTTATAGTGGATTGAATTCCACGTTCTCTTAGGGTGTTGGCTCCTGTGCCCAGCACTTAATGGGTCTGTTGAGTGAATACATTAGGAAAGTTAGGTTAGTAGGATTTGACCATTAGTAGGTAGAGGAAGAGATTGAAATCTGAAGAAGGCCCATATCAGTTAGCTTTGCTCGTTGCTATGACTGAATGCATTTGTCGTTTTTCTACTTCCAGTTCACCCGGCCTCTGGGTTTTGATGGGTGGTTCCTCCTTAGTTGCTGGTTAGTACCTGCCAGTGGGTGCTCACTGCGCTCTCAGAGACACTCAGAGGTGTGCTTTCCCGATGTCTTCGACTCTCTCAGTCCAATCGAGTTCACGGTCAAGATGAACCGTTACGCGGCTTTGATAGAGTTTGACCATCAGGGAGATCATAGTTTATTAGAAAGCGAGAAGGGAGATGAACGTCATGAGAGCCTGGGAGGTGGGCACTGAGTTGTAGATCCCGGCGGGATCTTATCTACAATGTGCTCACATGCATCATCCTTAGCCTTCATCTTGGGGAAGAGAAAACCAGTAAAGCACAGCTTTAGACTCTCATGCAGCAGGAGGAAGCAGCTGGCAGGGCTCGGTGTCCTCTTGAAGCAGCGCTAAAAGCTCTTCATGTGCTCTAGTTTGGGATCAGCCATTGGCCACGTGTCTTGTGTGCCCACCGAGAGCTGCTTACTAAAGCCTAAGCTTTCTAAAGTCTGGATGTCTCTTTCTGACTCAGCCAACCCAGTCTTGGACTCATGAGGCTTGGGTGGCATGGGTGGCAGAGGGGACTTTGTGGACCTGGCACAGCACCATGTGGAGTAGAGGAGAGACTCCAAATCCAGGAGAGTGAGTCCCATCTAGAGCTACAAGTGTAATGAAACAGTAGAGTTGGGTTTCTGGTATCTTGTCTATTCAAACGTGTCAGCAGTGTGCCCTAGATGTGCAACATGTCAACCGGGTGATGTGTTGTGGGTGTGTTGGTTCATTCATTCACTTGCCAGGTATTTTAAAGAGTCCTGGTGTGATTGCTATCCAGGAAGGTGTGGTACCTGTCCTGCATCCAGCAGTGATAGCATAGATGACTTAAAATAATAAGAATAAAAAAATCTTGGTGCCTATTGAATTTTTCTACTTTTCGTTAGCTTTTGACTTTCAATTATTTTATTTTATTTTTTTCCTTAGAAACAGGATCCCGACCGTCTCAGACTCTGCCATCCTTCAGCCTCCTGAGTGCTGGGCTCAGAGTTGTGTACCTCCCTTTCAGTTTTCAATTTTGACATCAAGACCCCTACTAACACATTTTCCAAATTCTGTCTTCTTCCCGATTGTTTATTCCTCTTAGGACTTTTGGTCTTTGCCCTAAGTAGTTTGTATGATGTGGCTTCCTTCTCTCCTTCCTTTGGAGCTGCCCGGATCTAGAACATGGGCCATATTTGCTCATTTTTGCACGCATTGGACTTCAGTGTTAGCATTGGTGTAGTAGAAGTCCTACAGAGTCAGAGCCTGGACATTTGAAGGAGGAAGTGAAGTGATTTCGCACGAATCAGAGGTGTGTGTGTGTGTGTGTGTGTGTGTGTGTGTGTGTGTGTGTGTACACAAGCTGTGTATGGATGCAGTGTCAGGTGACTTCACAAAGATTAGCATCAGGCTGGCTGAAATAGCACATGGATATTTGGGAGTTAGAAGAAGGTCATGGAAACTTGGGAGATGGTTTGCAGCTTGCCATGGGAAGGTCTGGGAGTAGAGAGGCATTCCAGGGAGAAAGTCCTGCAGGAACAGAGCTGTGGGAACCTGGAGACTAGTGGGGCTGGCATAGGGTTGATCAAGGTGAGCTGCAGGCAGTCCAGAAGGCGTTGAAGGTGTTCAAGGTGGTTTCTGAGTGCGAGGTCAGCACCTGTCTTATCTACAGGCCTAGGCCAGCATGAGAACAGCTGAGCATAGGAAGCACATACCTCCTTTGAATTGTCTGTACACTTATTTTTTTAAGTAAGGGGGATTGAGCCAAGGCCTTGAGCATTTGAAGCAAGAGCTATCCCTAGCCCTTATGTATTCAATTAAAAACCAGTTTATTAGTTCCTTGAGAACTCCGTGCAATGTTCTTTGATCATGTTCATACCCCCTCCCATAACTCTTGCCAGTCCCACCCCCTTTCCCTACCCATCCAACTTAAAAAAAAAAAACCAAACCAACAAACCATCAAGAGCAATTGGTGCTGCCCATATCATCTTGGGCATGTGGTCTTAATTGACAAGGTTTTGGCTACTCTCTGAATATCGCCTTTATGCCTCTAACTGTGTTTTGTTTGTGTCTCTTCAATTTTAAAATGGCCTGCTGTGGGATTTTTCTCAACATGCTAATGAAGCCATGTTTTGTGGCCACAGAGGTCCTAGGGGCCCCCTCTGCTGTCAAGAAGTTCCAATCTGCTCTGGTAGGCTGAACGCCTAAGATCATTCAGAATAGCCGACTCCAGCATCCTTAACTAGCTACTGGTCCATGGTGCTGGCACAGGTTCCAGACTGCCTTTCTGGAAGAACACTGGAGCAAGGCTTGTTGAAGTGTCTTACCAAACACTGCTTCTGATAACCCGGTTTACCTGTGCCCCCCCTCTTGTCATCCCTTGCAGATGGTCACAAGAACAAAGAAAATATTTGTAGGAGGATTGTCTGCGAACACTGTAGTGGAAGATGTGAAGCAGTATTTCGAGCAGTTTGGCAAGGTAAGTGCAGCCCCTGGGTGAACAGCAGTTGCCCACACGTGTGGGTGGATGCTCCGATGTGGCTCCCTGGGCCCACTTTAGAGCTGTCTCTTCTAGAACTGGGCCCTTGAATTCCATGTTGCGATTTACATGAAACTCCAGGCACTGCGATGGCAGAGTCTGGCTTTGGTTGGCGTGGAGACTTGTGCGCCTGCAGAAGCACACAACAGTGCCCTTTCAGTCCTGTTTGGCTGTCATTTGCCAGCCACATGGAGCCAGGACTGGGAAAGGATGTGGGGTTGTGACTCACAGGGCACAGGCGCCCACAGAAGCTGTGAAAGGTAAAGTCCTGTAAACCAGTGCTGGGATTTCATACACATCGTATTTCTGGAAGATGGCATTCAGAAATGAGGGTGTCTGGGGCCCTTGGCAGCAGAACATTCTCCCTGTTAAGTGCCCAAGGAGACTTGGGAAAGATGTTGGCTGTACCCATCATCATTCTGCTCTGAATGCCCACGAGACAAGCAAAATGACATCCTGAGGTATGCTGTTAGAGCTAGGAGCCCTTAGTCAGGAAATGGAGGGTGAGGAGAAGGTGTGTGTGGCTTAGATAGACATATGAGATGAACCTCTGTGGGTGTTGGCTTTGTCAGCTGCTTTCTAGTTGGTAAAAGAGGCAGTAGCATATGAGTGGGTTCTTCCTGAAGGTGGCCATCTCCCCAGATGTCATGCTGCCCTGGACTGGCCTTTATGTGGTCCTCTTTCTCTAGCTCCCACAGAAGCCATAGCTCTAAGGAGGCTGGCAGGTGAATGGCTGAGCGGGCCTCCACTTCCTGCTTCGTTGAGTAATTGTGGCTGATGTTACGGGAGCCCAAGCAGCGGACCCACCCCTTCCATAGTAGTTCTGTGCCTTCCCTGCTGACAGGCTGACGCGGCAGAGCTCTGAGGTGTCCTGGGGAGGTGCAGTGCCCACTCAGCTTTTATCATTCATTTACTCCCACAGTGGCTGTCCTGTTTGCCATAGCCCAAGACAAGGGCACTGCCACCCACTAGTTGGCCTGAAGGTCCTGTGCTTTTGCTCGCTTGCCCAGGGCAGTGGACAGCCATGACTCAGTCACCATTTGTGTCTCTTCATGAGCCACTGCCTGAGATGAGGGCCATGACCTTTTATTTAGCTGTGAATTGAAGATCCCCCCCATCCCGCGCCTCTTGTATTAATCAACTTCTGCATGGATGGGAGACCACACAACGAAGAGAAAACTGCATCTTCCAGTTCAGCTGTGCATGTGACATGGCATGGAATTTCCCACCTAGGTGGGTTTTGACAGAGGCCTTCCTCATAGTCCTTCTAAAGTGACCGTCGGGTCTGGGGGCTGACTCGTTCTGGATAGTTCACAGGGAAAGCAAAGTGTGTGGTATTGGAGTTACAGGGCTTCTCTTTGCAAGAACAATTTTTGACACTAGGGGGAAGTATCCATCATTGGCCCCTCCCTGCCTAAGGAGAAGGATTGGAAGTAATTAAATGAGACAAGTCTGTCTTGCACCATACTCTGAAGGGGGGGGGGGGGCTCTTTGCTATCTTTCTGCCTTCAAACTGAGTCCAGGGTTAGTGTTTGCAAACACGAGGTGGGCTTTCTTTGTCGAGCCATAACCTGCCTTGGAATCTCCCAGGCCCATTTGCAGGTGTCAGGGAGGTTGCTGCTGCCCGGATGAGCTGTAACTGTATTCCAGACAGGCTCCTACTTGCCACAGACAGCAGTACATCTCTGCATATTCCCAACCTCTCTCTCTCCTCCCTCCCTCCCTCCCTCCCTCCCTCCCTCCCTCCCTCCCTCCCTCCTTCCCTCCTTCCTTCCTTCCTTTCTTCCTTCCTTCCTTCCAGTTGTTTCTCATGAGCACTCACAGTCGTGACTCAGAGTGTCAGCTGTGGGATGCTCGGCAAGCTTCGGCCTTGCCCACAGCAGCTTCCAACACAGCCTTGAGAACACTTGTCCCCTTGTCTGGGCAGCAGTCACCTTCTTCCCCAACATGGCACTTGCTGGGTCGGATGCTGCCCAGTTAATTGTGCAGTAATATTTGTGGATTCTGTCAGGACGCATAAACTTATGGAGTGTTTTATTAAAGGACTAAGGAGGCTTTGGAATGTATCAGAGCCTGTAACACTCTACTCACGAGCTAGTATCTCCTTTCATACATGCTCTGAGTCTTATCTGGGCTTGCCTTCCGAAGAGCTTATTTGTCAGTTGCTGGAATCTAGTGGCCCCTTGGGCAGGGTTCACCTCCTCTCTGGATTCTGGTATTGTTCGTTTGAATCCAGAATGATCAAAGTAGGGAGAGTCTCCTTGTAGGCCTTGGGGACCATGAGTAAAAACCAGCCGCAGCAAAAGGAAGTAGTGGGTAAATTGACACACTGACTTTACCCTTTGTTAAAGTATATTCTGGGGTGTGTGTGTGTGTGTGCGTGTGTGTGTGCACACGCGCGCGTGTGTGTCAGGGGGTGTAGAGACTGCCACATGAAGCATCCTCACAGCATGCACACACACTTACATGCCTGTGTGAGGTTGTTTGGAGCTATCTTGAAGCAGATGAGCGAGGTATAAGTTTGCTACCTCAGATGAGTACTGCTAACTGTCAAGTGCCAGGTCGAGTCATTTCCTTACATTGTCTTGTTTTTCACTGGGAGATGGTATTTGAGTGCTGCTAGGAGACGAAGACTTGATGTCTCTTCAGTATACACAGGAGAGTGCCCCGGACTTGGGCACCCCCATCCATCTTCTCTCTGCACTGAGAAGATGTCCTGGAGCCTCCTTGATTTCGAGGATGGTAGAGACCGTACGGATTTAAGTTTGAGCCAGAGTGCACACACACCCTGCTGCTTCTCTGCTTCCATGTCGGAACTTCCACCTCCGCCTCCATGCAGGGTGCGCCACATTTTAGCTTCCCCTCGCTGTCATTTACTGTCCTTTCCCGTTTCCTGTCTTGCCTGGGGTAGCAGCTGCTCCAGCTGTTTATTTCAGGTGGCAGTCCACACGGACAGGACTGCTATCAAGGGGCTGAGCTAAGGGGAGTTTAAATATGCCATTGCTGTAAGTGGAGTGGGTACAGAATGACACACACACAGAGCTTTAAATAACTCAAAACGGAGGCTTAGCAACCCTTTTTGTTTTTCCCATCTTCCTCTCAGGAGACACGCCCCCCCCCCCCCAAATGCTGATACTTGTTTATATTAAAATGTGATCCTGAAATGAAGCGTGGGACTCAGAAAACTTAGATGGCTGTCCTTCCCCACTAGGTGGCTGTTTCTGGTGCCTTCTGTGGAGAATGGCAAGGTAGAAGGTATTCTAAGCCTTCCTTGCTGAGCCCGACTATGGGATGACCTCCAGCAACACCTTGGCAGACCTTGGTTCTGGCCTCAGTTTCCCTTAGAGGGAAGCTGTTGACAGATTTGTCAAGGCCAGTAAATTGCTTTCCAGCCCATATGGTCTCTATTGTAGGGTGAAAATATTTGCAGCTAGCATGTAAACAGATGGCTGTGGTTGTGTTCCAATAAAACTTTATAAAAACAAACAGAGAACCAGATTTGTTGACCCCTGAACTGATTTATTCCTAAGGCTGGTCTTTAAGCTGGGAAAGTCCTGTAGAGAGTGTTTAGATATAAGTAGATAGATTATAACCCAGTGTATTTATAGACTAACAAAAGACTACATTGCTCACAGTAGTGAGCATGGTATGTAGTAAGCAGAACAATCTTCAACACAGTAAAGTTTATTTCTGGGCTTCGTGATTCAGGGGCAGTGCATCTTGATGTGAGACTACAGTCTTTATTTGGAAAAGGGCACTATTTATAATCTGGAATCTTCTTCATCCTATGAGTAAGACCCAGGAAAACTGAGTAAGTTACTTCCAGTCTTCCTGTCCCAGGCGCTGGTCTACATGACTGAAACTCGGGGTGTTTGGATCTTAACCTTAAGATAGTTTTACTGTGTGTTGATGTTTCTGTTTTACAGTTAAATGTGTTTGGTGCTAAGTTTTTAAGGCATTTTAAAATGTGCTTTCAAGGGTGTCAAGTGAGACAGACAGACGGCATCTCCATTATGTGGGTGCTGACAAAGAAGTTGTCTAAGATCACACAGCCCAGGCTGGGTGAAGCCTGGGTGGGCACTTGTGACATAAGCTAGCCTCCACACTCCTGATGGAACCCTGCCTCTCCCATGGCAGGCAGCAGACAGTACGCACAGAGAGCACGGTTTATTCATTTGTCAGAAACGCTGATGTCCAGTAATTTATTTAACTGCCTTGGTTATTCGGTGAACATTATCTGTGTTCATGATTTCATACATACAGGAATGATGTATACAGACCATTCCAAAACCTGGCAGATGACTGATGCTCTGATGTGCCAGAGCAGAGCCACTCCAAAGAGCTCATCTCTTAACCAAAGTGCTCTGGGCTGGAGAAACCCTCCCTACACACAGGTTCCTCCTCCTCCTCCTCCTCCTCCTCCTCCTCCTCCTCCTCCTCCTCCTCCTCCCTCCACTCCCCACTCCTCTTTGCCCCCCCCCCCCCCCCCCTCAGGTTCCACTCTCCTACTTACATTCTTGCAAGGGATTTGGGATCAAAGAGGATTGGAAGCAGAATGTCCCCTCTGCCTTGTCCTGGATAGAATGGAAAGTTTCCCACTTCCTAGCTGCTCCCATGATGCCAGGGCAGCTCCAGTGCCCAGCTCCACTCGCTAGGTGATGCTTACTTTACAGGACTCCAGTGAGAGCCATGGCGGCTTCCAATTATACTTCACATGGCGAGCTGTGTAATTAGTTTGGAAGACTTATGCTTAGTCATTGGTTTATCCTAATCGGCTTTGGCTTTTCCCAGCAACAAAGTGAGCTTATTTGGCTAAGCTCAACCGACTCTGCACCCTTTGTCTTGCCGTTTATTGTCTCACTCTTTTCATTCTGTTTTACTGCCAAAGTTCTGTTTCATTAGGCCTACAAGTCATTTCCAATCCAGTGGGCTGCTACAATCCGCCCTTTATCACCCGCTGCCCCGGTTCCCATGTCCCTTCTGGGCCAGCGCCTGAGCAGCGGTTTGATAGGAGGGCTTTAACCCCTTCCTGGGCCCGCTGCTCAGTGGTGGTGGTGGGGAGCAAAGAAGGACAGGGTTTGGGAAATGATGGCTCCTCAGGTCCCTGGGAAGGAGGTGTAGGGGGTTCTTTGTGCTCTCCTTGCTAGGGCTGGGCTGTGTGAAGGGCTGAGAAAGTTAGTTAGCCATGGCTCCAGAGAGTGGCGTCTGAAAGCCTTATGGGGAAAACAGTTGGAAACCAGCATGAACTGACCTTTTCACATAGGGACCTCATTTATTCTGCGGATGTGGGGGTCCTGGGAGGGGCATGCATCTGTTGAGAGTGTAAACCTGGTGTCTGCTGCTTTCTAGACCCAGGCTGTAGGTAGGGGTATGGAGGTGTGTCTGTGACCACCATTCAGATTTCTTTTGCTACAGAAAGTGTGAAGAGAATGTTACCCAGAAGAAGGAAAAGTAAAAAACGGTATAAAGCCTTTGAAAATTGAAAAGCAAGAGATTTGTGAGAAGTAAGGAGGCAAGTTACTGAAAGTGGACTGTGATCCTGGGGTAGATTTTTTATCACCTCCAAATGTGTGGTACAGATAAACAGCTCTGTAAGGTGCTTGATTCTCTGAGGAGCCTAGAAAACAAACATCTGTGTGTGTCCTTTGTGGCTGTGTGATGCTCTCACAGGGCCTTCATCTTCTGAAGGGGTTTGCGCAGGTGGGCTGACTGGAAGGTGGAGCCTCATCAGTCACCTGCTTGGCCTCTCCAGAGAGTCTGGAGTGCTTCTTAAAGTGTCTTCACTTGTAAGAGGGGTCAGGGAGGTTCATCCCGTCCCTCACTGGCTGGCCATGGTGGAATTTTAGGTTTATGTTTTCGTCCTGTGGCAGCCTCTTGCAAAGCCAACCCTGTCTCCATGTTATTTCCATTCCCTGTCTGGTGTGTGTTGTCCCCTCACTCCAGAAGCACCTCTTACGGAGAAGGGGACATGGGGAAGGTCCTCCATGGTGGACAGCAGAAAGCTGCCTCATTTCCCGTAGGCGCCTTGTAGGCCGCAGCGCAGACTGCATGACCACCAGTTAACAAGGTCCCTGTGCTGGCCTGTAAACCATTCTGGTGCTCCAAAATTTTGGGTTTTCCGGCTCACGTCAGTCTCCCAACCCTGTCTCTGTTATGACCAGGGGAGTTAGAAATAGATTCAGCTCCCTAGCCTCGTCTCTCCTAAATCTTCATGTTTTTGCTTCAAACAAGAATTCCTAAAATAGACAGTAGATTTCCAGGAAAGCTTCCCATTCCCCTCTTAGTGTACAAAATATAACCAGCTGTTAGGCAAAAGGCATCAGACATTATTATTGCACTGTTAACAGTGTTTTAAAATACACAAATAGAAAAATATCCCGATGCCTTCTGGGTTGCAAGCTGGGAAAAACTCGAGATTATGTTAATCAGATGGCATGTTCATTTGCATACTAGGTAAAGGAACAAGGCTCCATCCTTGGCTGTGTCACTGTGTCCCAGCACGGTTTAGCTTTACCTAATTTGAAAGAAGGCAGGGCCTGGGAGCTCTTGGGAGCAAAGGAGTTAATGAGGCCTGCGGTGGGAATGGGAGGGAACATGAAGTCCTTCCAGGGGGCTTACCTTCTCCGAGTCCTCCTGGAGGCCTCTGAAGAGGTCACTTACAATGGAGTTGTTAGCATAAGAAAGGGAAGCTTTCTCTCCCGAGATGGTTTTCAGTGGGAACTGCAAATGCACCAGAAATCATGGCCCCGGCTTGTGCCAGTGGGTGCAAGGGGTGGTTCCTCAGGGGGAGAAAGCACAGTTCATTTAGACTTGGCATAGACATCTAACTCGATTGTTCTGTGGAGTGAGCATTGATATGGAGATCCTGCCCAACCCCCACCCCATCAGTAGGACTCCCCATTACATGGGTCACGTACGCTTTTCTTTTTCCTTGCTCTTTCTTCTCTTTTTCCCCGTCCTTTGTCCTCACAGAAACGGTCTGTAGAATGGCCGGGTGTGTCGAGTTTTCTGCCCAGTAAGTTTTTACAGCTCTGTATTTGGAGACTCCCGATACCTTTGAATTAGCCGTTAGTGGGCTGCCAGTCTGTGCTTTATTTACATTCGAAGCCACAGTAGAGAAAAGACCCAGGAAAAACGTTAATAAGCAGGAAGAGGCAGGGGCATTGCGTTTCTGACGGTTGCTAACCTCACCACTGCCTCTCAAACCAATCATGAGTCTCACGGCTGATATTTAATAGCTTTTAGCTGATTATTTTTCTTCTCCTCCTCTTTCTTTTCTACCCAAGTTGACCTGGGTGTACTTGAGCGGAAATGAAGTCATCCAAATGCTGAATTAGAATAATCACGGCCCTCTAAGAATGAAATGGAAGCAGAGATTAAATAGTGGAGGCAAGCAGGCATTACTAAGCACCAGGGAAACTTTGCATAAAATAAAGAGGAGATTGAGTTTGTCTCTGCTGTTTTCCATTTCCCTGTCTCTTCGTGCCATCTTTTTTGGTATCGAGCTAATGGCAAAGTGGGATCTGCTTTGCTTTAAGGTCACCTACTCTCTGCCACCCTTTCTTCTTCGTGTTTCTGTGGTCGAAGAATCCGGATGGAGGGTCTGTGGTGGTGGAGGGCAGCTGGAGTGGCTGAGGCGGATGGAAGAGAGGAAAGAGGGCAGGAGGCAGCATATGGCAGGCCAACCATCCTGATGCTCTTACTGACAGGTTCCTGCTTGTAGGGTAAAGGTAGAGTGACCGGCTGTAATCATACAAGTAAGGGAAAGTGGAGTCTTAGCCTGACTACTTTACTCCCCAGGAAGGCCCGTCAGGTTTGATCCCCATGACCAGGCAGATTTAAATACTCCTTCTTCTGTGCTCATCATAGGTATTTACAGTTTACCAGCAACTGGGGGTTGGGGAGAGTTAGCACAAGAAACTGTTAAATGAGAAAGTGCTATGGGGAAGGCATGCAAGACTGGTAATGGTGGTTTGGAGGGTAGCTTGCCTTTGGGCTTCTGATTGGCTCCTACTTGGGGATTATTTCTGTGACCATTGAAAATAATAATAATAAAAACATCTGCCCTCACTCAATGAAAAGTGAGCTTCTTGTAGTTAAAGAGCAAAGTGAGGATTTAATTAGATTTAAAAGCCCAGCAGAGTGGTTTGTTTACAGGAAGTGGTTTTTAGGTGGTCTGCTCTAGAAGATGCAGTTCCTGCAAGTGGATTACTACTTACAATGAGAGATTCTTGGTTGTTGAGGTTGCTAACGGCCTTTTATAATTGGAGGCAGAGGTAAATATTTTCTGACTTGCTTATAGTGCGTTAGTGTTAGCATTCAAAGAAACAACTTATGGTGCTTTTCAGTTAAGGAAACATAAATGAGAGCGTGGATGACCAGAGACGGCTCTCTGACCGTATTCCCCACTTTGTTTTGTACCGTCAGAAGGGCATCAAAGACCTCAGGGAGAGGACATGCTGTAAGCCTTCTAAGACGTGAAACTTTTTTTTCTTCATATTTGTCTTTAAAAAAAAAACGCCCCACTCCCTTTTTTTCCCATGGAGTAGTGAAAAACGGAAGAACTACCAACTGTGTAGCTGTCCCAACTTAGCTGCAATCACTGTGCAGATTCAGAGATTCCTTCAGTGTCTACCCTTAACTCTTCTAGGGTTCTTGATTCGTGTGAGATGCTCATGGTGAAGGATGGGTGGCTGACCAGCCATCTGGCATCTTCCTGGATGGTTACCATTAAACACCTACACACACACACACCTACCTACACACACACACACACACACACACACACACACACACACACACACACACCTCTTCAGAAAAGGACTTTAGCCCAGGTTGGTCCCAAACCCTGTGTGTAGTCAATGATAACCTCAAACTTCTGATGCTTCTGCCTCTACTTCTTAGATGGTGGGCTTTTGAGGCACGTACCACCACATCTGGTTCCATGTGTTGCTGCTGTTTGAACCCAGGAACTTGGGCATGTTGGGCCAGCACTCTCTTCATCCTAGGCCTGGCCACTGTTACTTTAGGATTGCTTGTTAAGACTTGTTATATAGAGTAAATATTACGGCACAGAAGGCCACAAGTGTGTGAGACTTGTTGGAAAACACAGTCTTCTATTTGCTTGAAAATGGCTCCTGGCCATGTCTGCCTACCTCTCTGGTTACAAGGGGCCTGCCTTTTCATTCCTTGATCTTGAGAATGAAACTCTGGGGTTGGTTACTTGTAATTTGTTTTAGTTTTATACCCCACATGGTCTTCTAAAAGCGTCCAGCTCTGTCACTGTATCAGACAAGAGATAAAGACAATATGAAAATAAATGTTGGTGGCTGTGTCTCAATAAAACTTTATTTACAGAAACCAGGAGGCAGCCTGATTATACCGCAGCCTTCGGATGTTGCCTGGTTCGTAGAAGGTTTTTATTTGTTTTTTTCTCTTTTCTGATTCAGACCCAGGTCATCTACTGCTGGGAAGTCCTTTCACTCTTGTTTGCTTCTGTTTCTTATCCTGCAAAACAGGATAAGGGCGGTACATAATTAACGCACGCACGCACACACGCACACACATGCACGCACACACGCAATATGTCTGCCCATTACACACAAGGTGGCCACGAGGATTAAAGGAGCAGCTGCACCTGGAGTTACTAGCATCCTGACAGAAACAGAAGCTTCTGCTTAACAAACACGAGAAGCGTGAAGTGCAGTTATTTCCACCCTGAGATTCCAGGCATCTGAGACTGTTACCTGCCTCTCTGGTCCTGTCTCACTGGTAGGCTTGTCAGCGCACACACACACACACACTCACACACACACACACACACACACACACACACACACACCACACACACCTGTCCTTTGGATGATCGTAACTCAGGTCTTTCACCAACCTGGGAACAACACAAATTGAAAAGTTCTGTCCAGATCCTCACAGCATAAAGATGAGGTTGTATCATTTTGATGAGATGTATCCCCAGTTCAGACCAGCCACCTCTATGCTTCCAGCTTGTGGAAGCCCTTCAGGTTGCTCTGCCTTTGGACAACACTTGATTGTCCAGAGCCAAAGAGGAATTTTTGTAGTTGGACCCTGTGGATAAACTCTTTTAACTTTTCTGAAGGATTAAGCCTTTTGGGAAGTAAAGAATATTATCTGGAAATTGTCCCAGGAATACTTAGCTGATGTTTATTAAAATACATTTAAATGTATTGATCCGCTAATGTGTTCACTGCATTTGTTCTGCCTCGTGGGAGAGCTTTTCACATCCTCACTAAGTTTTCCTTTCCTTTTCCTGTGCATATGATTCTCATAAGTTTGGTTTTCCGGCCTCCTTTGAATTTACAGCAAATATTGAGGGATGGGAAGATGTTAATAAACTCAGTGTAAAGTGGGGCGGGGTGGGGGAGAAACCCTATAACTACAAAGAGCTGTAGATCTTCAAAGCTCCATCCTCATCATGGGACCACTTAGTACAGGAAAGCAGCCATTCCTCCTGTTAGGCCGAGGAAGCATTGCGCCCGAGGCCTTGCATACCATTCGCTCTTGATAAGTCTTTCCATGAATCTCAAGGATGTTCTGGGGACCAGGCACTGAGCTAGGAGCCACTGTCCCCGGAGTAAATCAGACAGACAACAACCCTGCTTGCTTGTCGCCTGTTAGCATGAGGTACAGATGGACAAGGGCAAACTCTAAACTACCAAGCCAATAATACAATGAATTTCAAATTGTGTCAGGAAGAAACAAACTAGGTAGGGGTGGGGAAATCCAGACCAGGTCTGTGAAGAAGCGGGTCTTGGATTATTTACCTGTAAGCCCATTGTCTGCTCTTTGCCTCCATGAGCCTTCGCATTCCAGTTAGCTGGGGCGCAGGCAGTTTACTGGTGGGGAGCCCCAGGACTGGCCTGGCCTGGTGCTTAGTAAATAGGCAAGGAATGACTGGATGAGGTCTCTGTATTAGAGGGCAGAGCTGTGGCAGTCCTTAGGGAAGGAGTCTCAGTTTATTTTTCCCTTTGTTTTGTTTTGTTTTTAAACTGGGCTTTAAAAGAGTATATTCAGCTTTAGCTGGGGCACTTCTCGTGGGATCCTCTTGCAGATCAATGTAAATGAGAGTATCAGGCCATAGCCAAGGCTTTGTGGAACTAAGATAGTATTTGGGCACCATGTGCAGGGCAGCAAGGCCCTTCCAGAGCAGGTCTTGCCCCAGGGGGTCCACACACGACTTTTCCAGAGATGGAAGGCGTGCTAGGAGGCTAACCCTGACGTCTCTGTAGTCCTCTCCTCTGCCTTTCTTGCTGTCTTTGGTCTAAGGAAGAGCCTAGATTTTTCAAGTAGCAGGTCTTCTCAGGTGGCCTTCCTGATTTTCAGGAGACAGTAGAAAACCTTGGCTTGGCCAGGCTCATAGGTGTATGCATCCTCCAGGGTTGGACACTAGGTGGTAGTTGGGGCTTCTCCCTGAGACTGGCTGAATGGTAGTTAGCCAGGTTTGGGAATGGAAATGATATAATTATGTTAGGCCCAAACACAAACATTCTGGCATTAGGAAATCCAGTTGGGGCAAGGGAGGATGTGTTGGTGGGACTTCTTCCCCCTTGAAAGAATGAAGGATCACCACTGTTACTGATGGAGGATCCTCGGGCTTTGTTTAGATGATGTGAAATAATAGTGAGTGGTTGGGACTTTGGAATTCGGTTGACCTAAGCTTGAACATAGATGTATTGATTTAACTGTCCTGAGCCGAACTTCTTGTCTAATGAAGTAGGACTGCATTTTCATTTACAGGGTTTGTAAGAGTGAATAGAGTCTGGACTGGAGAGATGGCTCAGTGGTTGAGAGCACCGGTTGTTCTTCCGTAGGACCCAGGTTCAGTTCCCATTGCTCATGTGGCAGATCACAACTGCCTGTGACTCTGGTTCCTGAGGGATCCGATGCCTTCTTCTGGATTCTACAGGATCTGCATGCACACACTGCACAGACACACATGCAGGCAAAACACCTATCCACATAAAACAAAGTAAATACGTTCTATAAGCGTGACTAGAGACAAGTTTAGTCAGGGTCTGGTACATAGGCATCCAGTGATGGGTTCATCTTACCCTCATCTCTGCTTCTCCATCTGGCTCCTCCCTCTCTTTCTCCCTTCCCATAAAGTCTCATGTTGCACAGTATGGCCTTGAACTGCCTGTGTGGTTGAGGATGATCTTGTCCTTCTGATCCTCCTGCCTCTACCTCCTGAGGGCTGGGACTACTGACATGAGTCATCACACTTGGTTTTATGAGGTGCTGGAGGTGGAACCCAAGGCATTGTGCATGGTAAGCAAGCATTCTGCCAGCACAGCTACCTTTCCAGGATCCTGCTGCAAATGACTGACTTCCCACCAGGTTTGCCTTATAAGCGCCCTGCTTTCGTCTACACAGATCTCTTCCTTCAGCCAAGTGGTTTTTTGAGTTTCTAAGGGACTGATTTTGTAGTGACTCCAATGCCCTGCCTCCCTAGCACCTCCTCAGGCAGCCTTCCTGCAACTTCGGCATCTTAGATACTGCTAGATTTAACCCAGCTGGAGCTGCTGGGTGGGTGGGTGCGCAGGGAGGATTTGGCTTTTTCTCCTCTCATGCTAATGAAGTGAATATGGCAAGGAGTCACAATATTTTCTTTCCAGGCAAAGAAATGTTGTAGTAGGAGAAACAGCATGCGGGGAAAGCAAATGTGAGCGCGCTGGATTCTCTCGAGGGAGGAACGGGACAAATTGTCAGCTTCTGTTGAGAAGATAATGCTTGCACTTTGATAAATGCCAAGTTTCTATGGAAAGCCACCATCTTCTTAGTGATCCCCCCAAGTACTCACATAGGCTGACAGCTGCTGCGGCTCTGGTGAGACACAGGGACGTGCAGGGATTGGTTGGGAGTAGGGTGTGTGTCTGTGTGCAGTTGGAGTGTTTGTGTTGAGACATCTATTCAAAGTAAGCAACTGTGTAAGGCTAGAGGTCCCCAGCACAGCTGGGGGGGGTCCCCACCCCTCATGGAAGAGGTACAAGAGACCCTGAAGCAGTCAGCTATTCACCCCTCTGCTCAGAAAAAGCTGCTGCTGTAATTCCATTCCAGTTGATTCCAACGTGCCTACTCTGAGAGAAGCAGTTCTTTCTTCAGGCTGGGCTTTTTTCCATGGCTGTCGGTCTGCAGCATCCCTTCTTGATGAGGGTGTGTCTGGATAGACTTCAGTGCCCATCATCCCCTGGACAGCTTCTCTTGTAGTTGCTCCTTGGGATGTTTTGTGGATTCCACTTGTGTTCCTTCTGCTGAGTGAAGCTGCCACTCTCAGGCATGTGCTGAGGGAGACCTTTGACTTGTTGGGGTGGTTTCTGGCAGGAGGCCCTCAGGGTCCTGGAGACCATGGAAAGGGCTGGAGGAGGAGGGAGGTGTCCATCAGCTGTGGTTAGAAGGCCCTGGGGTGGTTGTACTTGAACTCTCTCATCCATGCACTCAGTCACCATGTCTCAGGAGATGAACACCATCATGGGCCTGAGAGCCCAGCAGAGCAAACTTGCTTGCCTCTGGGAAGCATGCACTCCAGGAGTGGAACACCGGTGAGTGAACTGCAGTTCGGAGATGGCAAGAGAAGCCGCCTGTCCTTCACTCCTGCCGCCTCTTCTTCCATGGCCTGCGAAAGCTGGGCTGTGTTCTTCTTCATTTGACACCAACCTGAACATTGACCTAGGAAGAAGTTCTTGGCAGGCTTTTGTTCTGGATCCGTGGAGGATATGGACACGGAAGGCAGGGAGAAGCCCAGATGTGACTTGCTTTGTGCACCCCTGGGCACAGCAGCCCTGTCTGTGCCCACTTCAGAAAGACCCAAATCGACCCAAATCGTGATTGCCCATTCAGTGGTCTTGAGATTAACGTCTTACTTTTGTCACCAACTGGAGAGGAGTGCGGGGGGGGGGGGGGGGGGGGACAGGCGGACGGGACACCGATATGAACATCAACCGTCATCTTGCCCAAGTCTATGAAACGGCCCAGGATTTTCAAAACGTTTCCCTTTCTTGCCATGTTCTTTCCTCTCTGATAGCTTGGGCCTCACCCACACCAGACGTGATTTGCCGGCATCACTTGATTATTTGACCCCAGAGTTGGACACTGGGAAGCGTCTCTCTGATGGAAGAGAACCACAGGGAACATTGCAATTCAGTCCCGTGGCTTCCTACATGCCTCTCCCATGGAATCTGCTAATGAAGTGATGGGGCAGCCCCAGAGAATGAAGTGGCCAAAGCTGACTCCTCAGATGCACCTTGACATTCCAGTGACAGTAGAAGTGAAAGAAAGTCTGTATAGTCTTGCAAATTAAATGCATTGGGTCTCCTCCCCCACCCCTTAAAGCAGCAACAGCAAAAAATGCCATTGTTTTCATAAGCACTGGGTACATTGAGTTGTCTAGTCCTCAACTTGTTTCTTACTGGTATTTGAATTCTGAGCACCCTGCTCTTGAACCAGGGTTGGCGGGCTTCACCTGGAAAGGGCTATACAGTACATACGTTAGATTCAGTAGACCAATCTCCAGTTCAGTCATTTAATTCTGATGTTGTGCACAAAGCAGCCACAGACAATATGTAAATGACCGTGCATGGCTGGGTGCCAGTTTTTATTTACAAATACCAGGCAGCAGGCTGCATTTGGACTGTAGCTGTAAAACACATTCCTCGGTCTCCACCTCGAGTCTCAAACTAATGATTTATAACCAGATCTCATAAGAGTCAGTTACAAACTTACTTGGGAAGCATGGGCACGCTCATTTGAAATAATAGGCCTTATAGTGTCAGCTGTGGAAGCCACTTTTCCAGTCTGTTTGGAAAAATCTTCTAGATTAGCCACAAGTATATGGATTGTCTAGAGGAGGGCATGTGGCAACCCTTGCCAACCATGTTATAGTGGGCAAGGAGCAATGGTCTGGGGCCTGGCTGCTTCTCGGGCACGATCTAAGACATTGCTGTTAAGTACCCTCTATGGATGACAGTGGAAGCCACTAGAGGTCTGTACCCATGAACACATATGCAGTCTTGTTCGGTCACACACTATTTCTCCAGCTGCATTCCTGAACACAATAGGCCCGAATGGAAGCTTCATGAAGCTTTAAGCAATGGCTCCTTGACTCTGCTAACTCATATCCATGAACTGAGAATTTGGTTATAAACATTTTCCTAAAAGAAGACAAGGGGAAGAAAGATCCACATGGATTCTTCTCTGCTTCCTAACCTTGCTTTTTAAAACTACTAACAAACAAAACCCCCAAAAAGCAATGATACTGACTTGATGGGCCATGAGAATATAGAAGCTAACATTTGCTGATAGTTGCCTAAAGCCTGCGCTGAATTCAGCTAAACACACACTAAAAAGAGTGATAGATATATTTATACCTGAAAAAAACTGGATATGATGCAAGCTGCTTATTTCTCCATTGTGGTCACGTGGACCGAAGTTCTTCGTATGAAATGTAATTTACACAAATTAGTCCAAGGCAGGTAGAGTGTGAAATTAAATTGATGCCTTGATTTCTGTATTCTCCGGTAAGTATTCCTCTGAAACTTTGTCATTACTATGCTGGGAACTTGGACGCCCTCCCCACCCTACCCCCCCCCCATCGCCTATCTTTTTCTGTTTTTAAACGGAGCAGTTCTGATTGGTTAGGAACACGAAACAACTTTAATTACAGGCTAAAGAGGCTTGCTTCATTTTACTTTGTGGCTAAATATTAGAGTAAGCTCCTTTTGGGCTTCTAGTGGAGGGCAGAAAACTTAGAACTTAATGTGTCTGTTAAACTTTCAATAATTTGTAGCAAGCCATTTAATTTCTTTGGTGTGACTAGGACCATTTAGGGCTCTTCACTGTGTGGATGAGGAGGGTATGTATATTCAAGGCCCTTAGACAAGACAAGACAGTACAGAGGTTCCAAAGAACCTGTATCCTTCCTACCTAGTCCCAGCCATCACCTCTCTCTCTGAGATCAGCTGTCAGCACCTGGTGCCCTTGTATTAAGTGCAGGCTGTCCAGGCTCAGCTCTGACCACCCGAGAGGAAGGGAGGAGAGCCTCTCTATTAACCCTGTGGCTCGCTGAGGGGCCTGGGCAGCACATTTTTGCAAAAGCAAAATCAGCTTGACCTTGTCAGCAGAGTGCCAGCCCTCCAGGACTGTTGGTCCTTGAAACACTGTGTATGGACTGCCGTCCTCAGCAGAGGAGGCAGGGTGGGTGCCTCTCTGGGACCCAGAACTTCTGGTTGCATCCTTCTTGGTAACTTTCTGAGTTCACCCTCAGCCAAGTAGGCCTGGGTTGGCTGCACTGACTGGGGAGTGACTCTCATCTGTCAATAACCACTGGCTGATGTTTGGAGATTGCTCTGAGAATGAATTATGGGCTCTCGTGATTTTTATTTGTCTGTGGTGGCATGGGTATATTTATCTCTCTTGTCCATGCTCTCCCCCATTGCCAAGCCTTTGTCTCCATCTGAGTCAGCATGACATGGTTTGAAAATTGCCTGTTTGGCTTTTAATGATGATTAATGTCCATAGCCATGTTTCAAATTTAGGAGCTCTTGAAGTCTCAGAGACCGTTACCAGGAGCAACCTGCTGAGGGAGTCGATCACACACTGCACTTGCTTGTCTCCAGCCCGAACTGGAGTCCTTCTGAACATCTCCACCTTCCCTCTGGCACTTCTTGGGCCCTTCTTGGATCTTCTCGTGAAGAGCAGAGGGGAACACTCCTGTCCGGGAAGCTGATCCCATCTCTTGGTCATATGTAATTAGTACTCATCATGAGGCATGTCCAAGGGTCATTCCTGCCCCCCAACTCCCCAAATCAGGGGGGCCAATGAGGAGCTTAATTTCCCCAGCAGCAGGTGCCTGCCATCTATCTGAAGGTGGTTGCCGACATCTGGTACAATTGCCTCCGCAAGCACAGTAACAAGGCGGCCTGCAGTTCAGTCGCGGAGCGAGCATCGCCAGCCGCTTTAATGATAACAAGCTGTTGGCCTCCCCTCCGAGATGAATCCATCTCACAGATGTTTGTCTAGTTTTGGCAATCGTATCGTACTATGGCTTTGGTGATTATGCTCAACTGGAGACTATTACAATAAAAGAAGTTTGAACTTGTTCCATTTTTACATCCCACCCCCTTCTCCCCTGTTCTGAGGTATAATTTATATCAATGGCTGTAATATCAGTTCCATTACGAAGACCTCTTTACTTTTTATGATGTCGGTGGAGCTGCAGCTTATAGCTTGCCTTCCCCCACAGGTTAATGTGCTTTAGCTACATCAACGCTTTTAATGTCCTCACTTAATGGCCCTGTGACAGTCCTGTGCCCTCCATTGAAACTGATGTTGACATGGGGAGGTCATGTGAGTACATCGACTTACTGCCTCAGTCGTCGTTAGTTAGAGTGTGCATGTGTGTAAGGACTGGACGTGGGTCTTGGGGGAGGCTTGGCTGAATGTCCAGGACAATGAGGAGATTGGAGAAATGCCAAGAGACAAGTCCAGATGCACAGAACTTGGTAGACCGGTGTTGGCCTTCCTCTCTTCTCCTCTTTTCCCTCCACTCTTGTTGCTCTTCTCTCTCTCCCCCAACAGATAGAAAATACATACTGAAATGAGCTAAGCAACAAAATCACAGTTTGGGGGAATGGCACGTAGAAGACCAGGCATAGCTCTCTATATGGAAAAGGGAAAGAAACCACCAACCCATTCAAAATTGTATGCAGTGACAATAAATGCCAGGCGTTTTCTTTTGTCTGTGTGTATATGTATCTGATCACATGCTTGTGCACATGAGTGAAGGCCAGCGGTCAATATTAAATGTTCTCCTCATTTTTTTCACTTAATGTATCTACCATATGCATTTGTATGTGTAGGTGTATGTGCATGGACATATGTATGCACATGGAGATCAGAGATCAAAGTCAGGTCCTCCTCTATCTTTCTCCACCTTAGCTTTTGAGACAAGACCTCTCACTGAACCTGGGACTTGCCGATTCAGCTGAGTGGCAGGTCTCCTGAGATCCTCCCGGGTCTGCCTCTTAGGAGCTAGGGCTAGACCATGTGCCACTGCACTCAGTTTTTTATATGGGTACTGGAAATTCGGTCCTTCTGCGTATGAAGCAAGCACCTTGCTGCCTAAGCTGTCGCCGCAGCCCATACCAGATTCTTAAAATGTCAACTGTCTTTCTCCTTTTTCCTTCTGTGACGCTGTTAAACCCAGGTCCTTGGATATGCCAGGCAGGTGCTCCACCACTGAGCGCTACCTCTAGCTCAGTAACAGCCGTGTTTAATCGCATCTCTTCTATGTGCTAGGTACTTAGCTGATTGCTCGGATTGATCTATAAATATGTAATTCTCACGGTGCCCCTTCAAGGGAGGTGTTCTTGGGCCCATCGTCACAACCGAGGTAAGCAAAGCTCAGAGCAGGAAGGTGTGTGCTCAGTGTATCAGAGCTGCTGCCAAGAGGCAGAAGATGATCTCAGTTCTGGGCTAATGAGCTCCAAACCCATCTCATTCTCTGCTCGTCATTGTCATTGCTAATCTTGCTTGTGGCCCACACTGATGTCATGGAAAAATCTGCTCAGGCAAGATGTGGCATGGAGAGATAAATCACAGTCATCATTTAACATTTACCCCCTCCTCCCCATTTTAATTTGGATATTACTTTTCAGAGATTAGGAAATGTAATTTTGGCAAGGTGGTATTTTTGGTAGTGCATTTAGGAGTGGATGAGTCAGCTTTGGCTGTGGACATCTTATTGGTGTTAGGGTACCACATGCTTCTTTTCTTGGCCAGAAATTGATCATGTTCTCCAATTCTGGTGACACTTCAGGAGGCCTTGGCCAATGGTTCTGGTCACCTGTATAGGAGCTACTCACAAGAGACCAGGAGGTCCACCTTGTAGCCAGTTTTCTCTGGTTCCACCCAGCCCTGTGGTCCCTCAGCCACTTATAAAACGATCATTCAGAGGCTTATATTAATTACCAATTGTATGGCCTATGGCAGGCTTCTTGCTAGCTAGCTCTTATAAACTAATCTACTTCTATTAGTCTGTGTTTTGCCACGTGTTCGTGGCATTACCAGTCTGCTGGCATCTTGCTGCTCCTTTGGTGGCAGCTGGTATCTCCTCCATCTCTGCCTTTCTTCCTGTCTCTCTCTCTTGGATGTCCTGCCTGGCTATAACCTGACTCGCCATAGGCCAAAGCACCTTCTTTATTCTTTATAGCAACATATACTCACAGCATACAGAAAGACATCCCACAGCACCACTTTATCTTGGGTCTCTGGACAGGATACTATACTGTAAGCAGTTCACATATGTGAACTTGTATCCCATTGAGAGAAAGAAGTTATTATAGCAGTGTTTTATTATTACTATGATAGAATCTCATGTAGACCACATTATGATCTAACTTGCTACATAGCCAATTTTGGCCTTGAACATTCTCTTTTCTGTACCTCCTGTTTCCTGGTGGGAACACAGGCATGCACCACCACAGCAAGCTTCCGTCTTGTGGTCTCCTGCAAAATAAAAACCTAGGGTGGCTCACAAGAGAGAACTGTTTTCACAAGTGGCTGAACACATGAAACTCGAAACCCAGCAGGTTTTTGAATGACAGCCTCTTTATCATAGACTTTAACTAGTTTTTTAACCTGGACCATACCTTCTCATTGAGAAATTTTTGTGTGTCATGGAACAACATCAACTCATTGTTCATTCTGTGCCTTCCAGATTTTCCCAGCCTTAGAGTTGTATTCTGTTGGCTGTGACCCCACCAGGTGATTTCCCATGGTTGAAATGTCTATCTTACTGGTCTTGGTCCCTGGTGCTAACTCCATTTTGTGTTTGGTCAGGATCCCTGAGTTGCCCAAGGTCAAGGCAGTGTTTGCCATGTGGGGATGTCTTGTCTTTCTTGATTCTTCTGTGTTGGCACAGTTCCCCCAGGCTAGAAATCAACCGTAGGTTTTTCACATCTACCCCCAGGGTGACATCAACGTCCCTTTTCTGCTGTGCTTGCCTGCCCTGACCCACCGAATCAGCTCTAACTTAGTGGTAGGTCTTGAAGCCAAACCACCGAAATGAACAAAGACATGGTGCAATCTTTTCCACTTTCTCTCTTGCAGTAGTTACAATGGTATTAAAAATCCATTAAATTTTAATGTACCCTATAAAATATGTGCTCTTGTGAAAGCAAGCACAGATAATTATTTCTGATGAATAAACCAAGAGGACAAGTCTGTATGAAGTTCACGCTGCAGCATTCAATTTTTATTATATACATCTCCCGCAGGGGCAAGTGTTGTGATGGTCCAGCTGGTTGTGGAGGGCCAGTTCTTGGAAACCCTTTCGGGGGCAGTGTGAATCCTGAACTCTCCAGGGTGTTCTTGGAGCTCATTATTCAGAGAGGGAAAGAGCCCCGTGTAGTGACCGCCGCCCTGTGTTAAACCGTTGAAATCGAGGACGAAGGGCAAGATAACACAGAAGAGCGCTGTCCCTCCTTGGCTCCCAGGTAGACCTACCTGTGTGTGCCATGGACAACCAAGTTAGTCCTTCCTCCTAGTGGCCCTGTGCCCTCGATACCTTAATAGGGCAGAGGTCGACCATTCTCTCAGCTTTGGGGCTGTTAAGAGGAGTCTGTACCTGGCTCAGAGTCGGGATTCCAATGTGTGGGTCATGCCTTTCCTTCCTTCTCCGTCTGAAGATCCTTTGAGACTCTTTGAAATTAGGAGCCAGAGCTACCTTCTGACTTCTTGGACTTTGAGTGGTATAGAGTTTTACAACTCTTAGGCTTAAGGTTTCTTCTTCCTTTGGTGCTGGGATGGTATATCCAGGGCCTTGCATTTACTAAGCGCTACCACCAGGCTACCATCCCCAACCCCCTGCTTGAGAAATAGTGACGCATTCTTGAGCTCCAGACCTGCATATGCCCCAGAGATGGAAACTTTGGGTGGTGTCTGGCAGATGCTGGCTAGTAGGTGGAAGTATGTCCTGCAAAGTGGGTGAGAGGTTGATGGCTCGCTGACACTTGTCCCTTCTCAGCTGCCTCTGGCCTTCTCACCTGATAACGGGTTTCTCCATCCTTGGTGGCACCAGAGCTGAGAACCAAGGAGAAGTACTTGGCCTTCAGACCCTCTGGGGTTTGTTGGAGTCTGTGCCTAGGAATGGACACCTGGTCTGCTGTGTGAATTTTGGAGGTACCGCTTCCCTCTTCACCTAGGGCTCAAGCTTCTTTCTGGGGTGGATTTGGTGTCCGGCAGGATCTGGTCCTGCAGGAGAGAGGGCAAAATTCAGGAAATGATTTCATAGTTGTTACGATTTGCAAACCTATGGGTTTGTGCACGCCTTCCCAGAGTGGCAGAACTCCATGCCCCTCACATCCTACATCATTTGGCATCCTGTAGAGGGAAGGGCCAGGGTGGTAGGTGGGTTTCATGGCTGTATTCTGGAATATTCCTGAACCAGAGCTTCTGGGCTCAGGGTGAAGAGAGGGCAGAGCTTGGCACAGAGTTGGATGATCTGTAAACGACGGGAGTGTATTTTTAACTGTTGTGGTGGTGTTAGAAACAAAAAGACGTACTGGACAGAAATGAGCTACAGAAGGAAGCAGCTAGCTGATGGCCTTGATTTTCATCATCAGGAGACAACACATAGCAGTATTCTGCTCTAGATTCCCAGAGTCCTGTCAGCACCCAAATAAATGTGGTCCTACATGTTCACGCGAATGGCATCGTATGTGGAGTTTGCCAGATGAAATGTGCTCATCACTAAGTCAGAGGCATCTTTGCACATCCTCTGCTATTTCTGTGGTCTCACCATACCCTGACTGACTTCGAACCCTCGGTGGGAAGCATTTAGGTGGTTTCTGATATCATTAGGATCATTACTTGGAATTATAAGCGGTTCTGTCAGAACCACCCTGGTGAATGAATGCATTTCTTCCCTGCGCCTGCTGTACTCTGACCCAGCAATTCATTTACAATAAGGAGATAATAATACATTTTACAATTTGCTACTTATTGCCAAACTGCCCCACAGGGAGACTGTACTAATTTACATTTCTCCCAGCGGAAGGCGGAGTCCACTCTGTGCTGGGTTTTGGTCTCTGGAGTTTCGTACATAAATTTTCCTAAAATTTACATTCCCGTGAAATTTGCCATATGAACTTTTTTTTTTTTTTCTAATTGGAGCACAAGGAGTCGGTTTGACTTTTAAATGTGTTCTACACCGCTTCTCTAGTCCTTGGTCATCCCTGAAGCCTTGAATTGTTACTGGATGGACTCGGAGCTTACGTCCCAGATTGTCATCTTGAACAAAGGCGACAGAAGATCAGCTGTTTTCAAGTGGGCATGTGTCGCTGTGATTTTTAGGGAGGTTTTGGTCATTGTTTGTAGCTGTCCACCAGGCTTGTGCTATACTGGATATAGCTGAAGACAGAAAGTGACTTTTCCTCCCTTCTTTCACATAATACACTTGGCAAGTACGTGCTGCCTTGCAAAAGCATCGCCATTGTTATTTAAATTTTGCATTGCTCTTTTAAGATAAAGGTTCAGCTTGCTACCTGTTTATCTTCCCCTGCAGCTTAGTGGGGACCCCAGGCTGCTGCTTTTGAGAGTTTCCCTGGAGGTATGGGGCACAACGCCTCGCAGCGACAGGTGCCCATTGCCCGTTACTTGGCTTGTCTCCTTTTACAAATTTTTAGCGTTAAGAATTCTGAGTCAACGTTTTCCCCCCATTGAAGACATGGTTTTTGTTTTGTTTTGTTTTGTTTTTGTTTTTGTTTTTGTTTTTGTTTTTTGATCTTCTGCCCATTTTGATTTATTGCATGAAATAAAGAAACTGCCAGGAGCTTTTCATATAGCAGTTGCTGAAGTGGCCATGCAGTAACAATGCCCCTACCTTGTGAGCACCCCAGACAGAGCAGAGGGGTCCTACAGTGCATGCATTTCCATGTGGTGTCCTAGGTCCCTTAGTGGGCGGAGTCGGGTGGGGGCGCTGAGGACATGTGACCTTCTCATCTGTTACCTTCTATCTCTGCATTTGATAAGAACCTTCTTCATAGAAAGACCTGAACGTTCACAGACCCCTGCTTTCAATAGCATTGTGCCCTCTCCAGCTGCACAGGGATGGTTTTAGTTGAGCATAGATTGCTGGACAAGTGTCTGGGGAAGGGATTAAGAGGAAGCCAGCACTTCTCAACAGAAGGCCCAGCCAGCGGCACCAGATGCCCACAGGACCAGGGTTCTGCAGACAGACAGACTCACAAGGAAGGAACTTCTGGTTTGGAGGGATTTTGATGGACAGAAGCACAATATCTCTTTTTAGTGGGTCTTGATAGAGCACAAACAGGAGCATGCTTGGGGTCTCAGTGGATTTGGGGAACAGGTCTGGTTGCAGTAAAGGGTGTAATGTAGACCCAAGACCAATGACTAGGAGAAGGAACAGAGCCAATCTCCTCTATGTGTGGTCCATGAGATTAACCGAAGCCCCCATATATACAGTGCCAAACATAAGTTGGTTTAGTAATGGTGTCATTAATTATTAATACATTGAATAAACACTTACTTAGTCTGACCTCATCATAGGTCAGGCCAGTCAGGGTGAAGTCCAGATGGGAGTCCCTTTTTTCATTATCCCTAATAAATTTGATTTATTAGGAATCTCGACTTCCTGAGGCATCAAATTCCATTGTTGACAGGCTGTTATGGTGCAGGACAGTGCTCTCCTGCTTGAAGGTGATCAGGCTTTTTCATTTTGTCTTCGGAGCTTCCCTACAGAAATAGCTCATCCCTCTTCCCACATGTGTACTTGGAACAATTCTTTAATAAAGACAGATATTGAGGTTTTATTTATTATATAGACTCATGAAGTATATCCAGGTTGCCTCTATTAGTAGTTCTTAAACATGGCTGTGTGTCTGAATTATTTACAGAGATTTGAAAAAGTATAAACTCACAGACTTATCTGTGCAGTTATACTTGTTTTACGGGTTGTGGGCCACAGCAGTGGATGGAGTCATTGGTTCTGTGTGTTTGGATTCAGAATTGCAGCTGTCACTCCTCCAGGCACACACTAAAGTTCTGGGGAGCGAAAATTTGGTTCTCAAGCCAAGGTCTTCTAATTTGAGGTCTTCTTTTTTGTCTCCTTCCTCATGAAGCTTCAATACTCCAGCATAGGTAGATGGTTTCTCGGCTTCTACACACAAGGGTGTCTATTTGCTAAGGTGTAGGTGCCCAGTTACTTCAGTTCTTAAGATTTTTAGTGACCAGCACTCTGGGGCAGCCTCCGGTTTATGTTCACAGGTCAGTATGTATTTGTGATGCATTCTGTAGGCTAGGCATTGGAATCCAGAGACCAATCCAGAAGACTCCCAGACTCTCATCGGTGACATAGAACCTTGGCCATATCCCTTGTCCTTGATGCTGTACACACCTTTTCTAGAATATCTGACTTTTCCAAATTTGGCTGGGGTGATGGGGGATGGGGTGGCGACAGATGGGGACAGGACACGATGACATCCTTCCTATATGTGAATGTCCTTAGCCTAACTCAGACTCAAGTAGGCCTGGCCTCGGTAGCTAGGGTCTTCTGATGTTCCTGACTATTCTTAATTATTCCTACTTTTCACATAGATTCTACACAGCCAGCAAATACACAGAATTGTGCTAGGATTCCTGGGGTGAGGAGGGAAGCTGGTCTGCGTCTGGGAAACCTTGGATTTTATGTGTAGAAGATAATGTTGTGCATTTTGACTTCCCCGTGTGGGGAGGAGAAGCTGATGGCATGCTGTCAGATGCTTGGAAAGTCATTTTTATAGGGCAATGTCTGTGCCGACCACCCAGTTACAATCCAGTGACTCTCGGTATCACTGACTTTCCCGGCTGGATGTTGGCGCTTCCATCCACTCACCCGGCATCCAGGGAGGCTGTGATGAAGTGAGGACCATCTGTTAGAAACCGATAGCAAGGACGTCCGCTGCACATGGAAGGTTGGCCCGAATGACCAGCTAGAGCTTTTGATGTCCTGCATTGTCCCCTTCTCCCCCGCCACTCCATTTGTCTTCTGTTTTGGGGTAGTCATCACTAATGGAGCTGTTGTTTTTAAAAAAACAACAACAAAAAAACCCCACAACCCCTCAGGACCAAGTCACTTACATTCATTATAGAATGTTCATTACCAAAAAAACAAAAAACAAAAAACAAAAAACAAAATTAGGGAGAAGGCAGCTGAGCAAAAGGAAGTACTTAGTGTCATGGGGAGCCAGCATGATTAGCATTTTGGGTTGTGCCCTTCCAGACTGCTTTGTTGATCCTTTGCCCTGCATGGACACTGGAGGCAGGTGGGTTTGGCTGCCAGTTCTTGGCCTCGTCACTACCCAACAGTGTGACCTTGAGCAAAGCTATCTATAAAAGAAGGATGGTGCAATAGAATGTATTCTGTAGGCTCAGGAGTCTTAAAGATGCACGTCAGTCCTTAGCAGAGGACCCCAAACAGAGACTGCTCAGTCCAACGCTTATTTAAATCATATGTGTCTTATTATTCATAAGAGTGGGGCTCCCTCCAGAGCCTTGGGGTAACAACAGATGACTGTGAATAGAAGTATCTACACATTGCCCATCCATTGGAAATTCTGTTGCTACTGAAGAAAACACCCTGGTGTTACTGTGGTACACTTTTCATGGTAAACACCAGTATTTTTGCTACATGGTAATTAGGTGTGAATGAATGGCAAACAGGTCTCATCAGGGGTTATAATTCATTCCTGTTGCCTTTAAATAGTTGTTTTTAATTCCAGCTAAGTCTCACCTTGTCTTTTTCTCTTCTTGGGAAGTTCTCCAGTGTCAGTAAGGAGTGTGTCACTGGTCCCTGGTGGGCATGCTTCTCCTGGGCAGGAATGGTGGCTTCTTCTTTGTATCTGTGTTTCTTTCATTCTGTTGCTATGATAAAATACCCTGACAAAAAGCCACTTAGTGAGGAAAGGATTTATGTCAGTTTAAGGTCCAGGGTTCGGTCCATTGCTTTAGGGAAGTCAAGGCCAAAGGAACCTCAAACAGTTACATCACGTCTATAGTTTTAAGAGCAGAGCGAAATTGAATGCATGTATGGTGTCAGCCCACTTTCTGCACTCTTACACAGTCGAGGGCTTAAGCCCAGGGAGTGGTGGTGGGTGGGCCTTCCCATCTCCATTAAGACAGGCACTTACAGACATGCTCGTAGATCAACCTGATCCAGACAATCCTTCCTTAAAACTTTCTTCCCAGGCGACTCTACATTCTATCAAGTAGACAATTAAAAGTAACTATCGCAGTACTTGACCCTGTAGTGTATTGGGGGCCAAGATGTGCAGGTGACCCAGGGGGGCTGCCCCTATCTTCCGTTACAAGCCCTCACTTGACGCATGTGCTCTCAAGATAAGGCCTTTGCTTTCACTGGATGTATTTTCTTAGCTGGGTCTCGTGTTTACCCTCCTCTGCCCAGGAGACTCCAGCAGCACACTCAGTGGGGTCCATCTGTCTGTCATCTTCTCATGGCTTGCACTTACCACAGCTCACTGTCTGTACTCACCGAGGCTTAGACTGCCCTCGCACCAAAGGATGGCCCAGCCATGCTGCAGAAGGGGAGGAAGTGGGTCCAGGCCACTGCGGTCAGGGTCAAGGGTAAGAGAAAGAAGCAGAGGTGGCCTCACATCCTGTAGATCTGGTTTGGCCTTCCCTGCCCACTTCTGCTTCCTGAATTGGGTCCTGATTATGATTTTTAGGAGCATGAAGAAGCTGTCTCCAAGAACCGCAAACAGAAACCTCACTTACTCTGCCTTTGAGTGGATATGGAGGTCACTATTTTAGGATCAGATTCCCTCAGTGGTAAACTGATGGTGGTACCCTCCCCTGTTGGTTACCTGGAGATGGGACGCTAGATGAGGCACCATCACCAAGGGGTTGAGGTTGAACAGATCCCAGCAGGTCACCTTTGGCTATCCTGGGTCAGAATATCAGGCATTAAACAAGCCACAGAGAGGATGGCCCTTGAATCTCAGCATTGTCATTATTTATATCTTTTCTTGAAGGGACAGATGGAGTCGGTCACAGGAATGCAAGGTCAGGTGTGTTGTAGCATAGCCAGGTAGCATGTCTTTGTATGTGCCTTGCACCTGGGTGTCTGGAGGCCAGAGACACTTGTAGTCTCAGAGCGGTGGTGGGTCTTGGCAACATGAGGAGGGTCAAGGTGTCAGTAGCGATCCTATCATCCTTAGCTTGGCTTGTCAGATCTCAGCTGCCTCTTCCTGTCTCGTGGACGGCATTCCTTCCTTACCCTTACCCTGGAAGACCGGAGGGGCTGGAAAGAGTATGAGGCCTCAGGTTTGGCTCTGTATCTGCAACGCATCTCCAGACCCCTGGTGCCCTGCCGTCCAGCAGTGTCCATGTATATCCCTGGGCAGAACTGCCATTAAATAACACCCAGAGCACCCCTGTGTATCACGCTCTTCCCACGCCACCCCGTTTCTCCCCTCAGCACGCTCAGCCTTTAATTGTAACTATTAATCACAGCGAGTTGTGTCGCACTTCATAACCCTTTCATTAAATGTTAAACGTTAAAAATCGAGCTTTCTTAATTGAATTATTGAATCGCCAGGCACTTAATGTGGCTCTGGTGAACAGGAACTGGAGACTTTCAACCTTGAAGGGGGCTTAGTTTTCTCATCTGGGACACGGAGGGTTTGTGAGGCCCAGAGGAGCCATAGCTGCTTGGTGGTCTCTTGGTGGGTCTTGAGCTGGTGTTTCCTGACGACTTTGGTGTAGATTTGGCCGGTACGTTTTTCTAGGTGCTCCCAGCGCCAGGGCGAGATGTTCCTGCCCAGACCTTTGACAGACCGTTCTTACCTGCTCGAGCGGACTGGTCTTGAGCCCCCCACCCTTACCACCTTCTGCAGAGAGTTACCCCGTGGAGCCCCTTCATTCTCACGGCTGAAGCTGTCCCACTCTCTCTAGTTTCTGCCTGCAGCCAGGCCCTCAGCTCCTGTCCCATGCTCCAACTGCTGGGCATTTGCTGTTTAAACAGTGCAGGCTTGTCAGCCTTCCACAATCCTCAGATGGGCCTCCCGCCCCACATTCCTGCCTGGGAGAACTTTGGTGTTCCTGACAGCTTTCTGATTCATTTCTGGAGCCTGATTTTATCTGCCGAGCACCTCCGGTGTTCACCTCTCCACATTCCTGCCTGCTGACCCCATCCTGACCCAGGCTGGATGGCTTCTGCCTTCCAGCCGCGTCCCAGCTATGCTCTCCATTGCTGCAACACATGTTATGTCCCCCACCCCTCCTCCCCACCCCTCCACCCCACCCCTTCAAGCTCTGACTGCCCTGGATGGCCTCTGTCCCTACTTCTTGGCAATGAATCTGCAGTCCCCTCAACTCAGCACAAGTTGATGGGCCTTTTTTATATGACAGGTGCCCGTGCCAATACCTGCATCTCTTTAGGGCAAGGGTTTGAGAGCCATGGTCACACTGAACAGAAAGGTATGTTGGCCATGTTAAGTAAGTGCTCTGAGGTTGCACACTGAGCTGGTGGTGTTCTGGCTGAAATGGAGTCCCGTACCCAGTTCGTGTCCCTTTGGAACTTCAGAATGCAACTTTGTTTGGAAATAGGGGCTTTGCAGATAGACTTAGTGAGGCTGTGCTGGGCTGGGGCAAGCCCTGTTACAGAGACTGCTGGGTGGCTGTGTCAGAGCAGGGAAATTGGACTGAGAAGACATCTATGGGCAGGAATGCTCTGAAGACAGAGATATGCTTACAAGCGATAGAGCATATGCTCACAGCAATGGAGCACAGCGGAGGGCCGAGCGAAGGAAGGAACACGGCATGGTGAAGGCCCTCCTGGACTCTTCAGAAGAGCCAGCCCTTCAAACATATTGTTTTCTGACATTTAGCTTCTGGGAAAAAGGAGACCACAGGCCTCTAGTGTCTGAAGGTCCCAGGTGCTGTGCTTTCTCACGGCAGCCTGAAGAAACCAGTATAGTGGGGAGACAGCTTTGAAAGTAGGGCGTCAAGTTCTGAGACCAGAGATCTTCCCACTGCATAGTGTCCCGTCTTTCCCCGGGTGCATGGCCTTCACCAGCATGAGTTTCCCTTGTCCCAGCATCACTGTAAGGGTCCCCAGTGTCCGTCTGTGGAGTTGAACACCCAGCAGAGCACCTCTTCTTCATACAGCCAGCTCACTTGCTCGCTTGCCCTCTTGTGCCACAGTGCTAAGTCACACACCCCCCCATCTCCTTCCTCAACAAAATGTTTTCATGATATAATTTTTTTAAATACAGATTTTATTTTGTGTAGAACAAAATAAGGTTTGGAAGTAGAGTTTTAGCAAAGGTAACTAGTTTAATATGTGGTATACTGGATTGGGAGAGGCCTAGTTTAAAAAAAAAATTTGTTGTTGTTTTTCAAGACAGGGTTTTTCTGTGTAGTTTTGGAGCCTGTCCTGGATCTCTCTGTAGACCAGGCTGGCCTCGAACTCACAGAGATCCACCTAGCTCTACCTCCCAAGTGCTGGAATTAAAGGCATGCGCCGCCGCCACCTGACTAAAAATGTATTTTTACTTATGTCCATGAGATGACTCAGTGGGTAAAGGTATCTGCTACCAAGCCTGTCAATCTTAAGTTCAATCCCCTGGACCCACGCGGTAGAAGGAAAGAACTCACTCCGCAAAGTTGTCTTCTGACCTCCATATATGAGTCATGGTGGGCATGTACGCACGCGCGCGCGCGCACACAAACACACACACACACACACACACACACACACACACAGAGAGAGAGAGAGAGAGAGAGAGAGAGAGAGAGAGTGTAAATACAAATTTTTTTAATACATTCTTAGTCATGAAGAAAACGGAGCTGGCCAATGTAAGAGATGGTGTTTGGGATTTCTTGTGGCGGGGTAATTAGACAGGAAAGCCCGCTCCCTCAGTAGCTTTGTGTGGAGCCCAGTCGTTTTCAGCAGAGGGAGTGGCAGTGACAGCTTCAGTGACAGGAAGGAATTTGCTGGATGACTTAGCAGAAGCAAGACAGCTGTCATGAGAACTGGGATGGGGGAAGATGGTCTTCTAGAGCCTTCTGAGCAAAGGGAAGAAGTTGGAATTCTAAGAGCCACAGGAAGCCTCTGGAAGGCTCTCAGCAAACAAAGGACAAAGACTGTCTGAAAAGGTCACCCCGTCTGAGTTCCCTAGGGGTTGAGTTGGGGAGACTCGGGGCCACTAGAGGCCACCTGGCTGATGCCCAGCAATCCTTCTGTGGTGTATCTCTAATTCACTGCCATCCTCCCTTGAGCCCCTTTGCACTTCAAGTCAATATAGCACGTTTACCACTTAATTGGAAAATCGTTTCTACTTGTCCATAGCCTCACCAGCCAAGGAAGCTGGGGGGGACAACTCTGTTTCAGAGGAAGATCCTTGGGATGTCTGTAATCCATTGCTCTTCCGGTGGGGCTGAGTGATGGGTTTATGTTCTCTATGTAACCATCTAAGGGGTGGGAGGTAACTTACCTTTCCCTGAAAATTCTCTGTGTCTAGGAAGTTCTGTATTTGAGTGTTAACTCAGCTGTCCTTGAGGAGACACGGAAAGGGAAAGGTAGTTATTAGCTTCCCTTAGCATGTGGGAGACTGGACCTCTGAGAGGCTGCGGGCCTTGAGTAAGAATGGAGCCCAGGTCTTTGGTGGCCATGAACCCTGCGGTAACTCCCTATGCGGTCATGCTAATGGTTTAGCTCTTGAGGTGAAAGTGTGCCCGAGGTGGGGAAACATGGTGGTGCAACGGTTAAAACTAGGAACATTTCGTAACAGATTGTGGAAGCAAGCAGACGCGTGCACGGCAGAGGTGAAGAGCTTTGGAAGGAGATAAACGTGGAGTGGCATCTGGGTAGTCTGGGGCAAGGAAGTGGCCCTCACTGAGCCTCGGTATGCTGACCCATGAGATGGAAGACTCATAAAGGCACTCCCTTTCTGGGCCATGGCTGAGGAGTGAATGAGCAAATTCATGAAAGGGACCCAGTCAAGGGCTTGGCACAGGATGTCCACTCAGTAAATATTTGCCATTATGACGAGCACTGGGAGCAGACGATATAAGAAGGAAGAATGCCCGTTCATAAATTTCTGGGAAAACTGATGTGCTTGTGTTCTGGGTACTGGGTTCTCTGCAAAGTGTGGAACAAAACCAAACAAAACCCCTGAGACCCAGCTTGTAAATGATGGGAGAGAGATCCAAGGTAGAGCTTGTTCTGCTAGGAAGGAGCTAGGCAGGCATGGGAAATAAAAGCTGAGAGATTGGTTCCAGAAAGAGGAGAGTGGGTGTGGGCAGCCCAGGCTAACTAGGATTGGGGCAGGGAACCTTCCAGAGCATGCAGAGGTCGAAAGTTGAGTCCAACCTTAGAAGTAAGACTATGGGTTGCTGTGGACATTCCAATAAAGCCACTCCTCTGTGACAACTGTGAGTCATAAAAGTCTGGCCACTGGGGAAACTTCCACAGTTAGGGCACCTGCCACCTCGCCTAGAGAACTGACTCCTACAAATTGTCCTTCTGCCTCCATGTGTGTCCTGGAGCACATGTGTGCTCATCCTCGTGTGTACATGCACACACAGAGTAAAACCATGTGGCCCTCCTCAGAAATTAGACAGGGATATCATGCCACAGAGAGATGCTCAGGTTTAGAAGGAAAAATTTTCCCCACCTACCTTCCCCTTCCCCTGGGGGGAGGGGAGGATCCAGCCACCTGCTGCTCTCCAGTTGAGAGGCCTTTGACACCAACCTCTACTCTGAATGTGTGCATGTATTGCTGATGAGTCTCCAAAATGGTATGGGAGACTTGTGTGGCTGGCGAAACGTCCACTGACGCTCAGGAGAGCCTTGTCCATCTCTCTGCGCAGGGTGGAGTTTGGCATTTCTTGGGAGTGTCTTTGCCAGTTGGTCACATATACTTTTGGGCAGTAACCCAACTTTCAAATTTATGTTATTTCCCATCCTAACCCATTTCCTCATCAGTTTTCAAAATTATATTCTAAGTATTTTTGTAAGATACTTCCAGTCCCTTTTGGAACAAAGTGAGGTAAAAATAAATAAATGAAGGCGCTTGACTTTTTTGCAGGTTGCCCTCACAGGGGACTCTGAGCCAGATCTCTTTGATGCCAGTAGACTGGGACTCACATTCCAGCTCTGGGAGGGGCTGACTTGGGACTGCTGTTCCTGGGGATCGTAGCATGGCAGCGGGATGGCCTGGGCATTGAATTGGGGACATACGTGAAGGCCCGGGGAGAAAAAGACAAGCTGATTTTTTGGGGGGTGGGCACGTAGCTGCTTCCACTGTTCCCAGGGGCTCTTCCTCAAAGCTCTGTTCTTGGCTCTTTCTCTTCTTCCCCACGGGACAGGGGTGCATTTTCCTGGCCTGAGGTATGGGGAAAGGAAGGAAGAGGACTTGGTGTTCTTGCCTTACTCAAACAATTCCCAATGGGGCCCGAGGAAAAAGAAGTTACATCCTGTTTCTAGTAGCCCACAGTAAAGCATTTCCGCCGTGTTCGGTAAACAAATGCTTGTTTGTTATTTTTAGTGTTGGGATTGAACCTAGGCCTTTGTGTGTATGCTAGGCCAGGGATCTACCACTGAGCTGCATCTCTTTTCCAGTCTGCATTTTGAGATAGGGTCTGCCTAAGTTGCCAAGGCTGTCGTCCTTGAGCTGGCTCTGTAGTCCAGGCATCTCTCCTCAGTCTCTTGGGTAGCTGGACTTAGGAGTCTGTGTCATTAGGCCTGGCTCAGTAAATGTTCTTGCAGTGTTCCATCCTGTGAAAGGGAAGGTCTGGCCTTCTCAAGGCCTCATCATCAGGGAAACTGACAGACAGCATCACACAGATAGGAACCCACTTGTAATTACAGATTACCCTAGGTGCCAGGGAAGGACAGCAGTATGTTCTTTGTGCAGGGGCCTCTCTGGGGAGGCTTGCCCTCTCTCTGCAGTCTCTCCTGACCATGCACTGGCCCTAGTCAGAGCTTGGAAGCTGTCCCCTGAGCCCAGCCGGGCATCCACATAGGGGCAGGACAAAGATAGGAAGATGGTGAGCGCAGCAAATTTTCAGTTCCCCCCACTCGGCCACCTGTCCCAAACGGCAGGGTTCCCATGGGCAGCCCTCTGGGGATTCTGTAACGTTGCCATTTCTCAGAAGGAGCTGGCCACAGAGATAAGACCACAATGACAAGGGGGCCATAAATTGTTACCTGTGCCCTGGGGTAACCGCCCCCTTCCTCCATCCCCCTCCTTCCCAAGCTGTGGGGTTGGATTTAGCAACAGGCTTTTGGTTCCTGGGATGGAGAGAAAGCTGCCTTTCTGATGGCTGGGCATAATCGCCGAGATGCAGAGTGCTGATAGCAGGAATCAATTTAATTTCTGTTGCTCGGTGACGAGGGGGAGGCGCAGGAAGGTCAGGGCTATTTTGAAAGCCACTGTTCAGTTACAGAAACAAAATATTCCCTCTAAGGAATTTTCAAAAAATACAATCTTTCCTGGGTAGTAGAAAAGGTGGAAGTGGGTTGAAGTGAGGGCTTTTGTCAGAAGAATGGGATAGCCCGGAAGACCCCATGCCGTGAGGAGCCCTGGGCCCTAAACACAGAGCTTACTGGTCAAGATGGAATTGCATCTGGTATCTCTGTCCTTGACTCCTCAAAGCCTCAGTGAAAATGAGGGTACCTTCCTTAAGTGCCAGAGATGGGTGGAGGCACAGTTGGTGCTGGGAAGTCTGGGCTGCAGTGGATTGTGGGATCTTTCAGGCAGGAGGCCAAGTGGGATTGGTGGATCTGGGTGAAGATTAGGCTTCCCTGGGACTGTGACATTTCTTAGTCACACTGTGGGATTGTCTGACTGGGGGCTCACTGCGGAAGCACCTCTTTGGCTGGTGGTAGAAACTGGATTTTTTTGGGGGGAGGCAGAGGTGTGTGCTGGAACTGGGCCAATCCTGCTCTTATCTGGAAGTAACATTCGTTATCAAGCACAAGAAGGATGTTGAAGATCTTCTGTCAGCCACAAGAGAGGAATTTGGGCTTAAGAGGACTTGCAGTCTGGAGGACTGGAGGTCATTTCCTAAGTTATTAAGTTCTCCTCTGATAGCCCCAAGTCTAGGGTCAGTGTGGGTGAACCAGAGGAAGGGAGTTTAAAGGAAGAATTGGAGACTAATAACCCAGTGCCTAAAGGGTCCCCTAGCCTGTGAATGCTGCTTACAAGTTACCAAGGGAGGAAGAAAGCTTTGTGTGCCTCTTTCCAGCAGTCTGGAAGTGCTTTATAAATATTGTGCCTGTGAGATTTGAGCTGTGGGTGTGGGGTTCCGAATCAGGAAGGTTTCCTTGCTGGGGCTTTTTGGATGGGCTGCATGATCCCATTCTTGCAGTTGGATCCCCTCAAAGTCAAGGGGGTTATTTGAGCCTCAAATCGCTGTTGATCATTTTTGAATTGGAAGTCTTGAAAGTCATTTTGAACTGTGGCTAACAGGATGGGGAGGCAGGGCGCATTCAGACATGAGCCAGAGAGGTGGTGATAGTCATCCATGTGCAAACAAAGGGCTGAAGGAACAAAGGGTCAGCCCCTAGGCCCAGCTGCTGGGGCTTGCTTGGGATAGGAGGAAGCTATGAGCCCAACCCCACCCCTTTATTTAATTAATGTTTGGAGACAAGGTCTCATGTAACCTCTAGTCCGGCCTACAACTTACTGTGTATTTGAGAATGACCTTGAGTGGATCCTCCGGTCTCTATCTCCCAAATGTTGGGATTACAGGTGCCAGTCTCAGGCTTCATTTCTTCTTAAACAATGTGGTGTTTGCTTAAACAATGTGGTGTTTGCTGTCTTTGGGATTAAAGACTTCTTTGACCTCTGTATCTGTGAATGCAACCCCAGTTAGATACTCCTCATCAGATAGGCCTACCCTGGGCTTCGTGTGTGTGTGTGTGTGTGTGTGTGTGTGTGTGTGTGTGTGTGTGTGTGTGTGTGTGTGTGTGTGTGTGTGTCTGTGTGTCTGAGTCAGAGCTAGGCTTTCTGTCTGAGTCAGTAGCTAAAACAGGTTTAAGAGTAGCTGGGAGACCCATACTACTGTCAAAGAGCAGAGGTCTTTGTGTTGGAGCTGGTTTTCTGAAAAGTGGGCAGGTCTGTTTATAATTTAGCATATTTCTCCAGGTCTTAAATGAGTGGCAGCCGATGCAGGCTCACATACTGGAAACTGAGGCAAAACTGGTGTGTGCTCACTGCTGTGTGGCTATGTCTTGAGTGAGGAGGGTGGGCTGCTGGTTTTCCCCTGGGTTTCTTCTTCCCTAGGAGAGCCTAACTACACTGTGCCTGGTGGGATGATACTTGGAATACTCCAGTGACATCATAGGCACCAGACCTGGGCCATTTCTTCTTACCCCCAAGGAAACAGAAGCCTGGAGAGCAAAGGGCCCAGAATTGCCTCTGGTCTTTTTTCCTGAGGATAAGGGTTCTGGCGTCTCTTTCCTGCCAACACTGCCCCCTGCTGCTGCCCTGTAACAATGGGCACCTGGCCACCCTGCAGATAATGTTTTCAGGCAGAGCAGCCTTATGTAGGAGGCTGTGACGCTGGTAACCCACGAATGTGAGGCCAGAGCCTTTATGTTTTGTTTCCATTGACGGGGATGGGTTTTCAGAACCACCCACTCCCTTGCAGGGGCTGGTGACTCATAGGGACAAGATGGCTGAGCAGGGAGAAGGAGGGAGTATGCTCTCTCCAAGGCCCATTTTGATGCTAATATTTGACCCTGAGGTTCCCAGATAGCAGTGGCCTGAGTCTGAACATCCCTAATTTGCCTCTTCTGGAGTCAGTCAGATATGCAGGATGTCCAGAGCTGAGCACTGCTGTGTAGCCTCTCTCTTCCTTGCAGCCTGAGCTAGGCTGGCTGGTTTGGGCTGCAGAGATGAGGCTGGGGATTTTTAGGGAAATATGAAAGTATCAGTACAGAGAAAGACTTCTTTGCAGTGACTAAGAGCAGCGTTTGGTTTTCAGCTTTAGGGCTTTATTTAAAGTTTTTTGAACCTCTTCACTCTTGGAGCCTACTTTAGGAGGAGGAGACCCTGGGGGAGAACAAGCCCTTCTATGATCTCCGAGCTTCCTTTTCCACTTTCTCTCAGCCTCCCTGCCTTCCTGCCATTGTGGTTAATTGGGATATGAGGAGTGCCTAGCCCATGGACTGGCACAGTGGGTATACAAGCAACATTAATTGTCACTATGTTTATCAACATCTTTTGGGCAAATACAGTTCACGCAGTCATTTCTTTTATTGTAATTTCACTGTGCTTACTTCAAGAGGAAGATACTCGTGTGGAGGGACCCAGGAGCTGCATCCCCTCCCTCCAGCACATCCGTTCCCTTGTCCAAGCCTTTGGACATGAAAGTTGGGTTTCATGTCACATAGTGGCCTTGTACATCAGTATAGCCGATTTTGATAAACCCTCAAAGGGTGTTGACCTTCTTGGTTTTCAAGCATGAATGACTTCACTCCCTTCAGGAGGAATTGCCATGAAATTTAAAGGCTTGAAGGGGATTTTGCATGGGAGTTGCTTTCCTTGAGCAGCGTGGAGTTTGTCTGCTTCCTGAGAGGTCTCTGCAGCCAGACTAGTCAGCCATCACCCCTTCCGCTCTGCCCAGAAGGAATGGATGTTTTGTTCAGCGTATTTCTTCTCCTGGGAAACATCTACAGCCCCACACTCTATTGTTCAAGGTGAGGTGGGCGAAGACTGAGAGGGGATGTTGAAAAGACCCTGGAGAGGCCCCCAGGGCGGAGTGGAAATGAGGAAGGCGCTGGCCTGTGGCCATGTTGCCCGTCCTTTCTTCCTGACAGGTGTATGGAATGGCATCTCCTGCTGGCATTCATCGAGCCTTAGGATAACTCTGGCAGACAGGGCTGGAAATTTGATGCTGTGAGCCAGGAGGGCCTGAGAATGCTTATAAGAAACTCCCCTCATTCCCACCCAAGGGCTGGGGAAAGGCATACTGGGCTGACATACACTCTTTCAAGCCAACCTCAAAGGGGTTAGGAGTCACTTTCCGCCTGGCTAACTCTTAGCCTTGGGGGAAATGGGGAACGTGGGGGTTCAGGGCACAGCAACTAGCTCTTGTCTGACTACTTGGGTACTTTGGAGCCCTGTTCCTCATAAGACAGCTCATCAAAGTTCATAGCCAGGGCTTGAGGGAGTGGGTTGGAAGGGGTTTGTGGCTTTGAGTGACTTATTCCTGGCCTCAGCTGTTGGTGAAGAGAGGGCACATGCTGAGCCCCTTGGGGGTTTCAGAGTCCTTGCTTCTCCTGGCTCCTTTCTCTCTCCACCCACTCCCTGGTTCAGCAGAGGCTTGCAGAGCTCCGTAGGGGCCTTGTGTTCTGGGGCAGCAGCTGTCCGTGCTGACTAATGAGACTTCCTGGCGGCTGCAGTGGCACACGTGGCTGTAGCCGGAAATGCTGCTTCTCATCTGCTACCCTGTGCTCCAGAGGGGCTGGGGATGCTGCTTGTCATAGTCAGAGGCTGCTCTGAGGGAAAGCCTAGGATGCTCCAACTTGGGGCTCATAAGACGTCTTTGTGCATCGGGGAGTGTCCAGGGCCTGGGAAGGATACCTAACATCAGCGGTGAAGTAGGGCCATCCAAATTAGCCTGTTTGTTCTGCCTATGTAAGCCAGGCCTGCTCCCTCTTGAGGCTTACTGGGGCTGCAGGCTAGACACAGTTCCTCTGTACCTATGTGTCCTTGGCCAAATGTGCCCTCTCTGTGAACCCCACTTTTCTCAGAGGCAAATAAATGGTCTAAGTATCATTCTTACCACACAGGCGTGTTGAGAGGACCGGATGAAGGCCCAGAGTGACATGTCTGGCCCAGGGGCAAAAGCCAGTCTGCTTCTTCCCATGGGAAGAACTGGGTTGATGTCTTTCTCTCCCTCAAATCCATAGAGGTAGTGTTTGTACCAGGTCCTCTGATGGCCACTTCAGGAGTTGCAACAGCTATCCACTGAGCTGGGGTGGGAGACAGGGGCCGAGCAAAGAGATGGGAGAACGAGAGGGTTTGCTGATTTTACTCCCTCTCTCCCTCTGCAAACCCCTATGTTCTCAAGTCTGAGAAGAACCCTCTAGGACCTTTCAGGGGTGAGCATTGCTGAGTCCCCACTAACCCCAGGGAGTTCCTGACACAACTGGCCTCCTTCATCCGACAGTCACAGCTAATGTTCTTGTAACATCTGGACGGAACCATCGGCAGCTTGAGGAGACAGCCTTTGTGCCACTTGCTTCATGCCGTAGATGGGGGTGCGAGGTCCAGCTTTGAGCCGTGCACGTTGCTTAGAAGCACTTGCCCCAGAATGGTGACATGGCCCGACCTTCTGATAGGCTACTTTGGTTCTTGTAGAGCAACTTGGTCTCAAGAAGAGCAGGAAACAAGATTCTGGTTACCTCCCAAAGGGTCTGGTGGCCTGGCTTGTTTCTGGAGGCCACATCTGTGCAGTCTGATACTGAATATGCTGTGGGAGGAGTAAAGGCCTGTCAGGGTCCCCAGAATGAAAGGCAAGCTCAGCGGGGGCTGTCCTCTCCATGACTGTAATTAAACCTCTCAATTCACTCTCCTTTTCAAGCACCAGCTTTTCAGGGGTTCAGATGACAGAACCCCCATTAATACTGGAAACAGGAGGACCCAGAGGGAGGAGGGAGGGGTTCTTGGTCCGGTAGCCTGTGTCTGGGCCTGTTCATGGCGATCCCATGATGGCTGTTTTCTACAGGATGCAGCGTCCCAGGGAGGTTTATCAGCTAAACCTGCCTGGCTCCAGAGAGGCCACCGCAGACTTCCTGATAAACACCCGTTGGTCATGAATGCCTTTGTGTAAATTTTTGGAGAAGATCCCCAAAAGCCTGCTTCGGGTCACCAGACCATGTGTGTGTCTGGAGACGAACGGTATGAGGAAGATATTTGCTCCTGAAATGAGACATTCTGTTCAATACCTGGGAGTCTTTCTTGTAACATTGAAGTCAGGTGCTGAGCTGCCAGATGCCAGTGGTTTGAAGTTGAAAGTTGACTCTGCCCCCTGTAGTGACAAAGCTCTGTCAGCCTGAATTCCAATTTCCCAGGATTTTGGTCTGTTGACAACTCAACTGTGCTTTCTCAGCACCTTTGGGTCGTGTTTGCTGTGTGGTCGGTTTGGGGTTGTTGTTGTTGTTGTTGTTTGTGTGTGTTTTGGTAGTTAGGGGAGGAACGGGTTACTGACAGGGCAAGGGGGCATTTAACCATTTATTCTTTTTAGTAGGTTTAATTGTATGAAGATTATCATGCATACAAGTGCCTGTAATTAGGGGAGTTGGTTCTGTAAGACAGTGTTTTAGTGAAGAAAATTACAGTGTTCATAAGCTGTTTAAGGAGGAGGCAGCATATATTAACATGCAACTTGTTTTTGTTAACTCGTGCCAACTGTTTACCAGTACTCCGGAGGTATGTCCCTGAACCCCAGGATGCTTCACTTTGCGATGCTCTCTTGGTCTCCTTGGGCTTCCCTGCAGCTGGACCAGCCACTTGTAAGACCTAGAGCTTTGCTGCAGGGCTGGAGGGACCAAACTTGCTTCTACAACAAAAGTTCTTCCCTTCATTCCTGGCGCAGATACCCAGGAGTCCCTGCTGTGTGAGGTTGGGGCGCAGGCCACTGGCTCTTTGCTCTGATGATGCTTATGTGAGAAACCAAATCCGGGAAGACACTATCTCAGACCCTCAGCAGCATCAAGAAGAAAAATGGAACGGTGTCAGGTTGGGAGGGGCTGGCTGTGAGGATAGTTATTTGGGCATAGTGAGCAGAGCTGTCTCTTCAGGGATAGGACTGACCAAGGTTGGAGATTTTCAGGTAGGTCACATGGTTTGTTTGGTCCCCAAGGCAAGAATAAGCTTTGTTTGAGTTCAGGGGACAGTAGACCCGAGGGCGCCAGGGAGCCAGAGGCTTTCACAGGGGAGGGGGTCGGAGTTTGGATTTATTTTTTGAGGCATTTGGAAGCTAGAAGGGAAGGGTCCACTGCAAAGTAAGAGTGAGATGTCTATCTCTGCCCACTGGGGACTCTGCCACATCTCAGTGTAGCATCAGGCTGTTCCTGGAGGTGAGCTTTGTCTTGAGTTTTCATGGAGACCCCCTGGACAACAATTGAAGAAAAAAGTTGACCCTGTCCTTGGGCCATAGAGGTGGTGTACCCACATGCTGTGGGAACATTACGACCTACTGACTCCATGGAGAACAGAAAGCATGGCTCTGAAGGAGGCACGGGAGACCGAAAGAACAGATGGACTGGGAAGGGCTTTCTGGGACCTCCACGAGCTGGAGGTTCAGTGTGTGGGAGATGCACTCTGTAATCTGCCCTGACAAGAAGTCAGTGTTTGGGAGAAGGGTTGGGGCAGGCCTTAAGGCTTGTGATTTTGTTGTGTGGGTACAGTGACATTAGCTGATGCTAGGTTGCTTCACGATAGTTTAACTAAACAGACTGCCTCCTTAATGATACTTCTGAACATCCCCTGACCACTCAAGCCAACGAGTTCTGAAGTCAACCCTGTTCTGAAAGGGTGACCACAGATACAGTTGTAGATGACTTGACCCACGTGTGTCAGTATCCTGGCTCCTCCTGTCACACAAAGAATGCCCAGCTGCCCAGTCAAGCTGGTCAGAGGATCAGTATGTGCAACAGCTTTGGGAGTTTCAGGTTTTATAGCTGAGCCTTCAACACCTCCAGTGTCTGAAAGACAGGTGGTCAGTCCCCAGTGGGTTACTGGAGCTGGGAACTCTGTTCCTTGCCGCCATTGTTCCAGGAATGAAAGCTGTCTCTCCCCTCCAGCCGTGGACAGTTTGTCTGGTGGGCAGCCTCACGTGTCAAGAAGCTTTTCATCTGAAATATCTCTGACGTGTTTCTCCTGCTCCATTTGGGAATGCCAAGTTCTCTCAGTTTAGATTTCAGACAAGCGAGAGTCGAGGATAAAGTTACAAGTTACTTAACCGGAAGCAGGCTTGTGTGAGTCTGCTTCCTTGGCGGTCCTTGCTAGGGCTCTCTGGTGGGCACACTCCTCTGGCCTTGCTGAAAGACGATTAGCTAGGATGAAATAAAGATGTCCCTAATTGTGGCGTGGGAAAGCAATCCCATAAGCATTAATTTACCCAAGCCCTCAGTGTGAGAAAGAGCCTGCCTGACATGTTTTTCTTTTCCATTAACACGCCTGTGATAAACAGCTTAGATGCACTGAGAAAAATTAATGTAACTATTGTAACCATTGTGCACATGTAGGTAATTTATTAAGGACAATTAACAACTTTTAAAAATCATCCATGAGGTAAAATGAACAGGAAGCTGGTATGTGGTGCCTTTTGGCAGGGAGCCCGCCCAGAGGTGTGTGGAGCCCCATTGTCCTTACGCCATGAGCATGACCAGACACAGAAAACAGGGGTCCTGGCGCTCAAGCTGCTAATGGCCACCATTCTAAGCTGGCTCCCTCTCTAAGGGAGACAATGAACCTGTCATTGGCACCCTCCTTTTGGGGTACTCTCCTCCAGCCCTCTGGGACTTGCAGGGTCACACCTGACTGTTGAACTGAATTGGCGGTAGCACTGAAAGCCTTAGAAACAGCTGGGAAAGGGGAAAAAAGGAAGGCACACGGATTATGATGACACCATTTGCTACCTAGTAGCCTGGACCCCGGGTCTGGCACTGTGTTATGTTTCTGAACCTCAGTTCCTCCGCAGTGAAGGTAACGGTGTGATATGAATGGAGGGCAGTGCCGGGATCACATGTGACCAGGTATGCTGTAGTGTGGCACCAGGCCACCCATGCACTGAGTGCTCAGTCAGTGTTTACCATTCTGTATTGTCATTAAGGGCATTGCTGTTACACCGCTTGCTGAAGGCCAAACTGAGATTCATACCCAGAGTCTAACTCCGAGGCTAGTATCTTTGATGATGTAGTGGTACCTGCCCCTCCCTAACCCTCCCCTCTGAGCACCCCCAACAGGTCTTATTTTGTAGGGGTGCTGGCATAATGCTCCCTGTGAGTGCGAGAACACTCACACAGCTTGGGGCATGGGGGATCTTCAGGGATGGAGCCGGTCATGCTCCTGGCTTCACCCAACGCCAGCCTCCCTCCACTCCTGTCCGGAGTCTAAGCCGGTGTGTGGAGCTACTTTTCTTGTCAACACGAAGACAATACCAGCCAGAGACAACCCAAGGAAGGAGCGAGTCCTCCCTCACAGTGTGCGGTCTCAGTTTATCATGGCAGAGAGAGAGAGCCCTTCCGGTGGGCCCAGAAGCAGAGAGAAGAGAGTGACCTTCATTCAGCTGGCCTCCTCTTTCCCCCCTCCGTCTGGATCCTCAGGTGCTCCCCATATTCAGGGCTGATCCTTGTCCCTCAGTTAACCCTCTGTGGGAACCCATCTCCTAGGTGATTCTGAACCCTGCAAAGTTGACAGTGAAGATTAACCATCCCAACCAACTGCTGAGGGATATTGGCCCCAACGTGGGATTTTCTGCACATTGCCTGCTTGTTGCTAAGATTTGGGACTTTTGTATTGTTGGGTGACCTGAGAAATCTTCGACCTTCTGACCAGAAGTTTCTTGGTTCAGTATACTTTTAAATTAAAATACAATTGCATCATTCCCTCCCTTTCCTCTCTCCAACCCTTCTCATGTCCCCGCCCTCCTGTGTACCCGCCCTCCCTCAAATTTATGACCTTTTTCTTTATTATTATTATTGTTGTTGTTGTTGTTGTTGTTTTACACTCACAAATACATACATAGCAACTTGCTTGTCTGTTTTCGTTTTTTGTGAGTATGTGCTGATTTCAGGGCTGATCACCTTGCACCTATAAAAGGGCTCATTGCTGAGAGAGACTAATTCTCTCTCTCAGCAGTCACTAGTTGTCTGTAGTTCTTTGTTTAGGGGTGCGACCCCTGTGAGGTCCCCAACCCCAGGTGGCTGTTACATGGCTATTGATGTGATCATTGTTCAGATCTTCTTGGGCAGCCATTTCTAGGAGACACAATTTTACAGCAGCAGACTTCCTGGTCCTCTGGCTCTTACAGCACCTCATTTCTCTCTATAGCCTTGGCTATCCTGGAACTCACTTTATAGACCAGGGTGGCCTTGAATTCACAGAGGTCAACCTACCTCTGCCACCACCACCACCACCACCACCACCACCACCACCACCACCACCACCACCACCACCACCACCACCACCACCACCGTCCAGCTTCCTGCCCCTTTTCTGATGTTCCCTGAACCTTAGGTACAGGACTCATTCTGTAATTGTATCCACTGGGGCTGGGCTCCCCATGATCTGTCAGAATGCATCGTTATAGTTTTCTGTGTTACTCCTCAAATGCTGTAAAGAGAAGGTTCTTTGATGAGACTGATAGGACATGTGTCTGTGGGTATGAGTGTAAGTTTTAGAATGTAGTTAGGAATTATGCTGGTGACCAGAAGTTTCTTAAACACAGATACATTATGTGGTGTGGCTTTTTGGGGGTGTGGTGCCGTTGACAGTATTTTGACTGGCCTATCCTCATTTTATTCTGTTTTTCTCCAGGCTCGATCATAGACACATATGTTACGTGTCCATTATAGACATATGCATCTATTTGCAAGAAGTAATTTTTAGTTCATGTGCTGACTAGAAAGGAAAATGAAGTGTGTTAGCTCAGACACGTCAGACGCGGCAGATTTTCCCCCTTCACATGCTGCAAATGAGCGGAGAAAAATTACTTGCTTTTGCTATTAAAAGCTAGAGAGCCTGTAAAAAATAGTAAATTATAGAGACATTATCAAAGTTTATAGGCACTAGAATTTGACCTTCAGCAAATTCAACATCGCAGAGGGAACAGGGTTTTCTTTTCTTTCTCCAAAATGAAATTGGAGAGGGAGGAAAAAGATTTATTACCTTGTGTGGCCAAGTGGCAACTGGAAATGGCATTTCCCAGTGAGTGAGTGAGTGAGTGAGTGAGTGAGTGAGTGAGTGAGAGAGGGGGGGGGTATACTTTACCAGAACTCAGTATCCCTTCGCAGAGGACCTGGGCTTGATTCACAACACCCCCATGAAAACTCACAGTCATGTGTAACTCCAGTTTCAGGGGACCCCATCCCCTCTTCTGAACTTTGTGGCCACCAGGCATACATGTGGTTCATATATAAACATGCAGACAAAGCTCTTGGGTACAGAAAATAAAAACATGCTTATTAAAAAGTTAAAACTTTATGGAAAGGTTGTTTCTGGGCACATGTCACCCCTCCTCCTGCCCCGACTCTTACTTCATGAATATTCATGCAGAGCTTTGCTGTATATCTGTGCTTTTCTGTGTCTGTGGAGTGTATAACAGGGTATCAAGCTTCCACAAAACTCTTCCCCCACTTCACTCTGCCCTTTCCTGACGGAAGAGGAAGCTCGGGTGGTGATGTGTCTGCAGTTGTCTTACTTCCTCTAGAGGTCCAGGTAGCTTCCTTCCTTGTTGATAAGGCGGATTGAGTCCTTGGGGATGGCTGGCTGGCCGCGTCCAGAAGGGCTGAAGCACAAGGGAGCAGATTCCCATGTCGCTTTGCCTTTGGTGACTTTGAGCCCTGTGTCCAAACGCAAGACTGTGTGGTCTTCATGGCAGCACTCGTGCTAACTTGACTTTAAGTCAGGGGCAGGGGCACAGTTAAGGGAAGACAGCCTTTGTCTCCCTGGCAGATGTCTTGTCCATCAGTGCAGATGAAGTCCATGATGAAATTACACAGTGGACGTGCAGATGGGGTTTGAGGAAGCCATCTTCAAAGGATGTTATTTCTGCAGCAGTGGACTGCCGTCGTTTTCGGGATCTTTTCCTCCCATTTGCCCATGTGTCTGTGACATTTCTGCTGGGTCAGGAGGCAGCCTGGAGGTGGCATCTCTGCACAGGAAGCTTTTCTGCCTTTGCTCCAAGAGCAGAGATATCACCACCGCTCCTTACCTATTCCTGCAAGTGTAGGAGTCTAGCCATTCTGGGGCTTTCTGAGGTCGGGGTTGAAAGAACGTGGGGACTCAGTCATTGGAGAGCACTGGGCTCAGACTGGTCAGGCCTATGTTCATTCTAGCAGCCTTGTTGAGCTGTGGCCTTTAAAACTCCAGTAGAATGCTGCCCCCATTTTGGAAGGGATGGGGATATCTCTCACCTTAATTGGTATCTTTAGTTACTTCTCTATTGCCCTGTCTACAGTTCCAGGTTAGAGTCCCTCACCCATCATGGTGGAGAGCATGGCAGCAGGCATGTGGGAACGGATCTAGGGGCGATATCTGAGAATTTATATCTTGATCCACAAGCAGGAGGCACAGAGAGTGTGGAGAGCTAACTAGAAGTGAAACCTCAAAGCTGGCCTCCAGTGACACACCTCCAACCAGGCCACACCTCCTAATCCTTCCCAAACAGTTCCACTCAGTGGAGCCCAAGTATTCAGATATATGAGCCTATGGGAGCCATTCTCATTGCACCTCACGGTCCATTAGCCCTCTGGTTCCAGAAAGGAGGCCGTGGAGAACGTCACCCTCACTGGGAAGTGGGCTGAGAAGAGGCCCTACATGCTTCAAACCTTGATTGTCATTTTCACGAATGACAACTTTCTCATTCTTTCCTAAAAGCCACTGTCCCTTGCTCTAATCTCTTGGTCCCAGGACAGGCTTCTCTGACTGTGCTTACTCTTTAGGCTCTGTTTAACAGGCACTGGTTGGGTCTTCATCCCCAGCACCCTGTTAGCTAGTTCAGCACCTTCCATATGCACCAAGAGAGCTGAGGTCTGAGGCAGGCTGGCCTGAGGCTTCAGGCCTTCTTCAACATGACTCTCAGTTCTCATCTTAATCATTGCAGTAGGACCCTCCCTGCTTCAGCCTCCAGAGACCCCAGCAACCCTGTCTGCCCTCACAGAGGGGAAACAAGCTGACTAGGACCACTTTGCCTACAGCCTGCAAACACTAGAATGCTCTTTCTCCTGGTTGTATGTGCCCCGAATCTTAGACTGTAGGCCCTAGATGTGGGAGGCCAGGCAATGGTGGGGGTCTATCAGCACATCTACTTGCTGGCTTTTTGTGGAGATAAGAATTATTCTCCCAGAGTGTCTTTTTCTGAACTTAGGATATGAGGGGGGACAACGTGTTCCCGGGAAGGCCACTGTCTAAGGAGGTTTTGATTGTTTCACAGTTGCCGTATATAGCTGCCGATCATTCCTTACCTACGATGAGCCAGTACTAGCAGAACACAGTGTGCTTCATCACATGGGTGTTTTCTGAGCCACCACAGAATGGTAGAACGTCACCGTTCTTCCTCTGCCCTTGGCAATGCGGGGAGCTGAGACGCAGGCGTGAGAGCAGTGGACTTCTGCCTGATGGAGATGGAACAAAGCCGCATAAGCAGCCTTGGCTGAGGAGTCATGTCTGGTCACGGGGCTCCTCACTCAGACTTGTCACTTCTCTGTAAGGGTGCTGTCATGGTTTTCAAGGTGTCTTGTGGCATGTCTTGAAACTCGATATCCAGGTGATTGTAACATATGATTGTAGCATAAGGATTTGGGATTGAACCTGCGTCCCTATAATTTCCTCTGTGGGGGGCAGTCAGCAGTTTCATCGGGCAAAATAAGCTTAATGTCAGCCCCGGAACAGCAGCCAGAGCAGGCCGGGCACCTGCCTGTGCAGAGGATGCGCTCCGTGCTAGGCACACTCCTGCTTTTAATCCTCACCACAGGCCTTGTAGCGGGAGCTACGTTCTAACCTCATTTTACAGCAAGTAAATGGATGTCCCTAGAGGTTAAGTGACTTGGTCAACGTCACATGGCTAAAGGTTGGTAGAGTAAGGACCCCAGTCTTGTCTGTCTGACCCCAGGGTTCTTGCTTTTCTCCACCTCACCAGGAACTGCCACAAGCTGGGGAAATTCTAATATTAAGCGGTAAGAGCTTCATGACCCTGTGTTCTGTTAGCTGGCTGGCAGATGGCCAGTTAGGTGGCCAGGCAGATACCCAGAATGAGATCTCATTTTAAGAGCGAACCCTAGTGAAATTAGAACTCCCCACCTACGGGCTAGATGGAGAGGGTACTCCCTAGGAGTTCTGATTGGAAGGTGAGCATTCTTCTTAGGTGTGTTAACTGATTTGGGGGAGCCTGGGGCACAGCGATAAGATTAGCCTGTCTTTGGTAGCCTCCACAGACAGCCCCAGACTGTGGAATGTCAGATACCCTCTTCCTGTGTCTCCGTGATGGTACCAGTGTGCAGCGGCCATGTACTTGTGCTTCTTTTCTCAAGGGACACATACCATGAATGTATCCAGCCCACCTCCACCCCTACCGCTGCCAATGCCGTGATGTTTCTGACCTGTTCGGCTTGAGTCTGAGTGTGCTTCTGGAACTTGGCATAAAGTAGTAAGTGTTAAGTGCAGGAGACCGTAGACTCTTCACTAGCCCAAGGCCGGAAAGCTGCTTGCTAATCCAGCTCCCCATACTTAGAAGTAGGTGCTACTGTGGTCGCATGTGGGCTTACAGTCCACTTCCTGTGTGACCGTGAAACTGTTCGCTAACTGTGTATGCCTGGGTTTCCCACCTACCTTATTCTCTCACGCTGCTCCCCAGGAGATGCTCTCTGACCTGGTTCTCTCCCTGCCCTTTCTGTGGCGCCCATGCTAGGATGGATGCCCTTTGCTTTTAGAACACCGCCAGCTGCCCACTGCAGCTGGCATAGGAAGCCCTTACTCTCTATGCCAGTTACACAGAAGATGGTCCTGTGGTCACCGCCCTGAATAATGCAGAGGCTCCTCTGGCCCCTAGCTCTCCTGTGGGGAGCTGTGTTTGTTGTTGGAAACCCTTGGCCTGTGTCCCAAGACTTGAAACGAGGGCTTGAAGCCATCCTTCATGCATTAGCATCTACTTTCCTTTGGTCAGAACCGACTTCCTGTCCTTGCACTTGTGTTTTTAAGCTCTAGAAAGTGTGCGTGGGTGTCGGGTGGCGGGGGGATCCAAGCCCTTGTCCACTGCTTGCCTGATTCTGGGGGGGACGGGCTCTTATACATTAAAGATAACAGCTGTTGCAGAAAGCATTTTCAAACAGGCCCCGCTCCCTCTGTGTGCCCCCCGAGTGTTTACGCTTCTGTGTATAGCAAGTCCAACGCAAACAGACACATCCTGGAGAGTCGAGGTGCGGTGGGACTGAGACAGCCCCTGGGGAAGGAGAGCAGTGGAGACCACAGTGAGGGTGAGCCCCCAGCTGCAGTTTTGAACTGCTGGTCTCCTGTGTGTGCTTTGAGAAGTAGAGTGGCATCGAGAATTTAGCTGAGCCTGACTCTTAACAGTGCGTGGCCTGCTGGACAATCACGAGTGAAACTTGGGGTTTGCGCCCCCCTCCCCCGTTATGCATGCATGCTCACACGCCTGCACTCATATTCTCTCTCTCCTTCTCCCTCCCCCAATATCAGTGAACTCACCTGCACACACAGTCACACCCCGCCACCCCAGCTGAGGCCCGTGTGTGGGTGTTATGCACAAGCTCTGTAGACAGAATTCTAGAAACTGAAAGGAGCATGACTGATTGAAGCCTCCCCAAGACGCCTTCCATTGTGCGTCTTTCACTACCTGTACAGTGAGGAGTCTGGGCAGCAGACTCAAAACTTGGAACACTCGTTCCCCGTTAACAGTGGTGGCAGACCCTCTGCATCTCCAAGCTTAGTATCCGCTTGGGCACAAACATGTGTAATTCCTGTCGTTGGCAGGAAGCTCCTGGGAGCAAGAGAAGACAGGCACTCAGAGACAAGTCCACAGCATTCTTATTGCCATGATGCCTTCCAGCCTCTCTTAGAGGGAGAGAGCCACCCTGGTCCCCTGGCTTTGGAGAGTTGGTCTTGACTGAGGCCTTGCCAGAGGCCATGGTCAGGAGCCCAGTCCGAGCTGAATCCCAAGCCTGCTGGATTGGGTCAGCAGATCTTCACTAAACAATGTTGATGCAGCTCCCAGAGCTGCTACATCTTAAGAGTTTATTTTAGGCAGATGATTGCCTTCTAGGTCATTTGCAACCATTTAACTATCCCTGGCAGGAGGGCTGACTTGAATGAGCCAAGGCTCTTGGAGTTTGGAACGGGGCATCATCTTTTCCCACGTAGTCTCCTTGTACCAGGCCTTATGGCTTCACTGGCATCCACTCCACTGTCCAGATAGAGAAGAGAAAGAAGTATGGCAGTGCCTTCTTCCAGAGGCCTAGAGTTGCCATGCTTGCCTCGCTGGCCATTCCTACCAAGCTCACCGACTCTCTGGGTAGAATCAGACTCTGTACAGAGGACTAGACATTCTCCCCAAAAGCCACAGTTCCCCTACACATTGAGAGGTGTCAGACACACAAGTGAGGCCAGATAATGCAGCAACTACCAAATTAAGCACTCCTTCAATACAGAACTTCGCTGAGCCTTCAGCCTGCTGACAGCCGTTGTGATGTAAGTGATGATACCCGAGCTTGTCTCATTGCTGAACTTGTATTAAGGGGGGTTTGTGGGACTAATGTCTCTTGAAGTGTTCTGTGAGAAGCTTCTAAAAGTCTCTTACTGCTCTGAAACATCAGCTTCCTTGGCTGTACACAGTAGGAGCTAGTCAAGTGTTCTTAACGTCTTCACAACTTCTCAAGTAAAATTTCTCCTGGAGACCCTGGGTCCTCAAAACACCGTTTCCCTCTTGAAAAACCAATTACTCAGTCAACATTAGGGAGTAAAGTAAGTTCTGACTCGATAGTCTGAAGTCCGATCGACCTATGTTGGCTTTATAGAAATATATATCAGACATTTTATTGCATGTATTCAAATATATTTCTATATGATAGATCAACTTGAATGTACATATGCTTATATGTATATGTACACACATGTATACACACATGTTGTATATATACTGTGTAATATACAGTCCATCCGTGGCTAGCAGAGCTTTGGTGTGATTATACAATGATTTGTCAAAAGCAGAGAACATAGACTCAGTGTGCAATTTTTGGTTTTTAGAAACTGGTTGATACCGTCTGGATAGTCAGGTTGGAAGTAAAGTCAGGAATTCCTGAATTCCTCATGTCTAGGAATATCTGTGGTCTTGGATCGAGAACCTCTGGATTGAATGGAGACCTCTCTCCAGCTGAGGTTTTTCCCCTTGTTGCTGCCTCTGAGCCATGTGCCAAAATCACAGCCGCTCCACCCATAACACTAATCAGTGACCCTATCAACTCCAGAATGTAAGTGGACTGCTAATTGCTACTGGTGCTGTGTTTTGAACCAGCTTTGGTGTGTAGGATGCACTCTGTGCAGGCCACAGGAGGATAAATTGGGAATCCTCTAGCCTGTTCTGGTTCCTGGTTGCTGGGCACCTGGCAAGTGCATTGGGCTGTTTGCTTTGGGTAACTATGGCAGCCCATTAAGTGCCACTGGAGGATTTGAGCCCAGTCTCAATGCTGGTTGTTTGGTACACCACCCAGAAGAACGCCTGCCTGGCTGTGAGAACTGGAGAGATGTTTCCAGAGGCAGGCCAATGCTATTTGGTGTTTTTCTTGCTATGTGATGAGCAGGAAGAAAACTTCCTGAGCAAAGCTTGAGTTTGGGATAGTTATTTGGTACAAAAGGTAAACTGGCATGTTTGGGGACTTTCCTCACGAGCATCCCTGTGACATTTAACAGATGGCCTTTGTGCTAAACCTGGGTCCCTGTCAAAATGCTCTCTGCAGTTATTTTGAGAAGGGATGGGGAAGAGTGAGGTGTAAGAAGCTGACAGGACTATTGACCAAGGTCAGAGCATTTTAGCAAAGGGCGTCGATTGGCCTGGAGACAGGAAGAGAGACATGAATCATCTGGCACTTTCGTTTCTCCGATTTCAGAATAATGCAGGATCCTCAGCCCTTGACTCCTGGCTTCAGATCCCAGGAAGCTAACCCAGGCAACCTTTGGGGTTAGAGTGGGACCCTAATGCCTGATTAGACAGTTTTTCAGTAACTGCAATCAGATGTTAATTTGTGCAGCTTTAGCCCAACACCGTAGGACACAGCCCTCACGCTGGAGGTCCTCGTGGTAAGGGAGAGCAATGGAGAAAGAGGATTGAAGATGCCAAGGTGAAGGAGAGGAGATGTGCAGGAGGTGGGGCACCATGCCAAGTAGGAGGGAAAGGGGCCTTGCAGGTGGAGCAGGAGCTGCAGGGTCAAGTGAGGTCGCCTGGCAGGATGGCTTGCTCACGGTACCAGGGGAGGAGCAAGCAGCACGGACTGTCTTCAGAGCAACTCAGAGGAGTGCAGGATACGGTCCCCAGAGCAGAAGCAAGGCTTGGGGCTGGGGTGAGGCGGGGAATGGGTGGGACCACATCTCAGGGGTACGGAGGAGTTGTGGCTCCCAGAGGCTCTCTAGGTCGCAAGCAGAGTCTGTTCCAAGAGTCAAGATTGGCTGAGAGGGCGGGCAGCGTGTTCTCTGGTGGGTGAGGGTTATGTGCCCAGTCTGCACCAACAGTGTGCCATCTCAGAGTGCCATTCCTGAAGTGGGATTGGCAGTCCTCACTCCCTGCTTGTGTGATTATACGCCCACAGAATGGACAACTGCATCCTACAGAGTGAACGGGCAGGCGTTGCCTAGTCGTCTCTTGCCCCTAGGTACATGGGCAGACTTCTGTCTGCTTCCTGGGGCACCCAGTCACCCCCCCCTCCCCAGGCAGATGTTGGGTGGTAATGAGTCAGCCCAAGCTTTGCAGGTCCAATGACTTGTTGGCTTAAATTTTAATAAGTACAGAAAAGTGGAGTGCTGATTTATTAAAAATGAATCCTCCCGGAGGGTAGCTTCAGCAGAGGGGCCTGGCGGGGAGGAAGGCAGGTGGTGGGAAAGTGCTGTGCAAGGGGTACTGCTTCCGCCATGACTGTCTGCAGTAGGAACACAGGCCCAGCCCATGCCGTTCACCGAGCCAGGGAGATGATGGCAGCCCTGTGCAGACCTCCTTCAAGCCCTCCTTCCTCTTCTCTGATCCTCTCTCTCCAGTATGATGATTTGTTATGGACTCCACAGGTTTGTGACCTCAGCTGCAGAAAAACATCATGTCACAGCCCTAGAGGTGGCAAGGAGAAGGCACACTGCAGACTGATGAGCCCAGGGCGGCCTGTCCCGGGCCTCTCTCCTGGCTGTTGGCAGGCGCCGACTGTCGCTCATGTCTTTGCCTGTTTCTTCACGTGGCCTTTTCCCTGTGCATATGTCTGTGTCCCTTGGCCACCTTTTCTATTAGGACCCCAGACCCGTTAGGTCGAGGTCCTTTCCCCCTCCACATTGAACCTCATTTTAACATAACTAATTACATCTGTGGCAACCTTGTTTCCAAATAGCGTCACATACTGAGGGACCTCGGGGTTAGCATCACAGCAGCTTAGTTTTAAGGAAACCATACAACCTACCCTAGCTTCCTTCTTGCCCTCCTTGTCTAGCCTTCCTGACCCCTCTGACCCCGCCTCACTGCCTCACACTCTGCACTCCATGTCCTCCATCTCCGTGGCCATCTCATCCGCCCTCAGCCTTTTGTGGTTCACCTGACTATTTAGGTCACAGGCATCCAGCAGAAGTGGGCCAGTGCCTTTCTGTGAGCCAGATCCCCCTCCCTGCTTTCTACAGCGATGGGTGCTGTGTTTACACGAGCCCCAGACAGTCCCAAGGCTTCTCTACTGAGAGACTGAAGAAGGCCACTGTCCAGAGTTTACTTCCAAGCAGGGCTGTGAGGGTGGGTGGGGACGGGGAAAAAAAGGAATCCGTGTGAGTCTGCATACTTGAGAGAGAATTTCCTTTTATTGATCAAAAAAGCTTCCAGCACAGGCCAAGGACGTCCCCTGCATGAGCCTTATCGTTTAGAGCATTTCCTCCTCAGAGGCAAGCCATACAGGCGCAGTGCAGAGCTAGCCAAGTTGAAATCCAGCAAGAGGGGAATGTTGGCCCCCATAATATCATGGACCATTAAGTCTCTAATGTGGCAGAGGCCCCTGGGTTTGTCTTCTCTGTTAATTGCCAGGATGCTACATTTTTCTCTGCTGCCCTGGATGGGTGTCGTCATGCCTTCAAACACACATTCTTCTGTTGATCCTCCTCCAGTGGGCACCAGTAATGACCTGAGGTCATCGTCTGCAAATCTCAGACCTCACTACAGTCCTCATGAGTGAGCACCTCTCTCCCTGCTTACAGTTTGGCGGCCCCAGACAGATCTGTGGACCTGATCGTTCTCCTTCTGCTAGGACCCCTGGCTCATTTTCTGTCTGGGAACAGTGATGCTGGAGCTCCTAGCATTGTGGATGTGGTGATGGGGATGGCAGGCAGATTTGGGGGAACCTTTGACGAGGACCATTAGTTTTGAGATGACTTTTGCTCTTGGGGACTTTCCAGGGTGAGTAAAGTTAGAGGCTCTTTGGGGTTTTGAGAAAGCCCCCACTACCAAACCTCTCACAGTTTCTATTTCCGAGGTCACCCTCCTTATGACCGAGGTCGCCCCTCGCCTGGTGGTCATTCACCACTCTGTGCTCTGGCCCCCCGTTATCTCAGCCACCGCGTCTTCCTCCTTGACTGGTTACCATAATCAGAATTTCTGGGCTGTTCTTCCGCCAGCCTTATAGCCTCCACGGTCCAGTCCTGTCCAGCCGCGTTTCCCTCTGTGTTTTCTGTTCCATAGTGTGGTCCACTTGCCTCTGTCCCGTTGGCTTGTCCCCACGCCCAGATAGCATGGCCAGAATGCCCTGTGTAGGTAGATTCCCGACTTTCAAGCTTGTCATACTCATCCAGCCTCCAACACGAGTTCTGTTTAGTTGTCATCCTTGTGACTCAAAACAGGATGTCCTGCTCCTGTGTTAGTTACTTCAGTGTCATTTTCTTCTTTGCTAGTCTAGACAACCTGTCCAGCATCGGTTATACTCCGAGTGTCATCTGCTGAGACTTGCTGGATAGCCCTACCTGCTCCCTCCGCGTGTTTAGTTTGGTTCAGTTTAGCCAACACTCGGATAGACTCAATAAAAACTTTCTAGGCTTGGGGTGGTCCTGCTTCCTTGGTTGACACATTGAAGGATGAAGTGGGTGAGGGGGTCGAACGTGGGAGAAAGAAGTGGCGTGGAGGTGCAGCACAGCCGCAGAGCTGCCAGAGAACCGGAAGCAGATGAGAGGAACATGCTAAACCAGAGGGTCAGAGAGGAAGCAGAGTTAAACCCCTGTCTCTAGGGAAGGGTTTGAGGAAGACTGTTGAGGGGTACATACAGGTAACTTCCCTGGCTAGTGCCTCTTGGTATACACTCTTCGAAGCTTCGAAGCCCTAAGGGTTCCTTGTATAGGATACTCTGTGTCTGTTTCTCTCTTTTCTCTTTTTGGAGACAGCTCCAATGGGCAGCTTGCAGTGGCCTCCTGCTTCAGCTTGGCAAGAAGATGATAGCTCTTGCCAGAAAGTCTTTAGTTCTGAGTGGAAAACAGTCCCCGTCTGGCTGGGACTGTGATTCCCTGATAGTGGTAGAAGTCTTTTGTACCCTAGCAGGCCATAGGGTTCATCCTCAGCAAAGAAGGGAGAAGGGGTACTGGGGCAGGGGAGGGAGGGGGAGGGTAAGAATGGGCATGAGAACACAGCTCTGCTGTCGGGCGTGACAGAGCCTGTGATTATGTGCACCTAACACGACGTACCGTATGTGACAGTGTCTTGTACTCTTCTGTTGTGCGGTGCTTCCTGCTGGCAATTTCTGTTTTATCCCTACCCTGGGAGCTGTCTCCCTGTCCCCACCCCCACCCCGGTCTTAGCGTACCTGAGTGTATCCGTTTTTCATTGGGCCTCCAAGAATAGTTTTAAACATAAAGATATTGCCTGTTCTGTTACTGTCATATTTCCGCTTAGTACAATGAAGTGACTGTTTCTGAAAACCTAAACAAAGGCACAGAGGAAGCATTTTGTTCGGACGTGAGCCAACCTATCACAAACACCCATTTCAAAGGCAGCAATCCAGGGCTGGGTGTAGCTCAGCAGTAGAGTGTTTGCTTGGGTTTTGTTCCGAGTTCAAGCTCCAGTCCCACTAAACCAAGCCTCAAACCAACAAACACAAAACACAAAGAGATTCTCCAGTCCCCTTTATTTAGTAGGGAGGTGGAGCATTGCCCTGGCTCCCTGAGAAGCTGCTTTGTTTTTTATACCCTGATGAAACTAGTTCTGGTTGAATTTAGGGTCTCCCCGGGTATGGTGGAAGACAGACAGGTGGACACGCATACAGGAGCCCAGTGTTCTGTCTCTGTCTCCCCCAAAGCATCCTGATAGAGAGGCTGAGTTGAGTTGTACACTCCAAGCCTAGTTCCCTTCCCTGGATACCTCCTGAACCCCACCATCCCCACCCTCACCCCATCACTCTTCTCAAGTTTGTGGGTGTCTGAGCAGCCCGAAACCCAGGCTATGCTTAGCTGTGCGTCAGTTTCTTTAAGCCCAGAGAAGGCTGAAGAACGTGCAGCTTTATTACACTATGCTTTTAGAGACCATTCGCTCAGCTCTGAGCCTGGGAGAAGGTTTCCAGGGTCTATTAGGCAGCAAGTGCTTTGATGGCTTTGGAATCATAAGGTTGATTTGAAAAATTGCCACCTAATGGCTTACAACTGGAATAAATTTCCCGAAATGGGACCTCGGAGGGAGAGTTGGGCGCACACGTTGGGGCTTCTCCCCAGTGCACCACACACCATGCTGGGCAAAGGCTCTGCTCTTTGTGGCCATCAGGGCCAGGAGGCCCCCCGTAATTAGGCAGGGGACTCTGTCACTCTTCATTTCTCAATTTGGACTGAACGTTTAGTGGCAGCAGCCGTGGGGAGGCTTCAGACTGGAATTTCTCCCCACTGGCCTTTAAAAGGCCAAGGCCTGAGAATTCCTGAAAAATTAATGGGGTCTCTGTGGGTTCTTCCCTCTTGCTGGTAACCTGGCCTCTCCCAGGCCCGCCATGGCTGCGTGGCATAATAGCTCTCAGCAGCCGCTCTTTTGTATGCAAATATGACCTAAAGAAGTCGGGGAGGCAGCGGGCCATTGTTGCCAGAGACTGAGATTTCAAACAGCCACCAGGCTTTAAAATATTCCAGGAAGATATTGAAAATGTCAGCAGCCGGTTTCTCCTACTTACTTCTTCCCTAGCGCCCCCCCCCCCCCACCAGCCTCCACCCTTCCCCGCCCCTCCTTTCTGCCACCATAAAATATAATCAAAAGGCTGGTAAATAATTTAAAGAATTGCCTCAAAGGATTTGCACCACTAGAAAGAGACTCCTTTCCCTGATTTTAAGTTGGGAGAGACTGTTTTCATCCCCTCCCAATATTTAAAATATTCAGGAGTGTCCCGCAGGGTCTTGAACTCATAAGTGCCTGCGTTTTTCTCACTATGTTCTCATCCCCTCTTTTCTTTATTGATTTTTTTTTTTTAAGGTTGCTGTCGGCAACATTTAGGTCCAACTTTCAAATGAAAGTCGTATTTCAGATACCAGTCTGAAGTCAGACCGACTTGAGGTCTGTTACCTTCATCTGACTTCTGCGTCCCTGCTGTCTCCTTTAACCGAGTGGAGCGAATCTTGGCTACTGTGACTTTTCATCCTATTAGCTCCTTTCAAAGGGACCCCTTACCTTGTGAGCAGGAGGCAGCTGTGGCTTAGATGTGGGCTGTCGCACTTTTGGAAACTTCCTCAGCTAGGACTGGACCTCTAGGCTCACCCTGCACACCTTGGGAAGGGAGAAAAGTGGTCAGGCCTCAGCCTGGGATGGAGTGCATGATGGAGAAGTTGAAGCCAGCTCCTGAAGACAGGCTCTGGCCTCTAGAAAGAACTCTCAAGTATGAGTGCATTTCTGCATTTCCCAGAAGTCCTGGGGCCAGGGGTATGACTGGCCAGGTGGAGGTGATTGTAGCTAGGTAGAGAGCCTGCACAAGTATTGGGTGAATGGAAGGAAGAAGTGTATGAATATATGAACAGAAGGAAGGATCGAAAGGAGAGAAAGAAGGACAGATGTGTAGATACAAGGGCAGGTAAAGGCCTTTTAGGTGTTGGATGGATGGATAGAAGGATGGGAGAGATACAGTTGAGGAAGGATGGACAAATTCATTAGAAAATAGAAGGACAGAAGAACAGGTGACAGAAATTTGGGTGAAAAGTGAACAGGTGGTTGGTAGATGGAAGAAGAATACTTGGTTCTTATCATGTGGTTTCTCTTGCTGTACCCAACCCAAGCACCTGCTCTGAGAAGTCTGGGGCAGGTTGAAGATTATAGACTCTGTCCTTGAATACTTATAGGTGGGACCCTCCAAGCCTACTTCGATGCTGCAGTCACCTACTGAACATACTGGTCCCTCCCTCCTGCAGCCCATTCTGCCTGGCATTGGCCCTGTGAACTGATGTTCTCTGGCTCATAGACAGTTGTTGTCGGTATCTGCCGAAGAGCTTGGGCGCAGCAAATAAAGGTCACCTCCCTCGCACCCTGGTCTCCCAGCTTAGCCTTTGCTTCATGCTGGGCGAATGGCAGGGGGACTAGGTTAGACCCTAGGGGAATTGTTGTGTGGTTTCAGGGGACCTGAAAGAGTATGTGCCTAGAGGTGCTGGGAGTTCAACGAAGTCCTGCTCACAAGTCCTTAGGAACCTTTAGTGACTACTCATTCTCCGTCTGTGCAGCTGGAGGAACATTTATCGTTACCAAAGGTGGGGGAGGGAAGGCCCCACGGAAAGTGTGTGGAGTCTTGGGCTCCTAGGGTGAAGCTTATTTGGCGAGGTTCCTCGGGCCTGATGTGAGCGTTTTGTATGCCTCAGGCTGGCCCTGCGGAGCACAGCTGAAGGTGGCATGCTCTGGCAAGACCGGTAGAAGGTGGCCTGGGAGGAGTCCAGAGCTCATCCTGTCTCCTTGAGACACAAGACTTTTTCTTGTTTCTCTCAGTGACTTCCTGGTGAGACCTTCATCCTTGATAGCTAAGGCTGGCTTTCCTCGAGAGGCAGAATGCAGGACAGGCAGAATGCACATGCCCTCTGTGTTTATCCTCCAGCACGCCTGCCTGTTGTTTCTGCCTTGGAGACCCAAGTGAACCCACACACAAAGTTGGTAGCTGCCTCAAGAGACCTTGGTGGGTATCAAGACCCCTCTTACGTTCTGAAATCTAGAACAGCCCCCGGCTTTGTCCCCTCTGAGGAGTCTGCCAGAAAGACAGGCATTTAGGTCTCCCGCCTCGACTCCCAGCTCTGGTTCCCTTTTATTTTAAAACCGCTAAGAAGGGAGATGTGAGGTCTGTGATCTGTAAGCATAAAGGATTTTTAAACTAAACAAGAAAACCAATTATTTTTCTAACTGCTTTACTCCTTCCACTCCTTCCCTGTAATGGAGATTTAGACCCCATCACAGTTGGGCTATTATTTCTGTGTAAACAGTGTCATGCCCTATTGCACCAGGCAAACAGTCAATTTTTTCCATTACACTTAGACACAGATGATGAGGGTGCCGAGTCCGTGGTTTGCCGGGCAGGTTTTAGTCTATGGGTGTGCATGACCGTGATCAGCAGTGGGGAAAGGGTTAAGATTTTTATCCAGGGCCACTCTGTTAAGCTACTGAGCCCTGTTACACTTCAGGCCCTGGCTTCTGAGGCTCAGGGACAGAGAAGAGCTGACCAGGCCACAAGGACAGCCAACCAAAGAATTCTTCAAGTGGATAGGCTGTAGGGGTCTGCAGGGTTCCTTCAGGGTCTGCTCATGGAGCTTCTGAAGTACGCATCTGTCCTAGTCAGGGTTCTGTGGCTGTGATAGGACACTGACCAAAAGCAACTTGAGGAGGAAAGGGTTTGTTTGGCTTCCATGCCTCATCGTGGTCCATCATTGAGGGAACCCAAAGCGGGAACTCAAGCAGGGCGAGAACCTGGATGTGGGTCTGAAGTACAGACCACAGAGGGATGCTGCTCACAGGCTTGCTCTCGGGACTCTTTCAAAAAGCTACCTTTCTTAATCTCCCAGGATCACCATTCCACCGTGTAGGGGTGGAATGCCCACAGCTGACCAGGCCTCCCACTTCAATCATTCATGAAGAAAATCCCCCCACAGACTTGCCTGCAGGCCAGTCAGATGGAGGCATTTTCTCCATTGAGGTTCCTTCTTCCAAGATGACCCAATTTGTGTCGGGGTGACAATTTAACATCTGACTTATAGCTTCGTAGCCCTGGAATAAAATTTGGAGAACTGTAGCCACAGGGCTCCTGTCTCGCAAAGCATGACATGCTAGAGCTTGCCCTTACCTTAAGCTTTCTGTCCCCATGTCCCCCTTGTCTGGTCTTTCTGTCTTCCAGCTATGCGTCAGATACTGCTCCCTAAAAACTCCCTCCTTACCCCAGAGCCGAACCCCAGCTGTATGGCTGTCCTGTGCTGGTTTGGGAATTCCTTGTTTTGGCATGCACCTCTCTTATTGTAACCACCAATCTGTCAGAAAAACCTAGGCTTCCTGAGTGTAGCCCTGTGCCCTCATCAACTTTGGATCATAAGGTCCAAGTCCATCTCCCCATTGTGAATGAGGAGGCACCCTACAAGGATGGAGGCAGAATGCCTGGCAGTCAGCCGAGCAGCTCATTGGGTGGGGAAGGTCAAGCAGCTAAGAAGAGATAGATGCCGGAGGCAGCTTGTTTAGGATCAAATCCCTCCGCCGTTGCCCGGACAATCTCAGAAACACTGTGCCTGGGTACCTTCCTCTGCAAAGTGATGGATAGTAACACTTATCGGACAGGGCTATTGTGAGGTCTGAATGGGTTGGCACTCTGTCTCAGGGGCCACAGACCGTTCCTTTGTTCCTGATGCATTTGGACCATCCACTCTGCCTGAGCTTGCTCTCTGCCCTTGGAAAGCATTGCCTAAAGCAGTGGGTGGAGAACTTCATGGGGGGGGGGCGGTTTGCTCACAGTGCTGACCACACAGTTGACCATCAGAGTAACAGATGATCCTACTCACTGTTACGGTACCGTTTCATGTATGCCACTGGTCTAGGCTCTGGGCACTTGAGTATAAACCTTTTGTATTGTTCTTACAGCTTAGTCTAGAGATTGTAAAGCTAGATCAGTGATGGACCCAGCCAGCCAATCTTTATGAAGCACCTTTGTGTACAAGCACTGTACTTAGAGATGAGCTGTTTGTCCTGAGTGCCTAAAAGAGTACTTTTGGTATTCTTTCAAGGAGGTTGATCCAGAGAGTCACTCAAAGTGTGCATCTCAACCCTCATCTTAGATGAAGCAGCTGCCCCCCCCCCCCCCCCCCCCCACACCAGGGTCTGTCCTTGAGCTTTCTTGCTTATCTAGTTGAGGCAGATGCTCTCTCAGCCTTTGGCTCTGCTGTAAGCCTCTAGGATTCACTCATGCCCCAAAACCCAGGCTTCCAGGAAGCTATAGACATCTAGTGATGTCTTCAACCTCAAAGCTCCTAGACTTTTTCCTCTCTGGGAACTGTCTTTCCCACCGGCCAGTGGACTGTGCTTCCAGCAAGAATGAGTGTTCATGTGATGAGTCTCCACAACAGTGAACCAAAAGGAAATTCAGATCTTACAGAAGATGCCTTTTAAGATGTCCTCATGGGTCTGATTGAACAATCGTCCCAGTGCAGCTTGGCAGGCACACTGAGACTTGTTTCTGGACTAAGAGCCTCCACATGGGAAGAACATAGAATGTGACGCACGTTTTTCCCTAATGGGCCATTTTAGGGAGAAGCCCTGCAGATCCTGCTGGTGCTGGGGTGGCAGCTGGGCTTCTGAAAGACAGTAGAGGGCTGTCTACCATCCCCAACTGGAGGTGATGAGAAGGAGGGGGACCATCTTTCTAGAGGTTAGAGTGCCTTTGAGGCCACCATGTCTGAATTCTGACCCCACCTCCTGTCGGCCCTGCGGCCTTGAGCAGGTCCTTAATTATGAGCCTTATTTGGTTTATCTCTAAAATGGAATTACAATGACAGGAATAATTGTATCTATAGGAAGATTGAAATGAGGCAGTGTACATAAACACTTAATAAATAGTGTGTGGCCACGGCGGCTGTGAAGATCATTTTCACCTTCAGACACGACTGCTGCCTTGTCCTCTTGCCGTGAGCCCTGCATTCCCGGGACTGTCCTTCCCCGCTTACAAGGAATGCTCCGTCACTGAGGTTTCTTACCAAGCCGCTTTTCATTAAATGTGCTAACCAGCAGATCACCTCCCCTTCCCAGGAGCATAGGGCTGCCTGCCTGGGGATTTATGCGTGTGTTTTGTCTGTGATGCATAATACATATGCGTGTGAGTATGTATGTGCCTCCCCTTCCCCAGATGTATATATAAGTCATTCCCCAAAGAGAGATTTATTTCAAGGAACAAATGCTTCTGGTTAGCTTCTGTGTGGATCTGATCCAGCCCCAAGCTGTTAACCATGAGTAGAATTCATTGATGGCAGAGGGAAATGAAAACAAACGTTCCCTGACATGGGGCATTTCCGTTGGGGGCCCCTGGGAGTTCTCCTCCTCTATTAAAATATCTACCCAATTGGACAGACAGAGGAACTTGGCAGCCACAGCCTGAGCTCTCTAATTGTTTCTGTGGGGAGGGTATGGGCAGAAGCTGTGCTTTATCCTCTCTCTTCCAGAACCCTCTTTCTATTGAAGTAGGTGGCTGAGTACCCCGTGGCTGGGCAAGGGTCCAGCAATGGCTAGGGGTGAATGCTTTCTCTCTGGCCTACTGGTAAGTTTAGGGGCGGCGTGTAACCCGGGGAGCTTACATTCCTGAGATGGTCTAAAGCCTTCTGTTTAGCCCGAGCAGATGGAATATGAATGTGTTTTTGATCACAACCAGCTGACAGGAGCTGACCCAGACATTATGATTTGACTGTTTCTCCATTTGGTGCCCCCCCCCCTTCCTCTTAAAAGATGTTCCTTTTGTGAATGAATTTGCTTCAGGGGACAGAGTTCAGCATGGAGGAGGAGAAGGAGATACACACTCTCACGCAAAGTTGGGGGTGCTTGCTAATCTGTAATATCCAGGACCTTTTCTTCCCTTTCAATCCCTAACAGTGGGTCACAGCAGCATTTTGTGAGGCCTCCAGAAAGTTGCTACTTACATTTATTACACAGCCACCTTCTTTACTCCGTCTGCAGGGTCAGAATAGATGTCTCCATTGTTCATATCTGGATGCCATATCTCACTGAAGTCAAATGGTGTGGTAAAGTCAAATAGTGTGCAGAATATTTGCATTTCTGACTCTAAATAAGGGTTTTTCCACCTGGCCACAGGAAACTTTGCCATAGACAATGTCCTGTGTATCTTCTAGCCTCCTTGGTCACTGGATACCACAGGTATCAACACAGGACACACATGTGCATGCTCTTGACACACAACACAGAAATCAGTGTCTTCTGAGAAGGGATTTTTCCCTGATTGAGAACCACCTATTAAAATTCCGTGTTGTTACTTGGGCAAGAGCAGACATCTGAGGAACCACATGTACTCAACCATCTTGTGGCAGCTATATATTGAGTGACTGCAGTGTGCAGGCACTGGAAGGTGCTGGGCCTCTAGTCACAGCAGGAGTCCCATGCTCAGGAGCTCAGGGAGTTATCAGAAAGGCCAGACTAGGTTCCCTCTCTTCAGAGAGAGCCCAGGTGAGAAGTAGGCTCACCGCCTTGGAGAGTCCTGGCTCCTCATTTTCAGCCCCCGGGTGAGTGGATGGAGCGGAGCACGGGTGCCTGGTGAACGTGCTCCAGAAACACGCAGATCATGCAGGACTAGCAAGAGTGAAACTTGGGGCTTTGTCTCTCATTCATTCTGAGGAGCTGGTGGGCCATGGAGGCCCCTAAAGTAAGCTCCCACCTTACTTCGTGGGACCTGAGTACATTTCCTAACTCAGAACATCCAAAGTTGTTGCTCTTAAAACCCCTCACAGCTTTTGGAAAATTTGCCTTTAAAGCAAACACATGAGGCAAAAGCTCCTGGGCCTTCATCCTTGCAATTTCAGTTAATTGGTGCCAAAAATATCCGTTCAGGCCACCCATAACCCCATGGCTCGGGGTGCGTCAGACGCAGAGACTCCAGGTTGGGTTCCTTGGGAAAGTGAGGACCTCCGGAAAGACTCTGTGTGTGTGTGTGTGTGTGTGTGTGTGTGTGTGTGTGTGTGTGTGTGTAGAGAGGGAGAGGCAGACAGACAGACACACGGACATGGACACACACACGGACGCATTCAAGCACACAAAAGGAGTACCAGGTTGTTCATTTTTCTCCTTTAAAAACTCCAAGAAGCCTTTCAGACTCCTCCTGTCTGCCTGTCCCCGTCCCGCCTGCAGAAATCTTGGTTAAGCCTTAAGCCTCAACAACACCAAAGAACAAAGCCGGAGACAAATCTCCCCCTTCTGACAGTGTCAGCTGTGAGCTGAAGATCTGAATAGCCTTTAAAATTGTTTTATTGTTGTCAGAGCCGCAGAGTGGTGTGTAATCTTTGTGTTCTGGAGAATCTTTAATTGGCACAAAAGGGCAGTTTAGCCGGCATCTTGGAGGAGGTTTGTCATGCAAACGGTTAGTGCCTGCCACTCACAACATGTAGGGCTATCTAGGCTGATTTGCATCAGCAGCTCCCTCTGGTTAATAGCCTTGTATGTTTCCTGGGGGTCCCTGAGCAGAAGTCAAGGGGAACAGAGGCACCTCGCCCGCCTCTGCATCCGCACTGCTTTCCAGCTGTTTGGAAGCTCCTGTCACCTCCCCCCCCCCCCAACCTGGGGTGGGGTGGGGTAGAGAGGATGCAGTGGCTGCAGGAATCCTCAGTTTTCAGGCTGGTTTGTAGTCATTAAAAGCAGGGGATCTAGAGTAAGGGGCCTGGGTTTCTGTTGCAAGCAAGGCACTGTCCTTATTGCCTATGTGAATTAGGGGGATGCTGGTGGCTGAAATAGCTGTACCCCACAATTTCAGTGCTTAACGCAACAGAAGTCTACTTCTTGCTCACTTGACTGTTCTGAGTGTAAGCTCCTGGTTGGCTTCTCTTCCGTGCAGTGATTTAGGAACCCAGGTTCCTTGAGTCTTCCAGCCTTGCCTTAGGACCCGGGCAGTGGCTCAGGTCAGAGGACCTGCACACCGAATGAGTCTCTCAGGTTGCCATCTGTCTCCATTAACCTTGGCAGCTCTTGGAAGACACACTCCCAATTTCCAGGTGGGAAAATCGGGACTTGTCAAGGGTTACACCGGGAGCCTCATTAGCAACGTTTACCTGCCCTTATTTCCAGTTTAAAATGTGACCCGAGTTCTTCCTTTTCTGTAGCTTTATCCTACGGGGCCCTCTGCCCCTAGTTTAGTGGGTTTTGGGGTTTGGGGGCTTTGCTATTGTTGACAGAGTTCAAACATCTAAGACATGTCTTAGCTTTGAAAGGCACCGAGGCCCTGGCCTGGCGGGGTGGGGGGCGGTCTTAGTCTCTGTCCTTCTTAGGTTCAGAGGTCTACATCATAGCGCGTGCGCGCGCGCGTGCGTGCGCGCGTGCGTGCGTGCGTGCGTGCGTGCGTGCGTGCGTGCGTGTGTGTGTGTGTGTGTGTGTGTGTTTTGGAGGCGGGGCGGGAAGGGAAGCTGTTTATCTGTCCTCTGGAGAGCTCAACACAGCAGGTGGGCCCCACAGAAGGAGTCTCTTGACAAGCAGGCCTCTCTCTTGACACAACTGCCTGTTAATGGATTCTGAGTCTGGCAGTTCCTCCTAAAGCTGACTGCCAATGAGCCCGCCTGTTCCTGTGCTTAATGCTGCTGATCAGAAATGAGTTTCCTTTTGACGCCCTGTGCTGCTCTGCACATGGCCATGATCAAACAGTGGAGACTAGTTAACCAAAGCCCATCCCTAGGCATCTCCTCCCATTCCTGTGCCCCCCACCCTGTCCTACAAGCCAAGTGACATTGACAGCTGCAGGAAGGATGAGCTGGGGGACCCCCCCCCCAAGCTCTGCAAAGGCTATACATATTCCAGTAAAGCCCCCTGAGTGCTCTCAACGAATATGGGCCTCTACAGGTGCACATCTCACCCGACAGCATAGACTCACTGGAAAGGCCCCCAGAGGGGGCCCTGCTCTGTGTGTTGGAAGTCAGGGGCAGGTTGGCAACAAGCACAACTTCCAGAGACCCATGGGCTCTCAGAGAATGTCCTCTCTTCATAGAGGGGGACTTAACATGTCCTTCCCTCCTGAGAGATTCCTGGCAGGAAGGTTGGGAATGTGTGGCTATTGTAAGAAATAGTTGAAGCCCTGACTCAAGAGGCTGCCATGGCCTTGGTCCAGCCTGAGCAGCCTTCCTGCGGCCACCAGGACTGTAGAGGGGCACACAGCTGTTCTGTCTTCTCTCTCTGCAAGGATGCTGACTGCAGATCAGAGCAGATTTAGAGAGGAGGGTCCAAGAACCCCTGGCTACCTGGTCCTGTGAGGACTTGCCCACCTAGGAGAGTTTCGGGGGCATCTGCTCACTGGCTTTGCAGCCTGGCAGCAAAGGCTAAGCTGAGCTAGGCACATGGAAACAGGGTGCCCTGCTGACTGAGGCCCAGAGCAGATAGTCCATGAAAGTACCCCAATTTGGTTCTGGGGAGGTTGGCAAAGGAGATAAAGAAGAGACTTGTGAGAAGTACCAAGGTAGTTCTCCCCACCCCCAACCCCCAGCACAAAAGGACAAGTTCAATGTCTGGTGGAAAAGGCCTTTGTTACTTAATTCTTCTGTTTGGTTTCAAATTACTGGACTTGAAACCTTTCAGACACTCTGCCAAATATGTTAGGTTGCTTTTTCCCCCTACCAATCAAAAAAAGAAAAGGCCATGGTCTCTGGAGTCTGTATTTTAAGAGCTCTATCTGCCCCCAAACCAGGGGAGATAGACAGATTACTGCTGACGTCTCTCTGTTCTATTCAAGGCCAGCACTTAGGTCACTGGGTTTTTGAATTCTCATATTGAGCCAGCAATGTGATCAAGGCCACCCTGAGGTCCCAGACTGCCTGGGGAGAAGGACAGTGCTGCTCAGAGTGGAAGGAATTCAGGGTCCTATCTAGGTTTCAGTGTGAAGCAGTCTGGTTTTGGCCTTGGGCAGGAGGCCAATCCATTTCTTGCATTATTCCTTCTTCCCATCACTAAAACACAAATTTGTTTTCTTTTTTAAAAAGAAAACTAAGACTCAACCGTGTGATCCTCTGAGAAGGTGACCCCTTGCCCTCTTCGCTGCCTAGTTGCTTATTCTTTCATTGGTTCAAAGAGCCAGAGAACGTCTGTAGAGTGCCAGTGGCCTTCTGGGCACTGGGGACGCTTCACTGAACAAACCAGGCAAAATCCAGCCTGCCAGACAAACAGTGTGTGCTGGTGGGTAAAGGAGGTAGACGAGAAAGTACTAGAAGAATGGAGAGTGGCCCGGGCAGCCGAGGCCACTGGGGGGTAGGGGCTGATAGGATGAGGGTAAGGACGTGCAGAGGTTAGACCTGTGGTCTCCAGCTGTTTGTCGGAGGATGGGGTTTTGAGTCATGGGGTGAAGGAAGAGGTAGCCCCTCTCCACAGCTGGCACCAGGGATCCCAGATGAGAGGTTTCCCTGAGGCGTCTCAATATTGGCCTTCGGTCTTGCTAACTCCTTAGGCTCATTGGTCTTCATGGCATTGCCTTTTCTAGAGTAAATTTGATTGTCTCGTTCTTCCTTTGAACAAACTATCCTTTATACTCCTGTTTTACAGTGAAGGTTTAATCTCAAGCCATATTATATTTAATGAGGGGTAACTCAATGTTTCTTTTGTACTGTAGCGGGAAGGACATGCCAGAAGTATCAGGGTTGGGAGATTGGGCTCTCAAGTGAAGCAAAACTGGCCTGGAGTTAAAACTCTAATTAGCGTGTGCCAAGTGTAGGCACAGAGCTGGGGACTTCATTTGTCCTTGGTTTGTAGGAGTCACCTGACCAGCATAGCATAGCCCTCTCCTTCCTGCCCATATCTGAACTGCTTTTCGATGAGCCCTACTGTGTACCAGGCAGGCTCCTTCCAAGCCCTTCGTATCCATTTAATCCTCATTAATAAATGTGGGGATAGGGAGCCCCCCCGCTTTAAGCATGTAAATAAACTGACCATCACAAAGGTCCTGTAACATGCCAAAGGTCCTAGAAGTTTTCAAATCTATCTCAGAAGGACTGGATGCCAGAAACCCCTGCTTCACACCGCCAGTCCAGTCCGCCAAAGTCCCAGTCGCCAGGACAAAGTGCTGTTTCAGATGTGAGCCCGGTAGAGCTAAGATGCTAAGAGGTAATGTCAGTGTAACTGTGAAAAGTGAGTACATAAATAACCCATGTCCCAGCCCCTCTCTTAGAACCAGCCATTGTCCTTAAACCAGCAACAGGACCCGGATTGCTGTTAGCCACAGGCTGAGCGTTTTGAAGCTGGAGAAGAGATTGCATGTCACTTTGATCTGAGTATCTGCCTTACCCCAAGCTCTAGAGGAGCAGATTCAGAATCTTGAGATTGAATCATGTGAGCAGGGTACTCACCAGGCCTACCCCTACCTCTTTCCTGTGCTCTTCTAGGCTTCAGGCCTCAGCTGTAGGGATGGTGTGCTATAAATAGACCAGAGGAAAAGGTTTAGCACAAAAACCCTGTGTTCTCAGAGCTGCTACACTGCTTACTATTGAGCCAAGCTGTCCTTGTCTCGGTTTTTATTTGCTTGGTTTTGTATTTGCTGTTGTTGCTTTTGAGATAGGCTTTCACTGTGTAGCCCTGGCTGGTCTGGAACTGGCTGTGTAGACAATACTGACCTTTGATCTTACTGCCTCTGGAGTGCTGAGGTTACCGTATACACTACTGTGTGTGGCTGCCATGAAGTTTTCACAAGTAACTTGTGAGTTACTGTGAAGGTAGCCATACCCCAGTGACACAGTGTGGTTTTTGAACACTAGAACTTCAGAACATGAGGTGTTTGAACAAGAGGATGACTTTAGTTTCATACCTAAATGTGGCTAAAGCATTTTGTACTTCACAGCAGTGCCAGCTATGTTGGGGAGACTGATGGTGGACGTTCGTGGGGACTCTGGGAGTTTCCCATACTGTTCTCATCAGTCAGGCACACAGCACTGGAAACGCAGAGAGCATTTCCTCAGGATTTGTGACAATTATGGGCATCTGTAGGGCTCTTCCCAAGGTTGTTTAGCCATTCTGTATGCAAGGACACACGGGCCTGGGGACAAGGTGTTCAGGCGGTCAGTGGTCACTCCTCCTGGGTTGATTTCCTGGAGGAGATTGCAGAATAGCATCCAGTAGGTAGTAATGCTTTGCAAAAGGGGTGTATCCCTCCCTCTGAAAAGTACAGAGCCCAAATAATCCATAACCTGTTCTACCCAAATAGAGAAGTCAGCAAATAAGCCTGCTTTCTTTTCTTTCTTTCTTTTTTTTTTTAAATAACACTTTATTTTTTTTTTTAATGTGCATTTGTGGTTTTGCCATGGGTGTCGGGGTCCCCTGAAACTGGAGTTGCAGACTGGTGTGAGCTGCCATGTGGGTGCTGGGAATTGAACTCGGGTCCTCTGGAAGAAGAGTCAGCGCTCTTAACCCCTGAGCCATCTCTCCAGACATTAAGTCTAGTTTCATTGTACTGTTTTCTTCATAAAGATCCTTTATGTTGAAGCTCAGTGACAGCATATGCTTTGCCACTAAAATGGCATTGCTGATATTAAAAGAACTTTAAAATACCACGTGTTGCCTGTCCCCCTCTTCTCCTCTGCTAGTAACCGTGGAGGGTTTTTTTCTTTTTTTTTTATTTTTTTGAGACAGGGTTTCTTTGTGTAGCTTTGTGCCTTTCCTGGATTTCGCTCTGTAGACCAGGCTGGCCTCAAACTCACAGAGATCTGCCTGGCTCTGCCTCCTGAGTGCTGGGATTAAAGGCGTTCACCACCGCCGCCTGGCTAACCTCGGAGTTTTTAAGGTGACAACTGGTAATTGTGGTGGAGGGTTATCTCTTCCACATAGTACTTCTCAGAGCCCCGCAACTCTAATTTCATAGGGTCCAGATATCCCAAGGAAGAGAAAATGTAAAGCTTACCTGAGGTAATTTGTCCCCTAACTTTTAGCCTTTTGTAGAAGAGGCAAAAAAAATTCCAGCAGCTCTGGGAGATCTTGGCCTCAAAGGGTCTTGGATGCTGTCAGGATCAATCTAGACCTCTCGGCTAGAACACAGGCTTGTATATGCTTATTAGCGCCTCAAATGTGATTCGTCTTGATTGCAACTTTTATACAAAGGAGGTAGACATGAGTAGGAAAGGTAATACAACTATCAATTGCAAGACAGGTTCTTATGAAATCAGTAAATTATTCATTTAACGGTTCGCTCCTTGTTGATTTCATGTTGCTATGACACCTCAGGATGGAAGCCAGTCTGTCCCCGGCCCAACAGCCTGAAAACAGAGGCACAGATAATGCATTACGTACAACCTTCAGCTGGCCACTTGATAAATTGCCTCTTTATCTGGCAAATTCCAAGGAGATCTACTGGAGAGGACAGAAAGAGATATCTCACAGTGGCTAAGGTTTTTTGGAAGAGACCCAGCCGTCTCAGGGTTTGAGTCAGGATCTCTTTAAGAACACATTAGGAATGCATTGTGTGCCGGTGGCATGCCTGTCTCCTGAGATGCTGGAAACACCGTGGGCTCGCTGTTCGTTCAGTGTCCGCACTACAGTGAATGCCTGACTTCATTTATTACTTTGATGGGCAGAGAAAACTGCCTGCCGACAGCCATGTCCTTCCTTAGCTCTTGCAGACTTACTTTTTAATCCTCCTCCACTACTCATTTTTCTCTTGATAAACTATTATATGCAAGGAATTTGGGTGCTCTGGCCAAGACTGTCCGTCAGATCTACTGGAGTTGGGAGGGAGAGGGAGTAGGAGATTTTGTACTGGTGTGGCTGTGAAAGTGGTAACTGATAGACCTTGGATAAGTCCCCTGCTTCTCTGTATTCCTAGCATCTTTATCCACAGCATGAAGCATTGGACTCCCCCAAGTTCTGCACTTAACAATTTGTGTTAATACTTAGTTCTTGAACGGTGTCATTGTGAGGACCGGAAGAGCATCTGCATTTGGAAAGTCAGGGCCAGACCCCACCCCTAAATGCAGTTGACTATGTGGGCATTTTCTTGGAGGAAGAGTATTAAGAATGTAGCCATTCCCTCTGACAGCTTGATAGATGGAGTGGTTTTTGCATGGCATCCATGTAAGAATGGACTAAAAGGGAAACATTTTTTGTTTAGATATGTATGTATGTATGTATGTATGTATGTATGTATGTATGTATGTGTGTGTATGTGTGTTTGAGTGTATGTATGTATATAGAGTGTTTTTCGCTTCAATCAGATGTTAAAAGTTTGTACAGAAAGAATATGAACAATAACTGAATCTGATACCATTTCATATTTGATTCTATTCACCAGAACCTGCCTCCTATAATTTCTGCTTTGGGCCTTAATACAATAGTGATAATAAGTGCTATTATAGCCACTGTGAGCAGCTACTGTCATCCTTGTTGAATGTGTTAAGAGTCTAGCCAGGGAATGGAAACCATGTCAGTTATTTACAAAGAGCCAGTTACAGTGCAGGGTAGAGGAGGAATGTGGAGAGAAGGTAGTAGGTGGGCTGCTGAGCCTGCTAAATAAAAACATTTCAAATCTGAAATAATCAGGGGATGGGGATAGGCTTTTGAGACTGACATCCAAGTAAATAAAGAACTAAAGTAGCTACAGAAATTCCAGAGATGTCTAGGAGATCCCTGGATTCCCACACTCAGTATCTCCAAAGAGCAGTTAAAGAGACGGGTTTATGTGTGGACCCACTCACACGAAGAGGGTGTTAGGGGTGGGGGTGAAGTGAGAAGAGGCAGGAGACAAAGGCAGGGGGCAAAGCCCTCCAGTGCATGAGAGACAACCTCCAATGGAGGGCCAAAGCATCACAGCCAGAAAGACGCTACTTGACACAGGGAGTTGTGGAGGACCCCGGCCCCCTTGAGGATTCAAAGCCAACTGTTGAGGTTCAAATCCCAACCTTGCCATCGACTATCTGGAAGACTTTGCAGCCTGGGTTCCCCAGCACTAATGTGTATCTGAATCTCTTAGAATTTGTGCGTGCCTCTTTTCACATTTCTTAAAGCTTCCAAGGAACAGGCAAACGGCTGGCTTGGGAGTCACACTGAGAGCCAGTGCTGCAATGTGTGCTGTGGACACCGTGTTTGAAGGACGAAGGACCACCCCTCACCCGTCAAGGGTTAGCAGAAGTATACTAATTACATCTTAGGAGACAAGGATACAGAGGTAGGTTAGTTAGGGCTTGCCCAGCATGCACAGAGCCCTGGGGTTAATCGCCATTGCTACATAAAACAGGCATAGTAGCACATGACTGTCACTGCCTTTGTGAGCTGAGGAAGTGACTCCTACCTGGTCTTAGTTACTGCTAAGAGAAGGGACTGTCACCGGCAGATTCCTACAGCATCACTGGGGTCTGATACTCTGGAATCACAAGCATATAAGAAAAACTCCCTCTCTGAGGCAAGAAACACTCCCCTCTGTGCCTCAAAGCTTCCCTGTAGCACCTCTTAATGGTAGAGCCTAATAGGGAGCCAGGGGCAGAGCAAACATGTGATAAAAACAGGTTTAATCAGTCCTGGCACTAGATAGAACACCACATATAAAACCATGAATTTGCTGCTCATGGTGGCACACACCTTTAATCCCCAGCTCCTGGGAGGCAGAGACAGGTGATCTCTGAATCCAAGGCCAGCCTGGTCTACAGAGTGAATTCCAGGACAGCCAAAGCTACACAGAGATATCCTGACTGGATAAAAATGATAATTAAAAAAGGGAAAAAAAACCCAGCAACATGTATTTGGTTGGTAGAGTACCTGCCTGTCATTTGTGAAACCCTGGATTTGATCTTCCAGAACCACATAAACTGGGTGTGTTTCCTGTATGTCTGCAGTGCTAGCATTTGGAAGTGGAGATCGGAAGATCAAGAGTTCAAGGTCATCTTTAGCTATGCCAGCCTGAGCAACAGGAGACCCTGGCTCAGAACAAAGGCAAAAGCATAGACTAGTGACAGACAGAGAGGTTGTACCGTTGTTGAAGAACAGCCAATGGCATCTGCCCCGCCCAGCCTTTACTGGCTGTGTCCTGGTACACGTCATCTCTCCTTTCTGGAACTTCCCCATCACTTTGCTTGTGCTTCTTTGGCAATAGGTGTTGTCTGCCATCAGGAAGGTGAGCTTTGGTGGAGCAGACCCATGCCCCCTGTTTCTTGATCTCCCCTGGTACCTGGGGCATGGGCTCCCTTGAGATGCTCTGTAGAGCTAAGAACTTGCAGTTCACGTGTGTTCTGAGCATGGTTTATTTTCAGTTCCAAACCAAGTTTCCTGCTTGACCTTGAACACACAGGCGTGGACTATTCTAGTCTCAGCAAAAGTAGCCTAGGTGTGAAGTTGCAAGTCAGTTGTGGACTCTCCACCTCTGGCATGTCAGGGTGGAGAAAGGAGGTCATCAGGGCCGCCAAGCCTGCACCTATACTCCAAGCCCACTTCACTTGGCGGCTAAGACTGCCCATATCATACCAACATGCCAGATCCCTTCTGAACTACTAGGTCCCCACCAGTAGGCCACATCTATACTAGCATGCCAGACCTTCACCAATGCACGAGATCCACACCATTGCACCAGTGGTATGCAAAATCCATTGCAGTATGCTAGATCTACCCCAGTGTATCAGATTCACACCACTTTCACCCCCCACCTCACGCCGCCCTACCCCGGCTCCAGATCCCCTTCGTGTGCTGGGTCCACCTCTACCCACACCTGCTCCAGTATGCCAGGTGTATGTCAGGACACTGGGTCCACACCAGTGCTCCAGATGTGTTTCCCTCTGTGTAAGCTCTGGAAAGCCTAGGGTTGGGGACTTGGGTTTCTCAAGGCAAGCCCACTCCTTCAATCACCTTCCACGAATACAGAGTCAGAATAACAGCTTCTGCTGCTTCGGAAATGAGTTTTCCACTCATGCAAATTGCTCTCTGACTTTGAACGCCCATGTGGGTGGGGGCAGTGTGTTCAGCTGCTGGCTTGGTGAAGGAGGTGGGGGGGACATCACAGGGGGTTTTTGTTGTTGTTGTTCCTCTGGCAAATGTAGGCTGAACCCTGCCCCTAATCAACAGGTTCACAAATACTATCTGAGACTCAGAAATGAATTTATCAGGGATTCCGCTCGCCTTGTGGAATTAGAGCAGAGATACTGCTTTCTTTTCACTTGAGTTAATCCAAATGAGCTGAGTCTCCTTTCTATAGGGAAGGGCAAAACAAAACACAAACCCAGCCCAGCAAAAGCAAAGCTTTCTGACTGCTGAAATGAGACTCCAAAAATAGTTCAGGTCATTGGAATCATGAAGGAAATAGCATTTATATAAATCTCTCTCTCTTGCAGAGAACTTGAAAGCGATTTCCTTACATTATATGCAAAGAGCATGTGGGGTTTGTTTCACCTACTTTTGTATGCTGGCCAGCCTTCTTGTCTTTGCTTGGGGTAAGTTCTCTGAGCTCCTTTACCCTGAATAGGGAGGATGTAAAGTGGCCCCATCTACAGCGTAGAAAGAAGCGCCAGATCCAAAGAGCGCCTTCATCTCTGCCGCCTAGACTGCTTATTGGTGTTTATGGTATTGCCTCATATTTGTGGATCAATCAAGATCCCCATTTGTCCAAAGGCCACAGAGACCCACTGAGCCATCCATGCCCTTGGCTGCAGAGTCAGGAAGTGTAATGTAATTCAAGGAGCGAACCATGCATATGCCAAGGGCTTTGGGATTGTAAAGGAGAGCAAGACCAACCTTGCCAGGCAGAGGAGGGAGCCTAGACTGGAAGAGCAGGATGCCCCAGGGTGTAGCCTGAGGTTACAGATGTGGGACATGCAAAGGATTTAGGGCTACAGTGTGAGGAGGTACAGTGAGAGAGTCCAGAGCTGTGCGCTGTGGAGCCAGCTCATGGCACTACAGTGCCAGAGAGTGGTGGGCTGTGGAGCCAGCTTATAGCACTGCAGTGCCAGAGAGTGGTGGGCTGTGGAGCCAGCTCATGGCATTGCAGTGCCAGAGAGTGGTGGGCTGTGGAGCCAGCCCAGGAGTCATGTCCTCATTGTTGGGTGTAATCTGTGTGCCCTGCACGGGCTGTGCTCAGACCCTCTGCTTTGGTGCTCCATCTCAGGGGTTTAGGGACTTGGAAGGCATTTCCGTACCTCCTTTTCTCTTCTCCACACATCTACAGTTCTGTTTATCTTCTGCACCCTGGAAACATGGCGTGCGTGTGCTCGCGCTCGCTCTCTCTCTCTCTCTCTCTCTCTCTCTCTCTCTCTCTCTCTCCCTCTCTCTCCCTCTCTCCCTTCCCCCCCTCCCTCCCTCCCTCCCTCCCTCTTTACTCTGCCATTGGATCTCGTTCTCCCAGCACTAGTCCTTGAAGTTACAAAACTCTTTTCTTGACCTTCAGGCTTGGCTTCCTCCAGCTTGTCCTTTATCTGCTGCCAGAGGAGTGATTTCAGAAGGCTGGGCTGGCCTTGCTGTTTCCCCACCCAGCACCTGCCTGTGGCCCTTGTCCCCCTAGAGGAGAGCCTGAGGAAAGTGCTTCAGCATGAGTACTCCTATGATCCTCCCCACACAGCCAGGTTTAGTTATCCTAAGGTGAGGGATACCTTGCACTGTGTCGAGTGAGTGTTTTTGTTTTTTTTGGGGTTTTTTTTTTTGTTGTTTTTGTTTTTGTTTTGTTGTTGTTGTTGTTTTTTTTCTTATTCAAGACAGGGTTTCTCTGTGTAGTTTTGGTTCCTGTCCTGGAACTCACTCTGTAGACCATGCTGGCCTCCAACTCACAGAGATCCACCTGCCTCTGCCTCCCAAGTGCTGGGGTTAAAGGCGTGCGCCACCACCACCCGGCTCGAGTGAGTATTTTTAAACGAGCTGTGCCCTCTGCTTGGAGCTCTCTACCTTTCCACAGTCTGCACATCCATCCTTACACCAGCAGATGTCTGCGGGCCTGCCAACTAACTCCTTCCTTCTCCACCTGGAACACTGAGCTGTGTCTCCCTCCTTCTGTTCCTATAATACTTGCTATCTCCTCTGTTCCCATGGCCCAATGCCTTGCTGGTATTGTTTTTGCTTGTCTATCATGTTGTTAGATGGGCACACTTCCCAATCCCTAGCTCTGTGCCAGGCTCTCGGTGGGTCCCCAGCTGATGTGTGTGGGGGGGGGTGGAGATACACGGAGAGAGCCCAGAGGAAGGAGCCCAGAGCAGCAGCCCAAACCCCCTGCATTTGTCCCGGTGATCATGCTGGTCTCCAAGTGGGCCTCATTTCTCCTGAGGGTGGAACTAAGATTACTGGAGCAAACAACCAGGGGAAAACTCATTTGTATATCGCCACCTCACCTCCCTCCTCCTTGTCCCAGGAGGAAATGATATTTCCATACATCCTAAACATCCGCCTCCTTTAGCATCTGCGGAAGCTCAGTTGAATAATGAAAGATAATCAGCAATGGGTTGAAATTGCCTCTCCTTTGGCAAGTTTTTTTTTTCTTCTGTCATGTCACAGCTTTTGTACTGTCCTTGGGGCTTTTGTATGTGGATTGGGTTATGCTGGGTCTTCACCCAAGGTGATTGGGGTGTGTGTGTGTGTGTGTGTGTGTGTGTGTGTGTGTGTGTGTGTGTGTTTGCCTTGTACTTTTCAGAGGCAGACATGGCTTAGAAATATGTTTAGATCGTGCAAAATGATGATACAGTGAGGCTGGCAGCATGCAAACATGGCAAGCAGGAACCCGCTGTACTGGCCCAGGGCGCCACACACCCTTCCTGAGGGAGCTACTTGGAAGAGGCACTGCCAGGAGCTGGCCAGGCCCGAGGCCGTCTCTCTAGCCTGATGCTCGGTCATGTGTCATCAGAGCCATTAAGGGTCATTAAGAGCCTTGGTGTCTGGTCCCAGCTCCACTGCCAACTGGCTGAGTGGCCTTGGGCAGGCCGCATGACTTTGGGGGTCTAGATAGCACTCTCCTATCAAAGGAAGGTTTAGATGCCATCCCTGGGGGTCTGGTGGAACTTCTCAGAAGAGAATTAGCCACTTGGAGAATGAGGCAGGGGGACAAGGGCTCAGCCTGCAGGGAGCAGGCACTCTGAGGAGGGAAGGAGACAGAGCAGCAAAAAGCGGGTCTACCCAGCAGGGAGGAAGCTGCCCCGAGCTCTCGAGCCAAATGACTCTAGACTTCCAAGCATGAACTTTGGAATTCCAAACTGGCCAAAGCATCTCCTGGCCTGGGCCCAGTGAGACCAGCTGGTACTGCCCAGAGGCTCTTCCAGAACTGCAGTGGTGTATGAGCCCCAAAGGGCTCAGCCAGGACTGGTTCCACTTCTTCCATCTCTCAAACCGCTCCCCTTACCTCTCCCTTGATGCATGCAGGACCCCATAGCATCTGGAAGAGCCCAGCATGTGCCAGGAACTGTGCCAGACACTGGCAACACAGCCACCACATAGTCCTGCTTGCTCTGGAAATCACCCAACCCAATTGTGTTCCCCTTTGTATAAGTGGGATAGGGGAAGACACGGAGACAGGGGAGCCAGGACTTGTGGGAGGGTTGACTTCTACTGTGTGATAGCCCCATTCTGCAGATGGCGTGTCCTGTGTAAGAAACAGGACTTGGAGAAGAAGAGCAACAAGCGGATCCTCTCGTAAGGCCAAGCATCTCTTGAGGGTAGTAGACAAACGAGCATTGATGTTTGGGGACAGAAGAGGTGGGTATAGCAGGAGTGATTACAATGTCCAACTGATGGACGCTCAGGAATAAAGTGTGTTAGCTTTAAATTCAAATGGTGGTACCCATCTGGGACACAAGGATGTGCCGGACCAAGAGCAAGCTGGGCAGAAAGATGGAGGACCTTGGAAATCTTGGAGCAAGCTCTTTTCTCTTCAGGATAACCCAGCTGAAGGTGTGGCTCGGTGGTGGAGCGCTCACCTAGCATGCAGGGAGTCCTACAAATTCTGTCCTAGCATCAGGAAAAGAAACGAACAAAACCAGCTCCAGGTGGGGAGTCACCAGGCAGATGTGTTGAGATTTAGGAGAAATGTGTCCATACCAACTGGCACTGAGTAGCTGCTAGTTCTTTCTCTTGCTTGTTTAGAATACCCAGCAGCAGACTCTCCCCCTGACACCAGGGATCTCTAAGCTCCTCAGTATGTGTTCTCCTAAATTCAGTATGTATAGGACTGTGGTTGACACCTGAGGAAGCTTCCCAAGTATCTTAGGTAGCCACCAGGCTAGGAGGCTTATTCTTGGCAGGTGGCCTATTTTTCAGCCTCTCAGATTCCCTCTGGTAGGGAATAGACACCCTCTCATTAGATCCTAGAGTTTGGGAGCCTGGTGCCCCAGCTTTGAAAGCCACCCTCCATCATCCAGGAAGAGTGTGGGATGGCCTTGGCAGGGGCTGGAGAACACACTGAGGAGCAGTGGTTGGGGTAGGTTGGGCTCACTTCGGTGCCCTGGTTCTCCAGGGCACAGAGACCTGGGGGATGGCTTTTGGAATAGAACTCCAGGCTCAGGTTTCAGGACGTCTTAGGCCCAGGATGGCCACCGTCTTGGAGAGGAGCCCTGGTGTTTTGTTTCTGCAGGACAGAAGTAGGACACATCCCCAAAGAACTTCGGTTAAAAGTTTCTATCTGCCCCCATTTCTCAATTCCAGTCTTGCAGATTGTTCTGAGTGGGTGACGTGCCTGGTGGAGATAGGGGTGGGTTTGCAGTCTCCCGACCCCACCACCACCTACACTATTTTTTCCTTCTTTTAGCCAAAGGCAGCATCTTAGTACTTGGAGCCTGTCACCTAGGAGGGCTCAGACTCTATGGAGCCAGTGTACAAGTTGGCAGCATCCTCGAAGCACCTGGCCAGAGTTCCTGGACTGGGAGGGTGGACAGATGGGAGGTACCACACTGCCCCTTGTGGGCTGTGGTGCTCATAGCTTGTGGTTGCCAGGCACTGGGCTTCTGGGCTTCTGGGGCCCTAGAGTGTTCCTATGGTCTGTGTTCCTCTCATGTAAGGACCTAACCTTCCTCTTCTGTTTTCTTTCTGAGAACTGGTTGAAGCTTCTTGGAGTGCATGCTTAGGCATGGTACCATGCCGGGGAGCTAAGAGAAGGCAGGTCTGCAGTGATGGATGCGGGTACCATGAGGATCCAGGATGTGGCCTCTGCATAGCCCAGCAATTTTGAGTGAAGCTGAAGTGGCAGCAGGCAGCCGGGAGACCACTTGGAGGGCAGGAACAGTCAGTCTAGGGACCAGTGTTTGTGGCTGACCCTAGAGCACATGAAGTGAGTCGTAATGCAGACTGCAGTAGCGAGAGGGTCTCAGGGCTCTCTGGGAGGAACAGGAGCCAGACGGCATTGGCATGGGGCCCCTGCGATCAGAGAAGATGTGCATTTATGGAGGCGGAGATCATCAGCTGCCGGTTCTCCCTTCCAACTCGGGAGCCGCTGAAGACCAGTGCCAGGATGATGGTGGCGATGATTGTTTTTGCTACGCCTCTGGTGGCAGGCCTCTGAGGCCAGGTCCCTCCTTGCTCCTGTTAACTTCAGCATCTCTGGCCTAACAGCTTCGCCTCTGACCCCTCCCTTCACGATGAGCCACAGTACTGGCCAGAGGAAAGAGCCATGCTCCAAACGTCACAGTTTTTCTCTTTTGGAACTGTCCTCTCCTGACGGGTGCTGTATTAGTGTTGTAATTTGCTCTTGAGACCACCTAAATCAGTTGTGATTAAAGGTTTCACTTCCTTCTTTCTCTCTCTGTCTCTTAACCCAGGTTTGCTCATATTAACACAGATGAAAAAGGTAGTTTCTGATGTCTCATGTTCTGAGTTGCTTAAATCCTTCATTTGTAATTCTCTACCGCATTTCTCCAGTAGAGCATGGCTCCATCCCGTTGTCGGCTCTCAGTAACTCCAAAGGAAAGCTAGTGAAGATTGTCAGGAAAATTCTGCAGGAGCTCTGGAGGCGGTGGGCAAGGGGGCATCCCGATGGTATAAATTACTTGGTGTCATACCTCCCCACTGTCATCTTCATGATGGCGTTGTGGTTTAGGGTGACCCCTCCTGGGCCCTTTAAGGTCAAGAAATCAAGAATTGAGAACCTTATAGTAATTGACCTGATCAATACTCAGGGTCCTCAAATACATCCTTAGTTTGGCGGCCCATGTTGGACAGGCACGAAGAAAAATCATTCAGATGGATATTGCAAAGCTTGCAGCAGCTAAGTGATGCTCTTTCTAAGTGTGTACTGGATCCCAGGCCCATCTACGGATGGGAGAATCCATTGAGTTCCTCGGCTCTTGGTTGAATATTTCTGTTCACCCTCCATTTCTTACCAATTTTCTAGTTTAGGGAGCAAAAATCAGTTATAATGAGAAAAGCCAGGGCAAAAGGGCAGAGAATTGAAGCCCACTGTGGACTATTTTGGCATCAAGAGAACTCCACTCCCATTTGCAGGAGGCAAGCCCAGATTCTTGCCCCAGCAATGGCTGTGTGCCGGCCCCCGCAATTCTGAGTGCTAGCCAGAGGGTTTGAAATACCAGCTCAGTCCTTTGGAGGCCCGGAGAGCTTCTGCCTCTCTCCTCCTCTGCCTGCCATGACTTTCAGGAGTCTGGCTGGTGATTTGCATCTGTCAGGAACATCCGGGAATGATGGCGTTATTCTGGGGATTTCGGATTTGTCACATGATACATTATGGTTGTGTAGTTGATACAATCTGGTCACTTAGTTGATCTGTAGCCCAAAAAATGAAAAGAAAAAAGGGGGGCGGGAGAAAGCCTCATGCAGAGACCTCTGACCTCATGTGCCCCCCCCCCCCCCCCCCGATTCTTTTATCTTTTGCTCGTTGAGTGCAGAGAAACTGTCAATAAAGAGGCCGATGTGGAGATGTCAGTGGTGAACACTTGCCAGTGGACAGGACTAGGGCAGCAGAGGTCTGGGCAGATGGGCGCCAGTAGAACGTGTCAAGACTCCTGTTCCCTTGTTCTCTGAGCCCTTGCTACAGTCATTCGGGATCCGAGGCCACGGTCTGGAACAGACTGAAGCTCTGACAGGGAGTGGATGTGATTTTCTCATCTGCCTGTTGTCATTGCGAAACCGCTCCAGCTGTCCAACCTGGTTTACCCCTGGGAGTGTGTCCATGCCCTTTGCAGGTGGCATTAAAGTGAAGCATGTGGAGTTAGAAAGTTTTCATCTCCTTTGCAATGTTGGTCCTTTAAAGAAAACAGGCTGTTGGCATGAGCCTGGGAGCTTGCACTTGGACCACATGCCCATGAGTCTACCAGACGGCTCTCAGCCCCTGAGAGTCCACCTCTGGTCACTCCCTGATGGGCAGCAAGCCTGGATTCATCCGCACCTTCGTCTTCATGAGCACCCTTACAGTAAGGGTTATGGTACTACCCTTCACAGATGAGGAAACAGAGGTCCTCAGTGCCCTCATAACAGGAAGTAATAATTCTTGCCAGAGTGTATTTGTTTTGCTCTAGTGTGCGCCTCCTGCAATAAGGGGACTTGTTAATATCCACTGTCCTGGTTTTATAGAGGCGGCAACTCCTGGGCCAGAGGTTTGTAATATTCTCCCAGTGAAGTCTGCCTGTCCGCAGTACCACATGAAGTGCCTAATGGTTAGATCCCTTCCCAGTGCCAGGGAGAGAGAGACTCTGGACCAGGAGTAGAGGGGGATGGAGGTTCTAGAAGGGGGATGTTGTCAGGGTGATCAGAACTGTGATTGGCTATGTCCTACCTTCAGTCTGAGCAGTGAGTGCTGCACCATAAGCATTCTGGGCCTTTTGTTTTCCACAACCCCGCAGCTGCTCTGAGCAGCGCTCTTGGACCAGCCCCTTCCAGGTCCTTTGGCATCTACACCCGGAAGGAGGTGTTCGCCTCTCTCCTCCTCAGTGTGAGGAGACTGAGGCGCAGTGAACTGAAGAAACTTGTCCTCAGCCACACAGCCAGACCCTGACAGTGCTACTTTGTCATTTAGCAAGCCCATAGCCCTTGCTGTGTGCCAGGTTCCCTGCTGGGGCACCAGGGAGAAATGACCGAGCAGAATGGAAACATCCTGGTCATTTAAGAGAGCTAAAATCTAGTGGAGGGAGACATGAGATAACCAGCAACTCAGATCCGAACCGAAACGACAGCACATTAGGAAGTACAGACAGAAATGGAACCAGGTGCAGAAGAGGAGAGCCGCGGGGTGGGGGATGGCTTCCGAGCGGTTGGTCACGGTGAGTCTCAAGGTTGCGGTTTCATGTCACTTGGTCAGGGTGAGTCTTGGGATTGCAACTTTCCATCATCTGGTCAGGGCGAGTCTGGAGAGGGCTTGGAGGAACGTTCCTCACCAGATGTACGAACAGTTTGGTCTGATGGCTCCTCTTTAGACGGTGGGCGGCGTGTGGGAATGACGTACTAAATTAGCGTCCTGACCTCTCCTCACAGCTGTCTCCACTTGACTCTCTCCCCACGGTGACTGACGTCATTGCTCCGATCGTCTCCCCGCCCGCCTCCTTGGTGCTTCCTGGCCTTTCACAGTGTAGCCTCCAGCTTCGCTAGCTTGGGGTCCCACAGTAGCCCCAGAGTCTCCCCTCCCTTAGACGCTCACCTCTCTCTTTCCCTTGTGTAAACTTGGATCCCTTCACACTTGCACCCCAGCGCCCAGAGTGGGGAATTAATGATTTTTTTTTTTATTTGAAGAGATCTGTGGCTGTCATTTTTGATATCTTCTGTTTTTGTATGCAGGAACGCAGAGCACAATTAGAATACAGTTATATATCCTCATAGTTATTAAAGCTTGGATTAACATGACATAAAGTTTTGTCTGGGGAGTCTTTTGCTATGGCTCAGGGAGCATTTTCTGTGACAGTAATAGGCTACAGTTAATATACTTGAATGATACTAGAATCTGTGTTATAAGGCAGAACAAAAGGGTTTATCTGCAGCTGAATTACAAAGGTGGAATTATCACAGCGAATGATCCACAGAGATCTGGGCTTAATTATTGTCGTTTGTGTCGTTTTCGAATAATACAGGTAGTTACTGGAGCAGAGTAGACGTACAGGAGGGCTGGCCTGTCAGTCACCTGCTGATACCCAGACTGCCGACCCCATCCCCAGCCATGACCACCTTGCAGGCTTCCTGCTCCTCGGAGCCACAGAATCGCAGCTCTAGCTGTCTGTGACTGTGCGGTGATGCTTCCGGGGTTGTGGTGTTCTTTCAGTACGTTTTTAGGGACTCCGTGTCCCAGCAGCAGCCCAAATCTCTTCTCCCTCCACTTAGGTACCCTGCCCTCCCTGCTGGTCACACCCTCCATGAGGCTGATGAACAGGCTGATACGACAACTGTATTTTCTCTGCCCAGTACCGTAGCTGTCACCTTCCAGAACTTAAATGTTCTGACAAGCAGAGGAGGCAGCTAATGTGCTCTGTCAGCTGTTTGGTCACGGAGCCCGGCTGTGGCTAGCCCAGGTGTCTGGCTGCAAATGGAAGTACCCAGGTAGACGGCTTGCCCAGCTGCTTCAGGAGGACAAAGTGTGACAGCCCAGGAGAGAGTCAGGAGCACCAGGCAGTCAGCCACCTCCCTCCTCCTTCCATCATTCAGGAAAGCTGCAAGTTTCTTGTAGACTTGAGTGTGAACAGGAGAACACTAAACCTGGATGGGGTGGGGCAGCAGCTTCTGTTAACACTATTTCCCAGTGTTCAAGGTCACCATTCTGTCATCTACCTGCCAGGCTCATAGTTCCAACTTATTTTGTTGGTGGCTGATCTATTAACTGCAAGAAACATGGCCAAGTGTTTCTTTGGGCCCTTTTTAATGTGGCTTTTTTTTCACCCCCTTCCTCTGTCAAATTTATCTTCTGAGCAGCTATTACATTGAGGCTTTTTGGGGAAGCTTTTCATAAAATTGTCCCACCTTTAAAGCCAAGGAAAGGCTTCCTGTCTACATAGATGGTTGGTGTCTATGGTCCCAGCACTCAGGAGGCGGGGGTAGGAGGATTAAAAGTTCGAGACCAGGTTGGCCTACGTAATGAGTTCCAGACCAGCCTGGGGTGCAAAATGAGATCCTATCTCCTAAAAACCCAGGAAAAGAAATCCAGGGAAGGAAATAGCCCTTGCCTGGCAGCCACACATGACAGGGAGTGCTCGGGGACTTTGCATGCCTTCCTCTTACAGTGAGGACGGGAAGCCTGTGTGCCTTGCCCAAGAACTCAAGAAGACAGATTTGAGACTGAAGTCTGTGTTCCAAGGCTGTGTGCTTTTGAACTAGCCCTGAGTTTTTCTGTGGCCTTCTGAATTTGTCTGTCCGGTCAGGGACAATGGGACCCGGAATGAAAATTCCTAGACCTCAGCCAGGAACTTGTGCTTTCAGTGAAGCCTGGGGCTACGGATGCATTTAACAGGGCCACCAGATGCGCTTCATAGAATCCCGAGTGCCTGGGAACCACAGCACTGTCCTCACTGTCGGTGCTAACACAGCCCGGGTATCCTCATGGAGACTAGCAATGGCTTCGGACACCGAGTGCTCTGAAATCACTCTGCATACCGGGGAGCTAGTCCTTGGTTCACAGTACACCCCACTGGGCTCCGTTGATGGAATGTGGGAGCAATGGCCTCAAATTCCATTAGAGCCAGAGAGAACACATGGACTCCTCTTCTCGTTCCCCGTTGCATAAATGAGAGGACTGATCATTGAAGTTATGCCCAGGGACATGCTCATGGCAGAGCCGGTCGCCCATCGCAGTTACTCCTACTGCCCACTACAAAGGAAATGTCACCCTTGCCTTCCCATTGCTAAGATGATTTAAAAGAAGGGTTGCTTTTAATTAGAATAAACACAGTATTTTTCTTACTGCAACAAGGCTTTCAAAGGGAGAAAAAAAATCTCAGTACCCCAATTATGCCAGAGCGGTCCCAGCCCTATCCAGGAGTAATTAAAAATACAGCTGACGCTTGTTCTCGGGCTTGTTTTTAAATGAATAGCTAAGTATCTGTCAAGATGATGAGCGCCCAGGCTGCTGACGGCCTTGCCATCTCAATTTGCTCCCAGGAACTGCAGCGATGAGGATATGGAAGGTGGAAGGGCTGGACTTGGGAGTTAGGTTAGTCTAATTCCAATGTTTCCTCCTCCCACAGATGGAGGAGTTTGGGGTACCCTGGTCTGACACTGTGCTTTTTCCGCTTGCCCAAGGTCACTGTGGGGTTCTGACCTATCTCATGTAAAGTTAGTTCCCCGTGACTCTGGAGACCAGAGCCATTGACCACTGAATTGGCCACTGTAGGTTTTAGTCCGAAGGAGCAACCCTGCCAAAGACATCAGCAGCAGCCTTTGGTGCTGGGATCTGAGTGCCTGGGCCAGACTTGTCCAAAACAAATAATAGCCTTTTATGTTTGCAGCCACACAGCACTCAGCCAAGCAAGACCCCTTGGATTTGTGTTTTGTTTTGTTTTGTTTTCATGCAGTTTAGGGTTGAGGGATGAAATCCCATCAGTGTGGACCACGCATCACCTTACCCTCTTCCCCACTGTGCATGGCCCCAAGATGGAGTCCATTCAGCTCTCAGAAGGTAGCTCAGTCCCCAGGAACGTGGAGTGGTGTTAGACTAGTCTTTCTCTGGGTCTCTGTCTGGAACACACCCTGCACGCTTGGGGTGGGCCTCTGGAAGCATGAGGGAAGAATGGGGATGCTTCCTGATGAAGCTCCCCTTACCACATCCTGCGTACTCGGGCTGGTCTTTGAAGGAGAGACATAAAGCGTCCTGCATTCTGGAAATTCTATTTACATACTCTTTGAAGAAGCCTTCTGCATTCCATAATCATGGCATGGCTGTGTTTCTTAGAAACTTAGTTGCTCTTTCTGTTGAGTTGAGGCACTTTCAATAACTATATTACCATCAGCCCTTAGGGCAGTCATTCCTTGTCTATGACTCTTGGGCCTGCAGTAGTGATTATACAAGCTCAAGGCCCTACAGCGTGCTATGAGATTATCCAGCCCCTTTCTAGGAGGGGCTTGTCCACCAGGACTGCAGGTGGATGCAGAGTACAACAGCTTTAATGTCCTCCCACAGCCCTCTAGGAGGAAGACACAGGGAAAGGGCACAGAAGAAGACATTTCCAGACTGTCCAGGGTACACCAGGCCTTTCACCCTCAGCACCTAGTTCTCCATGATGTTTTGGCCCAGAGTTTAGGGGTCCAAGCTTGGAAGTTTACTGTTGAAGTTAAATCCAGGCTCTACCCCATGTAAACAGGGTGACCAGAGACAAACTGTTGTGCCATCTGGAGCTGAATGTCCTTGTTTATAAATGCAGGTGTTGATAATAGTGCCTCCTTCAAAGGCATCACGTGACATTTGAACCAGATAACGTGCCTGGTGTGATAAGAATTCACTGTCTTTATTCCTGTGTTGTAACAACCAAGGAGTGGTGACTAGACGTGGCTGTCACATTAAGCCAGCAGCTGCTTTGCCATCCGGGAAGGTTTGGTTGGGCTCCTGTACTTGATGCTGGGACTCTGCTAGGGTTAGAAGGTTCTGAAGAGGCTACACAGTGTGCATACACCAGGGGCCTACCACCTGTCCTGCCTTCGCCCAGTTACGTACTCAGGTGCCGTCCACCTTCCATGATGCTGCTACGGCCTTGGGAACAGCTGGGTTCAGGTCTGGGTTCCAGCCTGCTCACCAAACCCTGGGCTTCTGTTAATGACTAATTGCTTTGTTTGTTCTGTATGAGACACTTAATTTTTTCCCCGTGATTTACTCCTCTTTGTAATTAGGTATAGTGATTAGAATCTTGTTCCTATTACAATGGAGTTTTGCTTTTAATTCATGCACATTCACCAGGCCTGTCTCTGTCTGTTCATTGATTGTCCCCAGTTGGCTTTTCCCAAGCTGTCATATAAATCACAGTTCAGGGGTGGCTTAGAGACTGATGTGAGTCCAAGAAACCAAAGAGGGCTCCCTGGGAATTCCTTTGCATTCAGCTGTGTAGGAGCAGTGCATTCCTGGGGAAGAAGTCTCAATAATTGAGGTACAAAGAGTTGCAAATTAATAAATGTCCCTTACTGTATTATCCCATGCATAGTGCCTTTTTAAAATTAAAGATGATATTACACACTACACACACACACAGACAGAGAGAGAGAGAGAGAGAGAGAGAGAGAGAGAGAGAGAGAGAGAGAGAGAGAGCGCTAAAAAAAAAGATGTGGAAAGTAAAAACAAAAATTTATAAAACTATTATTTTCTCCTGCTCATCAGTGGTTTCTGCGCTGTGCAAGTAATGCATGCATTAAAAAGGAAAACTGTTTGCGTACCCCTCTTGTGATAGACTAACAGCGCACATGTATCAACTCCTCCAAGATCACTGTGCATATCAGCTGGATTCTGGGTCTTTAGAGTCTAAGGGAGCGGTTAGTCCCCAGAGTTTCGTTTGTTTGTTTGTTTGTTTTTGCTTATTGGTTGTGTGTGTGTGTGTGTGTGTGTGTGTGTGTGTGTGTTCACACACGCGCGCGCACACACACACCATGTACACACATGTAAACCAGAGTTTGATGTCCAATATCCCCCTTATTTGCTCTCCACTGCATTGCTCTATTGCGGTAGGGTCTATCACATGAACCCAGAGCTTCCCAGTTCAGCTATTCTTACTAGCTAGCATCTAGGGGTGTCAGCTGTTTCCACCTCCCGAACATTGAGACTATACCTGGGCTGCCACGTCGCTCTGGCATTTATGTGGGTGCTGGGGACAAGCACTTGACCCTTGGAGCCATTACTCTGGATCCAGAGCTGCCTTTTGTCTACCAGTCCAAACATGCCATTGATCCCTTGTTCTTGGGCAAGGGTAGGGCAGGCAGGAGATACCTTCAATGAGGTGCTAAGGCCAGAGAGGTTTGAATTCAGAGCGTTTCCTTTGCTGGTTGTAGCTTTAGATTGTTAGATTCCTTAGACTTTGGTTTCTTCTTTCCAGTTTTGGCTTTTGGGGCGGGGGGGGGGGGGGGTTCAAGACAGAGTTTCTCTGTGTATGTTTACACCTTTTCTGGAACTCACCCTGTAGCCCAGGCTGGCCTTGAACTCATAGAGATCCACCTGACTCTGCCTCTTGAGTGCTGGGATTAAAGGTGTGCGCCACCACCACCTGGCTGCATTTTTGGCTTTGAAAGGTAGCTGGTGCCAGAGTGCTACCTTTCACGGCTTGCTGCTTCCCTGTACGGACCCTTCTTTCCCATATGTCTCTTCTGTCCCCTGCCCTGCCTGTGTCCAAAGCCAGGTGCCCAGCCATCGTGGCCAGGCCCAGGAATCTCGGGGTTCTCCCATGGTCTCCTTTCTGTTTCTCCCGCCATGGAGGTTGGGTCCAGGCAGATTCCCCTAAATAGAGGAGCTAGGGAGATTGAGTAGAGAACAGTTGACCTGGAGACTGGACTCTCAGGGTATGCCCTTTTGTAAGGCTGGAAGGCAAGACTGGTCCAGCCTGCCCTTGGCCATGTGAACTTGGGCCCCCCATAGGCTGTAGACATCTGGAAGTTTCAAAGCGATCCTTCAGGAAAAGTAGCCAGATACACACTGAAAGAGTAACTAGCAGGCTGTACCAGAAGAGAGGTGCCGAGAAAGGGCGGGAAGTTTCTAGGAGGAGGTTCATCAAAGGAAGACTACGCTAGTCTACCCTTATACATGGAATCCATGCCAAGACCACTACTGCACACTGGAACTGAAGGTGGACCTATACCCCCTCTATGTGTACACACACACACACACACACACACACACACACACACACACACACACCATCTCCAAACTGTGTCCACCATTACAAAGTACTTATCAGGCCCTCTTATGTAGTTTGAGATATGGCAGCAGATGTAGCATGAATCCTTTTCCCGTTTCAGCAGTGGATTCTCCCTGTAACTCTCAATGACCTCAGCATACAGTTTCTTTCATGTATTACTAAATCAAGAGCTTCCACTTTGCACTTAGAAGTCGTGCTTTAGACGTTCTTTTTGGTGTCTCTGAGGCGTCAGGCGCACCACCCTTGTGCCTCAGGGACCGCATGAGGACAGAAGGGATCTTTGAGCATAAGCACTGGAAGACCATGAAGTTGAAATGAGAGGCAAGATGGCTACTGGCTTTTGGGCTACTGGGTGTTGGGCAGGTAGCCTATGCAGCCTTTAAGCAAAGGGGTGATTCACATCCCTGCCAGGACAGTGTGGGGTGCCATCCTGCCACAGTGGTGTGTAGTTTGGAGCTAGTGGGTTCTTTACTTTGGGGGTTTCCCACTTAATAAACACTTGGGGGTCAAAACTGCAGGTCAGAGGGACACACAGAACAAGCCCATCTCCGAGCCTGTTGGAAAGGGGATGGGTTGGCAACGTCTGCAGCTTCAGATTAACACACATTAGACTTAGAGGTTCAGAATACTGATGCAGTAGGAATCCATAGCAGAGAAATAAAGGGGGAGGGGTCCAGGAGGAATGAGAGGCGCCCCGAGGGAAGAGTGACTGTGGACGCTGTTCTTACAGGGAACTGAGAGGAGAGGAGGATGTGGCCACAGGGCAGGGTGGATGACAGCCTGAAGCTGGATGAGTCAAGAGAAGAAAAGGGACCTGGGGAAAGTGAGAGGGGAGCTCAGAACCGCCATGACTGGGAGCACCAGGAGCAAGAGTGAGCATGTAGGGAAGGAAGCCAGGGTGTGGGATAAAGTCTGAGTTTTCTTTCTCAGTGAGGCAGGGGCCCTCCCAGCACCGGGAGGAGAGACAGGTAGGTCTGTGCACTCCAGTCCTGCCAGGGCTCTAGAATGAGAGCGTGCCTGAAAGAATGGAAGGTGATAGGCCCTCTAGACTTACCGGAACCAATTACCAGTGCCAACTCTCATCCCCTGGTCTACCTGTGTCTTCCCACAGTTGTCCAAACAGATGGTCCATGACTCTCATGGTTGTACACTGCTTTGCAAGGGGAGATAAATGATCTAAAGTCAGGGTTATGCCAATTTGGGGAGTGTCACATATCCATCCAAGAACTGGGGTATAAATTGGGGTCAGGTGAAGGGACAAGGTGTCAGTGCCAACAGAAGAGGGAGGGAGCATCTTCTCCAAAGGACTGTGCTCTTGGTGGCTACTGAAGACAAACTTTAATGACTTTTGCTCATCGGAGAAGTCAGTTTTATTCTGTGGTGGAGACCTTTCTAACGACAGCAGCCTTCCTTTCTACCTCCTGTTCTCTGGTCGTGACCCCGCTTCCAGCAGCCACCCTCCTGCAGGCTCTCTTTAAAAATAGACTTTCATGCATGAAGAAACATCATAATGTAATACTGGTCTTATCTGCACACTTACCCAGCAGGCCTTTACAAAAGACAGTGGACGAGTCTTCAGTATCTCTAGGGCCCACAGAGATGGCACATTTTCTTTTGAGACATCCTCACCTGGGTCTGGCCAAACAGGACCCCAATGGGGCAATTAGGCCTGATCAGAACTGCTCCCTGGGAAAGGTGCCCATTCCTCTGCCTTTGCCGGTCATCAGTCCTGTGCTTTTCTCTCTTGATAAATGTTCCAGGAGGAGTGTCTGAAGGACTCAGGGAAACCTGTGGGGTTATGATGGCTCCTTTGGTAGATGAGAGGGACCTGTAATTTTCCGTTGTGTATTGTATGCACAGAGATGTGATAAAGACAGCTTGTGGCCTCTTTTGAGTTCCAGATGTCTGGTGAGTGGATAAACAGAGCTTTTTCCTCAGGCTGTGTGTATACGCTTCGGTTTGCCGCCCATGCCACATTCCCTGGGCATGTTCCCCAAGCAGCCATTTTGTGTTGAGAGTTCTTCCCTGGTTATGTAGTTGTGAAGAGAAGCCTGCCCCTTGGAAAAGGATGTGTCAACCTAGGAGGTCTGCCTGGTCCTTCCAGAGGTCTTGAGACATCTGCATCTGGATGTAATTAGTCTGTTTAGAGTTAAGCAAAGATGAAGGTTCCCTTTTGCACCTGTGGAAGACGGTGTGTGTGTGTGTGTGTGTGTGTGTGTGTGTGTGTGTGTGTCTGTCTGTGTGTGTGTCTGTGTGTGTGTGTGTGTGTGTGTCTGTGTGTGTGTGTGTGTGTGTGTGTGTCTCCGTCCGTCCAGCCCAGAGTCACAAATCAAATACATTTCAGGCTGCTAATTCTGTTATCCACTGAGGTGGTAAGTCCTTTCTTACAGTTACTTGTTAAGCTATGAAAACTCTTCCTTAATTCTCTTCCTTTTATTTTATCTTTAATATTCTTTTGTGGCCAGGTATGGTGTTGTACATTCTTAATCCAAGCGCTCTGGAAACAGGGGCAGGAGAGTTCAAGACCAGCCTGGTCTACAGAGCAAGTTCCTAACCAGCCAGGGTTATATACCCTGTCTCAAAGTGTGTGTGTTTGTGTGTGTCTGTGTGTGTCTGTGTGTGTGTGTCTGTGTGTGTGTCTGTGTGTGTGAATGTGTCCATCTGCCTGTGTAATATGTCTGTGTGTGTGTGTGTGTGTGTGTGTATGACAGGGTCCCTCACTCAACCCAGAGCTCGTTAATTCTCTAGGACTAGCTGGCAGCAAAGGCCGGGGTGTCCTAGCTCTGGCCCCTCAGCTCTCCACCGCTGCACTTACCTTCTTACATAGGACCAATAAGGTCCTCACATTTAAGATTCTTTTATATTGATTTTGTGGGGGAGGGGTTGTTGCTTTTCTGCCTCTTGTTTGTATGTGTGGGGCATATGAGTGTCCCTTTCTTAACCCCTGTGATGTCTAGAAGCATTAAGAACAGGACTTTTTCCTACCAATGCAGTGTGTCCTCTGCAAAGCAGGAATCTTCATATACTTACTCCAAAGAGCCCACCTTTGCTCTGTGTGTTTTCAAAGTGCTCACTGTGGACCCAGATTCAGACTCTGGCCTTTTCCTCTGAATCTCCTCATGCTGATAAATCTTTGGCCTTTGAAAGTGGCTGTGAGTTTTGGAAACCATCACCAATCTTAGCTCCAGATGACACGTGGCCAAGATTGAGTATGCTGGTTTTGGATCTAAATGTGACTGGACTCCAAAATCATAAGACTAGTTATCTTGCATGACTTGAGAACAAACTAAAAAAGAACACCCTCTCCTCAAACCCACTCCCTCAAATCCAAATCTTGTTAAGCAAACCAGAGGCCTTCCACAGTGATGCCCTTGAATGGAACATTAAGCATTTGGTGTCTAATCTCAATGTGTTCCTTAGTCCCCAAAATAGAGGTGGCATTGTATGGATCTTAGCTATATTTTAGACATGGGGCCAAGCCAGTTGACACCATATGAAATGTCAGGGTCAGCATGAGTTAGGAGAAACTTGCAATGGAGGAGTTGCCCTTTCAGAGTAGCTGCTACGGGTTAGCCAGGACTGAATGAGGAACAACCACCCCGAGCGCTTCATCACCCATCCCCTCCACTGTGGGCTGTGCAGTGATTCACGTGGCCATACACGGTGACAATCTTCTGCCCTAGCCGGATGCAGACAACCCAGAGTTCAGGCCCTGCTGGGCCCTGGAAGTAGATGGAAGTCGGTGTCCTGCCCCAGGGAAAATCAACCTGTTTGCCCCAGGAATGACTCGAGTGACAGGAATCTTCCATCTCATTGTTAAACTGTGAATGAAAAAAAATCCACTTGAGTGCCACATTGGCTCTGGGTGGGTCACGGGGCCTAAGGATTTGGTGCTGGCTGCAAGGGCATGTGAAGGTTATTTGTTTGCTTGTTTGTTTGGAAAAGAAGAGAAGCCACACACAAGGACACACACACATTCCTTTTTTATCTTTTTAGTTTTAAAAATTTATTCATGGGCTGGAGAGATGGCTCAGAGGTTAAGAGCACTGACTACTCTTCCAGGGTTCTTGAATTCAATTCCCAGCAACCACATGGTGGCTCACAACCATCTGTAATGAGATCTGGCTCCCTCTTCTGTATACATAATAAATAAATAAATCTTTTAAAAAATTATTCATTTATTTTTGAGACAGAATCTTGTTTTGTAGCCCAGGCTGGTCTCGAACTCATGATACCCCTGTCTCACATGTGTGCCATTATGCCTCTGTCAGACTTTTTGTTTTGTCCTTTTTTCTTTTAACAGGGTCTCATGTGGCCCAGACCACATGAAACAGACCATGTAGTCGAGTATGATCTTGAACTTGTGATCTTTCTGACTCAGCTTCTCTGGTGCTGGAATTGCAGGCATGTGCTACCACACCTGTTCTATATAGTGTTGGGGCTCTAACTCAGGGCTTCCTGCATACTAGACATGGACTTTACCACTGAACCGCATCCTGGCTCATAGTCTCTCTTAAGAAGTCCTCTTCCAAGCTTGGGGTTTGCCCCAGAAAGTAATGGTATAGTTCTCAGATGTGTGGGGCAGCAGAATACAGCCCCCAGCACCCCAGATCTGCAGATGAACTAGCAGAACTGAGAGGAAGGCAGGACCCCAGAGCTGCTGGGCACCTGCTGAGGGTAGCCATAGGGTGGATACCCTGGGTGCTCCGTGCTAGGAGCTCCTCCCCTGCCTCTGTGAGGTCCCGAGGAGCCATGTCCTCAGGAGTCCTGAAGTGACAAGAAGCCACAGGGCTATCGCTGAGACCCATCCCTTTAGACACAGTCCTCCAGTCCCAAGAACTTGTCGTTGCAATGAAAATGGTTCCCAGGGCCTGCTGAGAGTTTCCCTGATTCCAGTCAGCCCTGGGCAGTGCTCCTCGGCAGCACTGCCTCTGTCTTCCCAGTCCGAGTGATGGGGCAGAACACAGCTTCTCCAGGGGACCAGGGATCCATGAGCTGACATTTGAAAACTGCTTGGGAGATGAATTGGAAGTGCTAAGTATTACTGTTTCTCATGGAAGTCTGAAAATAGCCTCGCTGAAGCTTCCTAATAAATAACTAAACATGAAGAGCAAGGGGGAAATTTCAGTCGTCTGGAGAACATTTGTCTTAAGTACTTTCCTCTTGAGCGGAACGGAGGTGGCGGGAGAGCTCTGACGGGCATTCATCTGCCGACTTGACTTGGCCCACAAAGGAGCAAATGTGGAGGCCCGGTGGCTGCTGGGGACACATTGGTCTTTTCTGAACTCCAGCCCCACGCTGTTGCCGCTCTGAGAGACTCCTGGCAGCAACAGCACTCTGTGTCCCCGTGTGTGTGAGCCCCTTCCCCGGGCTTCTCCGGGTTTCCTAAACCAATCCCACCCTTCAGACCTGCTTCATTCTTGAAAACGCTCCGCCGCAGTGTTCTGCATCGCTCCTGTCCCAGCACTTCCTCCTGCCACCGTCAAGTTCACCCTGTGGCCGACACTTCCGCTTCAGCTTGCTTTTCCAGTCTCAGACCGGAGAGGCACCAGTGGCGTGTTCCTCACAGATTTGTTGGCGGTCATTTCATTCTTAAATTGGCTCCATCCCATGAGGCCTTCCTGTCCTCCACAGTTACAGTCCTCTGGGGCTTTGACCCCCTTGTGTGGTTGGATTTTCCACAGAGCTCTGTAATTAGCCCTGGGAGAAGGTAACACCTGGGGCTCCTGAAACCTTCCTTGTCATAGCAGGGGGTGGGTGTTGGGACTGGTGACTCCCACCCTTGAGCATCCTTCCTATTTCTTCCTGCCGTAATAATGTAAAGAAAATTATCTCGATTCCTCCGGTATGGTTCAGAGACAGTGTTGGGTCCCCCGCCCCTCTTCACAGTTTTAAAAGCCACACAAAGTGCTGAAGGCTGGCTGGGGCTGCCTGAGACAGGAACACGTTCCCATCAAATGCCTTTAGCAACAGGTTTATGGGAACTGGGACAATGGTTCCTCAGTAAAACACCTGCCGCGAAGCAAGAGGAATCTGAGCGCAGACCCACCCAGCACCCTCGTGAGAGGTGGACAAGGCTGGACATGTGTGAAACTCCAGTGCTAGGGTTGTGGGACTGAAGAGACAGGCAGACCTCAGGAGTTGATCGGCTGGCCAGCCCAGGTGACTCAGTGAGCTCCTGCTTCAGTCAGAGACCCTGTCTCAAAAAAATCAGTTGGAAGGACATGGAGGATGACATCCCAACCTTGACCTCTGGACTTTGTACATATGCTCTCCCACACAAATAATCATACACCCACACACACCACACCCACGTGAACATCTATGCACACACAAACATATACGTAAGTAAATTTTGAAAGTCTGTGGCATAGGCCTTGTTTCTGGGACTGCAGCCCTCAGCACATTGCCTGGGATTCTGAGCAGCATGACAGTCCCTTAGGTCACCTTACCCCCTGCCTCCACTGCTGCTGTCCCA